>NW_024063016.1:0-600000 GCF_006381635.1 Hibiscus syriacus
GGGAATTGCAACTGGAAGTTAAATTGATTTGTCATAGCATTTTATATTACTTGTGTAAATTTTTCTCTTTAGTTATCTTTACTTTATTTCTTTAATTTTTAGATTTTTTTCGAGTTTATGACCAGAAGCAACCCTGAAGAGCCATTGGAACCTATTGATCCTGAAATTGAAAGGCTTTTAGACAAAGAAGACGAGCACAACGTGTCAATATGTACCAACTCGGAAATCAGGGCATTGGCCATGAGGGTGATCAAAATGCCGAGGCAAATCCAAATGCTGGGAATGCAGCTAGGCCTCGGGCTATTCGTGATCATTTAAATCCAATCTTAGAGGATCTCAACCCTGGAATTGTGGCACCCGATATTCAGGCAGCCCATTTCGAGCTGAAACCTGTCATGTTCAACATGTTAAACTCTATAGGCAGTTTGGGGGCATGCCAAATGAAGATGCCAGACAGCATTCGTAACTCTTGGAAGTGTGCGATTCTTTTCGCCAACAAGGGGTGCACGAAGATGTTCTGAAATTAAAGCTATTCCCATATTCCCTACGAGACAGAGCAAGGGCATGGTTGAGTGGAGTTCCAGCGGTTATATGGAGTCGTGGATAGATCTGTGCAAATATTTTTTGCTACGGTATAATCCTCCGAACATGAACACCCAACTTAGGAACGACATTGCTTCATTCCGTCAAGCTGATGATGAGTCGATGCATGAGTGCTGGGATAGATACAAAGCATTGCTTCGCAAGTGTTCAAACCATGGTTTTCAAGATTGGACACAAGTAGTGATGTTCTATAATGGAGTAAACGTACCCACGAGGATGATGCTAGATGCCTCGGCAAATGGGACGTTACTGGATAAATCACCAGCAGAGGCATTTGACATCTTGGATAGGATTGCTACCAATGATTATCAGTTTCCCTCAACTAAGCATGGGTTTGGGCGTAAGACACATGGAGCTCTCGAGCTAGATTCTAATATGCCGTGTCAGCCCAACTTGCTGCCATTACCAACATGCTAAAGAATTTACAAAGGCCAAGTGAGGTAAGGGAAGCGAAGGCAGCTTCAGTTTGTTTATTATGCCAAGGCAAACACAATGAGAGTAATTGCCAACCAATCAAGAATCCATCAACTTTGTTGGCAATTTAATCGAGGCAATAACAACCCCTATTCAAACACCTATAATCCTGGATGGCGTCAGCATCCAAATTTTTCTTGGGGAAATCAAGGAAACAGCACTGCTCAACAGCCAGCTCGTCAGCAGAATTTTAATGATTCCCAGGGCTATCAATCGAATATGCCATGGCATAATCAAAACAAGGGGGGCCTTCATCAAATACTAGTTCTTTGGAGGCCACAATGCAAGAATTCATTGCAACAACAAAAACAATGCTGCAAGACCACTCGGCCTCTATAAAAAATCAAGGAGCTCTACTCAGAGCCATAGTTCATCGTTAAGGGCACTAGAGAGTCAAGTAGGTCAGATTGCCGCGGCATTACAAGAACGCAAACCCGGACATTGCCAAGTGACAATGAAGTCACCAAACCTCATAGCAAAGAAACAATACAATGTGCTAACTCTCCGAAGCGGTACACAAATTAATATAGAAGATAAGTCTGGGGGAAAACCGAAGGAAGATTCACCCCCCACAACCAGTCAAGCTGATAAAGAACTGCAGGAAGCACCGAAGGAAGAAGATAAATCTGAGGGTTCATCAAGTAACAAAACTGAGGGGCAAATAGAAATGCCACGGTAACTTCTGTTCGCACCCCATCATTACAAGAAGCCAGACCCCCGCCTCTTTTTCCGTAAAGACTGAAGAAACATAACGAGGACATTCAGTTTAAAAAATTTGTTGACATTCTGGGTCAACTGCAGATCAATGTTCCTTTCTTGAAGCAATGGAACAAATGCCCACATATGCTAAATTTCTAAAAGAAATCATCACCAAGAAGAGAAAGGTTGAGCAGTACGAAACAATTGCCACGGAAAAAGAATTTTGCTCTTCCTTAAGCAAGCTACAACCAAAAAGACGTGATCCGGCAGCTTTATCATTCCGTGTTCGATTGGAAACAAATTTGTTGGAAAAGCACTGTGTGACCTTGGCTCAAGTGTAAACTTGATGCCTAAGTTGATTTTTGTAAAACTGGGGATAGGAAATGCGAGACCTACTTCGGTCATCTTGCAACTTGCCGATTGTTCACATGTGCGTCCAGAAGGGCGAATTGAAGATGTCATCGTGCGTTGACAAGTTCGTTTTCCCTGTCGATTTTCTGATCCTTGACTGTGAGGTCAACGCCACAGCGCCCATATATACCCTTCCTAGTCACCGGTCGTATTCTCATCGATTGCGAGAAGGGCGAGCTAACCATGCGAGTGGCCGATCAACAGATCACTGTTAATGTTTCCGATCTCAAACACATGGATGATTATGAAGAATGTCAGAGCATTTTTGAGGTAGACACGGAAATTACAAAAGAAGCAGATCAATTTTGCCACGACAATTTCATTCAGCTAGATATTGATGAGAGGCTCCTTGAAGAGCCGAATGACTTTTCATCTGAGGAACAGCATGCTAGCTTCCTTAAAGCTAGCCCAGGTACGCGCTTTAAACCTTTGAAATTCAAGATTTTGTTCCTCCTAAGCCCTCATTACAGCATGCACCTACCCTTGAACTTAAAAATTTGCCACAACATCTTAAATATGCTTATCTGGGTAGTAATGACACTTTGCCTGTGATTATTCCTCTGCCCTTACTCCTAACCAAGAATCTAGTTTGCTAAGTGTTTGTCACAGCATAAGAAAGTGTTAGGGTGGACGATGCAGATCTCAAGGGAATAAGTCCAACAATCTGCATGCACAAAATTTTGCTGGAAGAATGCCACGGCAAGTCCGTAGAGACACAACGAAGATTAAACCCAATCATGAAGCACGTTGTGATAAAAGAGGTTCTCAAATGGCTCGATGCTGGAGTATATACCCTATTTGGATAGTTCGTGGGTCAGTCTCGTCCAATGCGTGCCTAAAAAGGGAGGCATGACCGTGGTAACGAGCAAAGGAAATGAATTAATACCTACTCGCACTGTCACTGGATGGCGCATCTGCATGGACTACCGCAGGCTTAACAAGGCCACCAAGAAGGATCATTTTCCTTTGCCATTCATCGATCAAATGCTGGATCGACTTGCGGGCAAGACATACTATTGTTTCTTGGATGGTTATTCAGGGTATAATCAGATTGCCATAGCACCAGAGGACCAAGAGAAGACGACATTCACGTGCCCGTATGGCACATACGCTTTTCGAAGAATGCCTTTTGGACTCTGTAATGCCCCGACAACTTTTAGCGTTGCATGCAAGCCATCTTTTCTGACATGGTGGAGGATTTTTTGGAAATTTTTATGGACGATTTTTCTGTTTCCGGAGACGATTTTTAAAAATGCCTCGGCAATTTGGCAAAGGTACTGAAGCGATGCGAGGAGGCTGATCTCGTACTAAACTGGGAAAAATGCCACTTCATGGTGATTGAAGGCATTGTTCTAGGACATAAAATTTCTGCAAAGGGCATCGAGGTCGACAAGGCTAAGATCGAGGTGATCGAGAAGCTTCCCCACCAAATTCTATCAAGGGCATTCAGAGTTTCCTTGGCCACGTTGGTTTTTACAGACGATCATCAAGGATTTCTCCACACTATCCAAGCCTTTGTGCACCTTGCTTCAACAGAACCAACCCTTTGTGTTCGATCAGAAATGCCATGGCGCATTCAAGAGCTGAAGCAGAAACTTATCTCTACACCAATTGTAGTTCCCCCAGATTGGACGTCCCCATTTGAATTAATGTGTGATGCAAGTGATTTTGCCGTGGGAGCTGTGCTTGGGCAGCGTAAAGGTAAAATCTTTCATGTCATATATTATGCTAGTCGTACCTTAAATGATGCACAATTAAATTACACAACCACTGAGAAAGAATTACTTGCCGTGGTATTTGCATTTGACAAATTTAGGCCATACTTGATAGGCACCAAGGTTATAGTTCACACTGATCATTCAGCTATAAAATATTTAGTGAACAAGAAAGATGCCAAGCCTAGACTGATCAGGTGGATATTACTTCTGCAAGAATTCGACTTAGAGGTAATTGATAGGAAAGGTACTGAAAATCAGGTTGCAGACCACTTATCTAGGCTAGAAAATATTTCAGAATGCCATGACATTTTTGATATTAAAGAAGAATTCCCTGACGAGAAAATTTTATATGCCACGGCAATTCCGTGGTACGCTGACCTGGTTAACTTTCTTGTTATTGGTGTTTTTCCTTATGAACTGAACAACCAGGGCAAAAAGAGGTTTCTTTATGATGCCAAGTTCTACTTTTGGGACGAGCCGTACTTATTCAAGCAATATGTTGATCAAATGATTCGACGGTGTGTCCCGAAGAAGAACAAAGAGATATCTTACACCATTGCCACATATCAACTTGTGGAGGGCATTTTGGAGGTTCGAGGATTGCTGCAAAGGTCCTCCAGTCAGGTTTTTATTGGCCATCATTATTTAAAGATGCCCACGCATTTTGCAAGGCATACAACAGATGCCAGCGCACTGGAAATATTTCCAGACGACACGAAATGCCGCTGCAAAATATTCTGGAGATTGAGCTCTTTGATGTTTGGGGCATCGATTTCATGGGACCATTCCCATCTTCCTTTGGAGATTTATACATCTTGCTAGCGGTGGATTACGTTTCAAAGTGGGTTGAAGAAATTGCTACGCCGAGAAACGACTCAAAGACTGTGCTCAAGTTCCTTCATAAGAATATCTTCACTCGTTTTGGAGTCTCAAGAGCTATTATCAGCGATGAGGGCACTCACTTTGACAACAAGTTGATTGCCAAGGCATTACAGAAATATGGAGTGCGACATAAGATTGCCACGGTATATCATCCACAGACGAATGGACAGGCTGAAATCTCCAATCGAGAAGTTAAGCAAATCCTGGAGAATGTGGTTAACCCCCGAAGGAAAGACTGGTCCCCAAAGCTTGACGAAGCATTATGGGCATATAGGACAGCATTCAAAACACCTTTAGGAATGTCGCCCTTTAAGATGGTATATGGAAAAGCCTGCCACCTCCCTGTTGAACTAGAGCACAAGGCGTACTGGGCAATCAAAAAGTTAAACTTTGACGAGCAAATTGCTGGGAAGAAACGATTACTTGATCTAAATGAAATAGAAGAGTTTCGAGTGCAAGCATATGAAAATGCCAAGCTCTACAAGGAAAAAACCAAAAATTGGCACGACAGAATGCTTTTTCCACGGCAATTTCATATGGGTCAGAAAGTACTGTTGTTCAATTCTAGGCTCAAGCTCTTCCCAGGCAAATTAAAGTCACGCTGGTCTGGACCATTTGAAGTTCACCATGTTTACCCTTATGGTGTTGTTGATATCAAGAACCTGGACGGTGGATCCATCTTTAAAGTCAATGGCCAGCGCCTAAAGGCTTATCAAGGAGTCCCACCTGCACGTGACAAGTCGGCGTTGCTCTTGCAAGACGTTGACACTGGTCCGGCATCTTAAGGATGCCGTGGCATTTTTAACTTACATCTGTACATAAATTATTTTTGTTTTGCCTTTATTTTAATATTTCTCATTATTCAGTAATTATTTTCATTTCATATTTTTGCCAGGGAATCCCACGCACTAAGCACGTGAGGCGTGTTGACGAAGTTGAGAACACTTTGGGCGGCAAAATGAAAAGGAAAAAGGAGGGAAATTTTATTTTAACTTTTGACTTGGGAATGAATTTTTTTCATTTTGTTTTCTTTCCCGCCCTACCCCACCGCTTATCTATTTCCCCCCCAAAATATTTCCATTTAACTAGCCTACCCCACTTACTTTTCACTTTTCACTTTCTAGTTTCCTCTTCTCCTTTCCAACTGCCGTCGACCACCATAACAACCGCCTCAAAAAGCTCCCTTCCTTCATTTATTTTTACAGTCTCACGATGGTGCGCTCACGACCAGCCCCACCACCCTCACCACCACGCTTTGTCAACGAGGCTGCCAATGAACGCTATCAAACCATAAAGAACCGGCGAGTCTTTTTTGAGTTGGGCTTTGTCTTCTCCGAAGAGGAGAACGCCGATTTGGGCAGCGAAGTGCTGGACGTGGTCATTAAGCATAAGTGGCAGAAGTTTGCCAAACATCCTGCCCCTGTCAACGCCACAATAGTGAAGGAGTTTTATTCTAACATTACCGAGCCAAATCAGCATGCCGTGATGGTTCGTGGCATTTCTATTCGTTTTACTCCTATCGCTATTAATCGTTATTTTAAACTGCAGGTTGTTGATGACCACCATGCGAGCTTTGCCTAAGAGACCGACCATGAAACTTACCAAGACATCCTGGAAGACTTGTGTCTTCCGGTACTCAGTGGAACGGTCAGCAATTGAAACGAAAGACCGTGGATAGGGATCGACTGCTCCCCCATGTCAAACTGTGGAACCATTTCATGAAGCACAAGCTTCAGCCAACCTCCCACAATACAACTGTATCATGCCAGCTGATGATTTTGCTGCACTCTATCATCACCGGACGAACCATCGATATAGGGAAGATATCGTGGAACAGGCTCATCTATGCCTAAAGCGACAGGCAAGTGCCTTGGTATTCCCAAATCTCATCACTGTTTATGCCGAAAAAAGAAGGTTCGAGAAGAAATGTTTGATGAGATTTTGCCGGGCATTGCTAGACTCAACAAAGCGAAAATACCTATGTTGCTGGGCTACAAGGAAGCCAAAGGAAAGGAACACGATGCAACCACATCTCGCGTTGCATCATCACCACATGTCAGGGCATCCTCAAACGCCCTAGAGCAAACCGTCCAGCGCACTCACCAGCATGTTGGGCAGCTATCCGACAAACTAATGGTCTATTTTGCTTATGCCAAACGACGTGATGCCTTTCTCACCAGCGCCCTGATGGAGTTCCTCCCGCACACTAACTTTACCATTCCCCTTTTCCTAATGAGCTTGTTCCACCGTATGGAGATGCCGAGGCATCTGCAGAAGTACCTCCACCCGCTCCAGCTGCTGCTCAACACTCATCGAGTAAAGACAGTCCCCAGCGAGCTGAAGCAGCGGAGCCAGTGGACCCTAATCCGATCCACGAAGTTTCGCCTGATGTAGACAGAGAAGCCAACCTCCAACTTGCTAATTTTCTGGAGCCTGCCCAATTTGTTGAACCGTTCGCAGAAGAACATCCAGCAATGCCACCACCTGCTGTACCGATGGAAGCAGACAACCCCAAAGTATCACAATCTATGAGTCGACCGAGGAGTCACAATCGGAGATACCACGGCAAGCTCCTTTGAGTAGGAGCAGACGTCGCCTACGAAAGGCATCTCAACATCAGGAGCCCCCGCTCCCAACTGTTCAAGAAGGCCCTAGCACTCCTCCAGTTGCACCAGCTTCTGACTCTGAGCATTCCAGCCATGCTAAGCTCCGCAAGCGCACTCGCCGTGCGACTGCTGCACCACCACCATGAAGCCAAGGTACCTTGCATTGCATTGCATTTATAGCATGTAGTTTTCATTTTTCTTAGATTTAGTAAGCATTGGGGATAATGTTTCTCTCAAGTTTGGGGGAAGTAGGGTTCTCGCATCATTGTATGATAGTATTAGTAAAATGAATATGCCATGACATTAGTAAATATAGAATTAGTTTTCTGGAATTAATTGAGGATGTCCGATGATGAAGAATTCTTGATGGCTAGGATAGAATGTACATGACTGGTTGAGGATGATAAAACCAACTCTAGGACTTGCTTCTTTGAAACCCTTGAACACGAGTGTATGTTTTCCATGCTTGAGAAACTTAGAAATTTTTTATAAGAGAATTCTTAAATGTCGTGGCATAAAACTGTGAATAATGAAAACCCCACATAAAAAAAAGAAATAGAAGTTATAAATAAATGCCTTGGCATATCTGTAGAGGAACACTCCGCTATGTCTTGGCATATGAGTGAATGAAAGTAGTCACAGAATGACTCTACCTGACTAGCTCGGGGGTGAAATGTATGCTCCCTTTCATCTAGAGTGTGGGATGGTAGAGTGATGGGCTGACTCTCCTCGTAGCAGAAGTAATAAAAGAAAACAAAGGGGAGTAGTAATTTGAAAATTTCATGGTAAATTGAGAAAGCTTGAGTAGAAAATTTTTAGGTTTGTTAAGCATGGACTGGATACAAACACGCACACACCCACATAAAGAATCTTTCCCTAGGGGACGGTACTTGATTTCTCAAACTAGTCTAGCATGTTGAAGCCAAATGCTGAGGGCTGAAATTTTATCCCATATAACTATTATGCTTTTGAACTTGTCATGGTATTTTTGTTTTGCTTATCACTATCCATTGCTTGAGGACAAGCAATAGCTTAAGTTTGGGGGTGTGATAACTTCTTGAAAAGGTCATATTTTGGGACCTTTCACTTAAGTTATTGAATGTCTAAGAGCCCATTTAGGACCATTTAGATGCATTTATGAGCATATAGTTGCATGTGGTGGATTTCAGTTTGCCGTGGCATTTTATTTTTACAGCGGTACTGCTTTATGGGAAAGGTACTTGTCTGATGGTGTGCAGGTATTGAAAGCAAGGAAAAGAGAAAAGAAAATGTCGTGGCATAAGGAGACTGCCGAGCAGAATGAAAATGCCAAGTTTGATTGGCATTTCGAAAGCGAACAAAGTGAAAGAAGATATTTTTGCAGCCAGCTGTCTCTGACTCCTCGAGAGCTCTGCCCAAGAAATCTGCCTCGAAGATCCTGCCTGGAGGAACCGGCACTGCAACCCCGACTTTGATAATAACGCCGCCTTACCTTGCAGGTTCTGTCTGTCCTTGGGCGTCTGCAGTGGGATTGTACGGGTCTAAGCAAGCAACCCAGGCTGGATCACAACCAGCTCTGCCCGACTCTCAAGCAAATTAACCATGGTTTTGGGGTTTCCTAGGATGGTTAACACCAAACCTTAGGATTTCTTTTCCCCTATAAATAGAGGAGGAAGCTATATTAAAGAAGACTTTAGTTCCAGCCACATTTGATCTTAAAAAGTTAGAGAGAGAAAGTCCCATCTTTCTCTATCAATCCCACTTGCCGTGGCATTTCTCCTTGACTAGCAGAAGGGAGTGGCGTTCTGAGCATCCGAGAGGAGCTAGTCCGCTGGGAGCAGTACTTAGTGGCCGAGGAAGGCATTTGGCAGTGTACGTCGAAGGCTTTCTCTCCTCCCCTTAGTCCTTGCTTTTATATTTTGTTGTTGGGTTGTAAGGAACGAATGAATCTTGCTTTGTGCTTGTTGATTTCGAGCCCCACCATGAACTAATCCTATTTGGTGGGAGTTCGCATGGTTATTTAAGTTGTTATTTTAATGAATGGTTGTTGTTTCATGCTCTATTCTTTTTGTTTATGATGCTTAAAGTCTTGAGGTTGTAGGAGCTACGAGAGTAGCCTTTCCTTAGGAGGGTTCATGAGGTTCAGAGAATGCCTTGGCAATTTATCTTTAGTCTTCGAGAGAAGCTAGGGAGGAACTACATAAACAACGGGTTCTAGATAGTAACTAGGCCTAATCCACCTTAGAGATAAGAATAGGATTTCATTCGACTAAAAGGAGTTGTGTATAAATGATAGGTTAGATGTTAATGCTGCCGCAAAAAGGTATTGCCGAACATATTCTATTAGCTGAGTCAATAGGATCACTGCTTGGGCTTACGCCAATCGGTTTTGCCAGGGCATCTTTAGTCTGTCGAGTCCCTTACTAGAGATAGCATAGGGCACATCAGTAGACTCTGTCGGGCAGGGTAAGCATAGAAGAAGCACCATTCAGAGAAATAAACTTAACTTTTCCTTGTGTCTCCCATCACTCATTTCCATTGCTGCTTGTCTTGTGAGAAAGCTAAAGTCCTACATATATTAAATCTAGTATTTGCATTTTTATTTTGCCTTGACATTTCCATTTGTTTTCACGTATCACAATTTAATTTGCCACGACATATCCATCTGCTACCACACTATCACCACTCCATTTCCACTACGTCCATTCCATTTTGCCACTGCATTCTCATCTGTATATACCATAACTAACTTTACTTAGGTGACAAAGTAAAGTGCCTTGACAAACCTATTTGATTTCCCCAATTCCCTGTGGAGACGATACTCTACTTATCACTTTATTACTTGTTTGATTGTGTATACTTGCACACATATCCGCATCATATTTTAGTACTCACAAACACGGACATTATTCAAACTATGCGGGTTAATAAATCCAGGCTTGGATGGATGGCGATCAAGGTAGACTTAGAAAAATCCTTTGATCAAATCTGATGGGACTTCATTCAATACACTCTATGATGCGAGCCTTCCTCCCACGCTTATCAACATTATCATGAATTGCATCACTAGCTCCTCGTTTCAACTTCGATGGAATGGGAGCCATTCTGAGCCTTTTACTCCAGAGCGAGGGATTCGTCAAGGTGGCCCACTTTCTCCTTAGATTTTATCCTCTCTAAGGAACTCCTTGGCCATTCCATCGCCAAGGCAATAGCTGATGGTACCTGGACCCCTTTTCGCTTCAAAAAGCACATCATCCCTCTATCCTACCTATTTTTATCGATGACCTCATATTATACATTCATTCAATATGGCAAATGCTAATAAAGTCAAATCCATCCTCTTAGCTTTTGGAGCCTATTCAGAACATCGAGTAAACAAAAAATCAGCTTTAATTCTCACCAAATACCCATACATATCTGCGTAATGAAATAGGAAACTTCTTGGGTTTCAAAGTAGACGATGCCCTTGGGAAGTATCTTAGGGTCCCAATAATTCACCAATGGATTAGATGTATGGACTGTTATTTCATCCTGAATAAGATACGTGCAAGGCTCTCTGGCTGGGCCACCCGCACTCTTTACCTTGTTGGTCGAGTTACCCTAGGGAAATCGGTTTTGGAAGCCATTCCAATTTACTTCATGCAAACAGTGATGCTCCCTAAAAAAGTTTGCAATGACAATGAGAAGGTCATTCGAAACTTTATTTGGGGCTCCTCTCCTTCGTCCCCAAAGGTTTCCCTTTTCAACTATAAACATTTTGTCAGTCATATGACCGTGGTGGCATCAGGCTTTGACGAACCCATGAATATAATAAGGCTTTCCTTATGAAGATCGACTTCCATCTTTTAACCGCGACACAATCTTTATGGGTTCAACTTCTTCAGAAAAAGTACAAAATTGTTAATATGCTACCCCATACTATCAATTGAGCCTCATGTTCCTTCTTTTGGCATTCTATTTCGAACATTTAGAATGATCTTCGTCCTAACATAGCATGGTCAATCAGTGATGGTTATTCCATCTTTGTGTGGGATAATGTATGGGTTCCCTCTATTGGTCCCCTTTGAAGTCTTGCCTCTAATCCCCTTGCTCCTTTTCACTATCCTCACTTCAAGGATTTGATGTCTTCAATGGTACCTGAAATATGTCTTTACTCTCTGGACTTTTTCCTGGTAACGTTGTTTCCCACATTGCCGGCATCTAATGTCCAGATGCTAATGATAGTTCAGATTACTACAAATGGCGATGGGGTGATAGCTTCTCCATCACAAATGCTTATGATTGCCTTATGCAAGATAATTGGGATCAACACTCCAATCATTGGAAAATTATCTGGTACCTTTTGGTTCAGCAATGCATTCACTTCTTCCTCTGGCTTACTTATAAGGATAAGCTCATGACTAGCTCCGAACGCTATCATCGTACGTTCTCAAGCACAACCTCCTGCTCTCTTTATGATGACATCAACGAATCAGCCCTTCACACATTGCATGATTGCTCCTTCATTTGAGATGTTTAGAATCTCGTCTCTATAGGTTCCACTCCTCCTAATTTCTTCACCATGGCTAGATCTGATTGGATCATGGAAAATCCCATAATGAGAGAATCTTTGGCAATTCTCATCATTCCCCCTTAGACGTGGTTCACCATAGCCTCTCATGGGTTAAGCTCTTCGAGAATGCCACTCTTGACCAGCCCATGCATTACACTGTTCCTCGGTCCCCTGTTCATATTCAATGGTCGCCCCTCATCCAAGAAGGGCCGCCCTTAATGTGGATGGTTCTATTTTCCTAACGACCGGGCACGCCACGGTTGGAGGCCTCCTCCGAGATGACTCTAGTTTGTGGATTCACGACTTGAGTAGAAGAATTGGTGTTTCGGATGCTTTCCAAATCGAACTCTGGGCCATTCATGATGGCCTTCTTGCTGCTTGGCGCCTCGATTTGACTCAGGTTCAAATACAATCAGACTGCTCCAAGGCAATCTTGGCTATTACCTCTCCTAACAGCCACCTCAGTGCTAACCCTCTTATCCAAGCCATTTGCAAGCTCCAACGACGGGAGTGGCTTCTTGATTTTACTTGGATCCCAAGTGAAGAAACCTTTTCAATAAAAAGAAGTTGGATATTTAATCTTGTCTTTATTAAATCAAACCAACTATTAACCATCACTAGATCATTGACTTCAAAATTTTCAAACACTCAAATAATTAATTTATATAAAAATCCAAATAGTATAACCAACCATGCAATACAGAACTAAAATAAACATAAAATCAACTAAAATCATGATGATATGAGTGTGTATTTACACACTAAAATTAGTACATGGGATGAAAGAGATAAAATCACCTTTAATGAGTTTTTACCTGTTTTAGTACCGTGTAGGCTGCAATTTTCATGTTTCCGCGTAGAGCTTGCATTTCCTTTGAAATTGGTAAATTAGAGTCCAAAACTGAATTTTGTATCTCAAGTTATGATTAAAGTACTGAAGCATTACGAGAAAAAACTACAATATGGACTTAAATTGTAAATTTAAGCACTTTAGAGTAGTATTGGTCTTCTTCCACCTTCTTGAATTAACTTTGGGTATACTTCATCTTCATGACAAATAATCATCATGTCCAGTGGCGACGGAGTCACGTTTTTGTGAGGGTGGCTATACGTGTCCACCATTTACCCCTTAATTTATATCGTTGTAATTGTTAATATATCAATCATTTATAAAGTTGTTTCGATTATAGATTCTTAGATAGAGTTTTAACATTATTGCTCATTTTGTGTTGGAATGTCATGCTATAAATACATTATTTTTCCAATATTTTCAATTATCAAAAAATTCTTTTCTCTTTTTTGTTCTCTCAAAGTTTCGTCCATTCTCTCAAAGTTTTATTATTTCTGAGTCACAACAACACAACTTGTTAATTCCATTGTGTTAATTCTTGTTTTATTTGTTTTGTCAGTGTTAACGGCTCATTCTGAAGTTTCATGTTTCCAACATGAATTAATCATAATTTAACATGAGTATTTAAAAAAAAATATTAGGTACCTAATTGCACCAAGCAAAAAACTTAAGTATCTAATGCATCAAAAAGAAGAAGTCAAATGCCTAATTGTATAGAAAAAGTTAGATAGAAAATGTAGCATTAAAAGAAAAGTTAAGATAAGAATAATTCTTAGTTAGAAAAGTAAAAGATGGGTATCGTCGGAGGTGCAAGGCAACATTTTGTAGTTTCATTGGGTAGAGCCCAACGGGGTGTCATAAAAATAGATCATAAGCAGGTGATTGTTGTGTTTAATAAATGACACATAGTTATCAAGATGTTTTAAAGATAGAAAGAGAACCACCCAAGTTGTTGGTGGTTGAAGGGTTCAAGAACGAACTTTTCGGAAGAGTGCCACAAATTTCCAAACTATTGTTTCCTAATAATTGCTCTCTAATATTTCACTCTTGCATATAAAACCTGTCTAATTTGCACCCTCGTCCTCACCAAAGTTATGAACCAAAAACACACATATTCTGCAATGAATATAATATAATATTTGTTCGAGATTCTTTTGTTCTATTGATATTGCAAACACAATTACTATGGTAATTGAATGAGCTTATATATATATATATAGAAAAGGTTTGGTTGTTTTTCTTTTGGTAATTGGATGAGTTTATGGAAGGATCGGGATGAAATTATAAATTTTGAAGAGTGCTGGAATTGAAAAAAATAGAAAATAAAATAAAACAATTAATTTTTAAGTAGGCTGAAACTATGATTTTATTGTTTAGTAAAAGAGTTAAAAAGACTGAAATAATATCATTAGTAGATGTGAGGGACTAAAAGACAAATTTTACCATTTAATCAAAGGGAAAATGCCACTTCCTACCCTTGTCTTTGCCCTTGGTATAAAGTTTCAGTTAAATTATATATGAAAACAATTGTTTAGTATTTACTAAAGATAATTTGATTAGTTTTAATCTATAAAATGTGGACGTGGATAGGGGTGTTCATAAAACCCGAAACCGTTAACCGTAACTGCTATATTTAACAGGTTAATTAACCGAACTGTTAATACTAAAGTGGGTTAATCGAACCGCTAAAATAATGGTTAACGGTTAAGGTTACGGTTACGAATTTTGATAAACGATTAACCTTTAATAAATTAAATTTATAATTATATTTTTAATTTATTATATTTTTAAATAAATAACTTAATATAAGTTTCTATTATTTAAAATTTATATATATATTTAATAAAATTTGTATACAAATAACTTAATATATATATTTTTTATTTCTTTGGAAATATAGAAGCATACTTACATCAATATAATTATATGTTTATTGGTAGGTACTAAGATAATGGGAGATGTGCATACTTAAATCGGTGTAAGTATGTGTTAAGTGCTACATATTTTTATTTTATTTACTTACACCGTTGTAAGTAGGGATGAGCATGAGACCCGAACCCGACGGGTTCCAACCCAACCCGATCGGGTCGGGCTTTTTTAAAAAAAATTGGGTTCGGGTCGGGTCTTGTCGGGTTCGGGTTTAAGGTGAAAATTACCTAACCTGGAAAAAATATAATTTTACCTTATATATTTAGGAATAATTATAATAATATCCCTCAATATATTATTTTTTTCCCAATTAAATCATTTTTTTATTGAATAAAAATAATATTTTATTATTATTTCGGGTCGGTTCGATTCGGATTTTATTTCAAAAGTCGGGTCGGATGGAGGGTATATATTATGCGTGTCGGGTTAGATTTCGGGTGGAGGAGTAACTGTTATTGGGTCGGGTTAGTGGACCAAAAATCCGATCCAACCCGACCCATGGCA
Source organism: Hibiscus syriacus (assembly GCF_006381635.1). Classification (NCBI taxonomy): domain Eukaryota; kingdom Viridiplantae; phylum Streptophyta; class Magnoliopsida; order Malvales; family Malvaceae; genus Hibiscus; species Hibiscus syriacus. Next base: position 15,208 of record NW_024063016.1, read on the forward strand.
TTCCCTAGTTGTAAGTATATGTTAAGTGCTACACTTTTTTATTTTATTCACTTACATTGGTGTAGTACGTGTTAAGTGCTACACTTTTTTGTTTTATTCACTTACACCAGTGAGTATGTGTTAATTGCTACATTTGTTTATTTTATTCATTTACACCGGTATAAGTATGTGTTAAGTGCTACATTTTTTGTAGTATGAATTATGGAAAAAAAATTAAAAAATAATTGTAATAGGTTACCCTGTAACCGAACCATCAATAACAATTAACTATTAGCGGTTAATCGTTTCTTAATGGTTAGGATACTGTTAAAAAATCTCATTACTTTTATAATGATTAACCAACCATTTAGGCTAAATAGTACAGTTAACCGTCCATGAATAGACCTAGATGTGGAGCAAGATGGGACATTTTTTATTATTCAAATTGTGGGTATGAAGCGGTTATAGAATAATGACAAAGTCCACCCCCAATATTTGCCTAAATGATTATTTTGACCTTTGTTCCTTATTAAATCATTTTAACCATCAAAGTTTTAATTTTTGGTTAAAATAGCCTTTATTAGATAGAAATAGTTACTTACTAACGATCAATGCATGTTATTGACGTAGTATTTTCATAGTACTTAATTGCTAATAATAACTCTCTAAAAGAGTTATTATTTAAAGTCATTTTACTTGGGTTTAAGCTTTTATTTTAGCATTTTATGATCATATTTAGAGTTGTTTAGCATATTTTACATAATTTGCATATTGGGAGCGAGTTGGTATTTCTTGGTCAAATTATGATGTTTTTTTCGTGAAATTGCTACTGATGATGTGATATTGTCTAATATTGCAGACATTATTGTGAGCCAAACGAGACAAAATTGTTGAGCCATTTCTGCAATAACTATGACTCTCTAGACAGTTATAGAATTTTCTAAAATCAGACAAATGTTCATTCCCATTGTAAAATGGTTGGAAAATGAAGGACAAATCCTATTTTCCTATTGGATGATGCTTTAACCTTTGAGAATTATAGAAAAGACTTGTCACACCCCAAAAATAGGTTAAATGGAGGTGTTTGTAAGTTCTTAGTCTATTTGTGAATTATTTAGAAGTTTGCGGCTTAGTGTTGTAATTAACCCATAAATTTAAAGTTCGGATATCCAAAAAGAGGTGTCGTTCAACTCTCTCTTAACACGTTTTTCTTTTTACCATCATGCATTTTTTGGTATTTCTGTCGTCGTCCGATCGACGTGGTTGTCATCGTCAACACCCTGTTGCTCATTTCATCGTCCTCATTCATTCGATCTGCTTACCTTCTCAATCGTCATCCTCGTTAACTTTCCGTGGAGGCGTAACCGTTTGAGTTTCACAAGAAGCCTTATTTCTATCATTTAACATCACGAACTGATCCTAGTAAATGACTCATATTATTTTAAAATGCAATTATGGAAAGTTTCATCGAATTTCAGCAGCCGGAGGACCCTCCATGCGCCCTCATGCTCCGCCGTACGCGTGTGGGAGTGACTCTGCCTGTTCAAGTCTGAACCAACCTGACTGAACCAGTTCTAGACTATTTTGCCTGAACCAACCTATTTGGATGACTGAATCATTGACCTGACCTGACCCGTTAACCCGACCCGACTCTTTGACTTTTTCTTTGACCATTGACTTTTACCCCTTGACTTTTTTCGAAGACCCTTACTTTATGTTTTTTGACGTCTTGAGTCTGTTTTCTCAGTCTTTTTTGCAAAATTTTGATCCAAAACCCTATTTTATTTAGTTTATTTCTTAAAATCTTAATTATGTTAAGTAAAATGTGAGACTTTGGACTCACTTTTTAGTGTTATTTTCTAAAGGTGTACCCTTGTCTCTGAACTGCTCTCCAGTAGATCCTAGTAACTTCCGTTCCACTCAGTTTGATTATGTACGTTTGATTTAAAATACGTGTGAGTGTTATTAACTGAAATAATGGTTGATTTCGTTTGAGTAAGTATTCCTTCAGTTCTTTTATAATAATATGTTATCATTAAGTTTTCGTTCCATATGACCTAGTACTACTGTTCATGGGAAATATGAAGTTTATCCAATATAGGTTAGCTTAGGGTTCTAAACGAATTGAGTCGAGCTCGGAAACTCAAGAGCCTAGAATTTTCAAGCTTGACTCGAACTCGAAATCATGAACTGAAGCTCGAAAAGTCATGAAATGAAAAAACCTTAAACTTAACTCGATTAAAGCCTCAAACTCGAACTCGAACCTGAACTTTAATACATGAAAACCTTATATTGCATTTTTTTACAAAAAAACAACACGTAAATGTTAATATTATTAATAATTTTATTTTTTAAAAAATAAAATCGTAATATATTATATTTTCGAGCTGCTCATGAGCTTTTTGAGTTGGGTATCAAGTATCTCATTTCGGCTCGTGAAGAACTCGAGTCGAGTCCATTCGAGTTGAGTAGTTATCGAGCTTTGATCGAGTCAATATCAAGTAGCTTGCGATCTATCTCGTCTCATTTATAACTCTAGGTTAGCTAGTATAGGTGTGTTCCTTGACCTTTTCGACACACTTAATGTTTATTGATATTGTATGACATGATTCTATTGGAATGCATGTTTGTAACCTGATTATATTATTCATATTATGACTAGTTTTTTTATTAATATTGCATCATTATTAATTTGTATATTGGTTCATTTCTACGATTCAACATGGGATGCTCTACGGAGGGCATCATTCATGTCCTAATTATACATGGGATCATCTATAGAGAACGTTATCTTTGTCTAGATTCGGCATAGGATCATCTACGGAGGGCATCATCTTCATCCTAATTCTGCATGGAATCCACTACAGAGGGTATTATCCCGTCCTGATTCTATTGGGACCCTCTTCAGAGGGTATCCCTATACTTTTTCAGATTTTTGATGAGTTCCTCTTTAGAGGTTAACTCGAGTTCCTCTTTGGAGGATAATGTTCCTATCCTGATGACCGTTTTTTTGTTATGAATCCATTTTCAAAGGTCACTTGCCGTTTTGAAATGTAACATTTCTTATTCTGTTTATCTGTAATGAAAGGTAAGGTTGTGAGAAACTTTGTATGATTTTACATTGATAAATATTTGTTTTACTGATGTCTGATTATCATGTTATTTGATATGTCCCATCTGATTATATATAATAATAATAATTTATATTTAGAGGCACATTGAGATTTGTAGCTCACTCTGTTTCTATTTTTATTTTTCAGATTATTCAAATGTATAATCGGTTTGGCTATCGAAAGAATAGTCTCAATTTCATACCGTGTGAGATTAAGTTTTTACTTTCAACCTCTTTAAATTGTGGCATGTGTTTATTTCCGATTTTATAATCAATAAATGTTTTTAAGATGATTTATTAAACTAAGATCATTGGTAAACCATTTCTGTGATCAGCAAGGTTACCCTGATTTAGTTGTAACTCCTAGGTCGGGTCTAAGGGGTTACATTTCATAGTATTTTCATATGTACTTAATTGGCTGATAATTCTCTAAACGAGTTATTATTTAAAGCCATTTTACTTATGTTTAAGCTTGTACTTTAGCAATTTAGGATCATATTTAGAGTATGTTAAACATATTTTTGCATAATTTGAATATTGGGAGCGAGTTGGTATTTCTTGGTCAAATTATGATGTTTTGCGATGAAATTCTAATATAATGATGTAGCATTGTCCAATATTGTGACATTATTGTGAGCCAATACGAGACAGAATTGTTGAGGCATTCTACAGTAACTATGACTCACCAGGCAATTATAGAATTTTCTAGAATCAGACAATTATTCATTCCAATTCTAAAATGGTAGGAAAATAAAGGACAAAACCTATTTTTCCTATTGGATGATGCTTTGACCTTTGAGGATTATAAAAAGAACCTCCTTCACAATTTTCACAAGCTTCTTCAACCTATCTTCATCTTCATTGAGACTTGAATCCATATGAGAGAGTAGTATTCAAAGGTGGAGAAGTAACAGCCGTGACATCGGTGATCAACAATCAATTTGGGCATCTTCTTAGCTTTTGAATCTGAACCTAAGAGAGATAATATTATTTTTTTAAGTTAATACTTATTCTGGATGATTTGTTGACTTGAATTTTATGTTTAAAATATGTTTGATGAAATGCATGATGCTTAACTTGTTTAGTAATTGGTTTGATGTTTCTAGATCTTCAATATTTGGCTTGTTTTATAGAAATATAAACTGCCAAGTAATGCGGTGAGAGATGATTAAAATCATGTGTAGCATCAGTGTATGTAAGAGCAACGTGTAGTGTAGAGAGATGTACGCTGCTTATTTGTCGTAGCATCCTAAGTATGCTTATTTAGATTGTTATATAGAGATATAAATTTTCTTTATATGATGTTGGTGAAGTTTTTGAGAGAAGAACAACATGTTAGGGTAATGTTTGACGCATTGACTTTTTTGCTACAAAATTGTTAAATTCATGGGAATATTTAACTTGTCATCTTTATCTTTTGTCTAATAGATCCATGACTCGATTTGCATATGTTGTAATCCAGATCACTTTATTCTGTTTTTTCAATATTTTTGTCACAACTTTGTTACCACAACATTTTCACAATAATTTTACACTCTTAAATATTTAATTAAGTAATTCTAATTTGTAATCACTTGTTCTCTATGAGTTCGACATCCGACACACTTGTTGTGTTCACTTACTACTTGATAACAACATTTGCACTTGCGTTGAATGTCATAGCAATATTCGTAGCATCAAATAACATGACATATGCCACATCACCAAAATTATGACATGATATGTGCCAACATCACCCAAAGTGATAATGTGTCATATGTCACAACACTAATTAAGCATGTGTAAAAATATTACGTCAAAAACATGAGTTGATCGTTAATCAAACTAACAATTTTATTCTAAAAGGAACTATTTTAATTAAAAGCTAAAGCATTAAAATTAAAAAAGGATAAGAGCCAAAATAATCATTCAAATAAACATTGGAGTTATTTTTGTTATTTTGCCTATCTAAAATTAGTAAAGCATGTTTTTCGTCTCACAATTACTTTTCACTACTAATTTGGTAATTTTGCTTAAATTTTGGGTGTATTAATAATTACGATATGAAAAATTTTACAATGAACAATTCATACCAAAGCACATTACTAAAGCGACACATTGAGATACACGATGTAACACCACGAATCTCAGGTTAGTTGTTTCGATTTAACCCGAATGAATTTAAATTTAAACTTTTCTTCTTGTAAGGAAGCCTAGACCCAAGTGGATTGGATTTGGGCTTGTTTGGGGCCCAATGGATATTAAAAATGATATTTGTAATATTAAGATAAAAGATGAATGACAAAAAGTATGAATAACCCCTCATGTGAATCAAAAGATGAAATCTTTTATTTGGTGTTTATGTAATCGACAAAGGAAGCACCAAAATAAGTCCTTCAACTTCGTCCTCCTTTTCCCACACTTATTCATTTTTTTCTCTCTTCATCATCTTCTTCCTTACCAAGATACCTAAGAAAGGTTGAAGCTTTGAAACATTTTAACCCTTAACCAACAAAATTAAGGTAAGAAACGTAATCTCATCTTTCCAAGCTTCATTTCAAGCCCTCATTTGCAAACTTTTGCTATAATGACAAAAACATGGTTTTAGTGGGGGTTTTAGAAACCTAAGTGAAACTAGCTCGCTTTGAGGGATTTATACCTCTAGAAAAATTTTAGACTCCTTTATAAACTCTCCAGTAATGTTAGTAATCTATGTGTTTAATTCTTGCTCAGTGAGAGAACTTAGAGAAAGCTTCAAGACTTAGGGGAAAGAAAAACTCACACTTAGTTGAACCTTGGATGTTTCCAGCATCTTTGAAAATCAAGGTAACTCATTTCTAACTCAACTCTATCACATGTAGGTCAGTAGATGTGTTTTGGTAGGTTGCATGAGTTATGAAACATATTCATGGTAGAATTCAAAAATTAGTGTTTTTCAGCATTTTTATAGGCTCTTTATGACCCCTATATTCATACGTAACTCTTTAAAAATGTTTGGAGATCTTAATTGGATGTTTAAGAGTGTTTGGGAGGCATTTTCGTGCTTAAAATAGGGTATTTCAAGGCATGGGTATCGGTACTAGAAGAATAGTATTAATATTATTCTTTAAGTGTTAAAAACAAAAGGTAAAGTAGTATCGATACCTAGGGTAGAGTACCGATACTCCCAATAGGAGTATCAATGCTTGGATATTTTTCAAAATTTTAAAGCCAAATTTGTTATCAATACTCAAGAAAGTATCGATACCACAGACCAGAAGTTTTGATACTTAATTAGGAATATCGATACCACCCCTTTATTATCAGCCTTTAATAAGCCAACAATATTGATACAAAGAGGTTAGTATCGGTACCTAGGGGCCAAGATCGATACTTAGAAGCTTAGAATCGGTAACCATGAGCAGTTTTGGGTAAGAAACCCAAGGGTTCTTAAGGGATAGAATTGAGGGAACCAATAGCACCATAATAACATGGAATAAAAATAAAGTGTGAACAATAATAAGCTCAGAATAGTAATCAGCTCGGGATATAGCCAGGACACTTGAGTTACTCTAGCAGTTATAATTGGATATCCCAATCAGTGCCAATGCACTTCAGTCGCCAGTTGGGCGTAGATGCCTTAAGACTCGACAGAGTAAGTTGATCGGGCATACGTTTCTGATGTAGCTCTAGATCTCACCCAAATACCCAAGGATATTTTAGAAAGACTAGAGGGGTGTGTGAGCTCCGAGATGCAGAACCCTTAACCGTACCTTGATGTCTATATCAGTATGTTAGATCAACATTTCGATGTCTTTATACCTATGCCTCTAGCATGCACATTTAGTGAATGCATGTAGTATAGTATAGTTATTAGTGAGGCACTAAGCTCGTAAGCTTAACATTTGGAATATATTTCCATGCGTAGGCTCTTAGAAGATCAGTCGATGAGCATTATCGTTGATAGTAGTTCCAGCTCAACAGAGACTTCAGACTACGTCTTGATTATTATTAGAGAGTATGTACTATTGTATACCCTATTATTATTCAATCATAACTCTATTTTGTATTAAACTTGGTATATTGTTATTTTAAATATTGGGCGCTCCCCCGTATTTGAAAACTGAATTATTACATTTTATTAATCTTGGATGGATTTATTTTATATGGCATTTTACAATTGATTTAAAAGGAAATTTTTTGGGTTAGCTACTTTAGGGGTCTCGTGTGATATCATGATCCAGAGATCTTCAGGTCATACTGGATTAGGGTGTTACATTTAGTGGTATCAAAGTGTCAGGTTTAGTCGTTACTAGTACCCACGGGTTAGAGTCAATCAGTGTTTATAAGTGTACATGCCTCTAGAGAGTCAATAATACTTTAAAGACTAGAATGACAATAATAACCTCATTTTCTAACTAATAACCCAGATTTTAATCAGGATGGTAGAGACGAGAATCATGTCTCATTAGTAGCTGACACTAGAGACGAGTTCGTCCCGGATACATACCAATAGGAGGTACCAGTAAACATTGGGGTCGAGGAGGTAAACTTATTTAGAGACGTCACTTTCGCACTTAGACATATCCTCAGGGCCATCCCTAGTGCCTCAGTTGCACTACCTCCTCCACCAGCACCTCCAGCCCAACCTATAGTAACGCCTCATAAGTCCTCAGTGGATAGGCTCCATAGATACAAGACCATTGATTTTCATGGTTCAGGAGATGATGATTCCATAGCCGCAAACCAGTGGTTTATGGAGACCCTTTGTACTCTCTGACAGCTACATCTTTCCCTATAGGGTAAGCTCGAGTGTATCATCGCTCTACTCAAGGGTGATGCCATCGACTAGTGGGAGATGATAGATCTGACACTAGAGCCAAAGAGGTCGACTTGGGAGATATTCTAAGTTCTGATAAAAATACATCAGGGAGGCTCACACCGATGATTTGATGGAATAGTTCCTACACTTGACTTAAGGGGACATGCGTATGGTGGAGTACGAGAAGGAGTTCCTTAGGCTGAGCAAACATGGCCCAGAGTTAGTATCGACGGAGGAGGACCACTGTTGAAAAATCCTATGTCTCGATATTCTTTTGTACCTTGTAACTGACCCTCATAGTGTCTTTCTCAGTTGTCTCAATAGGAGAAAGTAGTAGAGAGGGTCATGAGTAGGAGGACCCAACAATTGAGCGAGGTTGTGGGGTAGTCTAAGAGGGTTACCGAGTCAGTAAGGACATCTCAGACCCCAGCCAAGAGGGCCAGAGATAGTCAGGGTTCTTAAAGACTCTTAACAACACAATCGATGAGAGCTGGATAGACTTCGGATTGAAGGGGTAGATCTGAGTCTAAAAGAAGAAGACCCCTAACTTTAGTTTCCGATGGTAGTACTAGTGATTCAGCGAGTGTATTCACTCAACCCATTTGTGCATAGTGTAGGAGGAGATACTCGGGGATATGCTAGCAAGGATCTAGGGGTTGCTTGAGTTACGGCTCCTTAGATCACTTCGTTGGAGACTGGCCAAGGGCTTAGAGAGTAACTCAAACGGTGACTTAGAGGTCAGTGCCTTTTATGTAGAGAGGTCGAGTGCCAATGAGAGATGGTAATACTGTATTTGGGTAGTAAAGCTGATGGATAACCAGATCAGTGGTTGGGGAATAGCCGAGGGTAGCCTTAAGACAAAATGTGATGAAATTATGAGAGGAGTGTGATACAACAAATATTATATAAGGTACATTTATAGTATTTTCCATTCCAGTTACTACATTGATAGATCCCAGTTCCACCCACTCTTATATCTACTCTGACCTAGTCCAAGAGATAAAAATCCCAGTAGAAGGCTTAGAGGTAGGAGTTTGAGCATAAAACCCTCTAGGTCTAGATGTCCTAGTAGACAAAATTCACATACGATTCTCATTAGAAATTTAGATCCAAACATTACTAACAAGCTTCATAAAGTTACATTTTTGAAAGTTTGACATGATCTTAGGTATGGATTGGTTAACTGAGCATGACGTTAGTTTAAAGTGTAAAGTCAGGCAACTTAAGCTTAGGATAGACGATGGAACAAAGTTTGTTATGACTAGTGAGAACTAGGGTCAGTCGAGGATAGTGTTAGCTATAAAAGCTCAGCAGATGATTGACCAGGGTTGTAATGCCTTCTTGACTCATGTAGTTGACACCGAATCTCAGTTTTAAAACTCGAGGATATTCAAGTTGTGAGAGATTTCCCTGATGTGTTTTAAAGGGGTTTTTAGGTTTACCACCCAACGGTAAACTAGAGTTTGGCATCGAGATATGTCAGGTCCAGTGTCTATTTCTCCCTACCGTACGGTGCTGACAAAATTGAAAGGGTTAAAGGCTCAAATTTAGGAGATGTTGGAGAAGGGTTTCATCCGAACGATTATCTCTTCGTGGGGAGCGTCGAACTTGTTTGTCAATAAGAATGATGGGTCGATGAGGTTAAACATAGGCTATATGTAGTCGAACAAGTTAACCATCAAGAATCGTTACCCACTTCCTAGGATAGATGATCTCTTTAATCAGATGAGGGGAGCGTGAGTGTTCTTGAAGATCTAATTGAGATCCAGTTATTACCAGTTTAAAGTAAAGGACTCAGTTGTAATGAAGACAACTTCATGACGAGATATAGTCATTATGAATTCTTAGTAATGTCGTTTGGACTCACGAACACCCTGACGATATTCATGGATTTGATGAACTGAGTCTTTCACCCCTAACTAGATTATTTTATAGTGGTGTTCATATATGACATCCTTATGTACTATAGATTAGAGGAAAAACACGACCAATATCTCTGTATCATCTTGCAGACACTCTAGGATCGACAATTATATGATAAGTTTGGGAACTGTGAGTTTTGGATGTCAAAGGTTTCATTTACGGGTTATGTCATATCATCAAACAATATCTGAGTCGGCCTAAAGAAGATTCGGGATATAGTCAAGTTGGAGCCACCTAAGAATGTGTCAGAGGTGTAGAGTTTCCTAGGTTTAGTCAGATACTATTTTCGATTCATTCAGGGCTTTTCAATGATAGTTGCATCGCTGACCAAGTTACTTCATAAGGGAGTTTCCTCCATTTTGGACGAGAAGCGACAGAAGAGCTTTGAACAATTAAAGACCGTCCTAACTCAAGCCCTAGTATTGACCAAACCGAATTCGGGTAAGGACTTCATAGTTTTAACTTACGCTTCGTTGAATGGTCTTAAATGTCTTGATGCAAGAAGGTAAGATCGTAGCTTATGCTTCCTACCAGTTTAAACCTCATGAGCGTAACTACCCCACTCATGACCTTGAGCTAATAGTTATTGTGTTTGCCTTGAAAATTTGGCGACACTACCTTTTTGGTGAGAAATGTCACATCTTTACCAATCACAAGAGTCTTAAGTATCTACTCATGCAGAAAGAGTTGAACTTGAGACAACATAGGTGGGTCGAGTTACTTAAGGACTATGACTGTGTGATAGACTACCATCTGGGTAAGGCAAACGTTGTAGTAGACGCCTTAAGTAGAAACTCAATGTCAGAGTTGTAAGCTCTCCTAGCATGGTTGAGCTTGTCTAAAAATGTGAATTGTTAGCCGAGTTACAAGTCAAGCTAGAATTGGTAGGCGAGACCAAGAGACTATAAAGTTCAGATGATCAGTTAAAGGCTCGAGTTGGGCAGGTTCATCGAGTTAAGGCATCGGGCTTTGAGTTGTATGATGAAGGGGTATAGTACTTCATAGGCCAGTTGTACGTACATGTTGATGCTCAGTTGCATAGTAAAATCCTCCATGAGGCACATTACAGCCCACTCTCAGTTCATCCAGGCAGTAACAAGATGTATCAGGAGCGATAATTGTTATAGTGGTCATGCATAAAAAGGAAATGATCATAGTTTGTCTCTAGATGTCTAGTGTGTCATCAGGTTAAAACATAATAGCAGGTTCATTCAAGTTTACTTCAGTCTAATCAAATTCCTCAGTGGAAACGCAGTTTGGGTCATAGTTTATTGTTTAACCAAATCAGTCCAATTTCTCCCAGTTAGGATGGACTACACCTTAGAGAGGTTAGCTCAGTTGTACATCTGTGAGATAGTGAGGTTACACGGAGTACAAATTTTCATCATATCTTACATATATCATCGATTCACTTCTCGTTTCTAGAAAGCCCTTCATGAATCCTTAGACACCAAACTAAACTTTAATACCACTTTTTACCCTTAGACGGAAGGCCAGTTAGAATGTGTCATCTAGATCTCAGAGGTCATGCTTAGGTGCACTATCATAGATCATAAGGGTAGTTGGGAAGACCACCTCATACAACAACATTTTTCAGTCGAACGTTCAAATGACTCCGTATGAGGCCTTGTATATATGCAAGTGTAGAACTCCACTATATTGGACATAGCTCAGTGAGTGTAAGATAGTGGGTCCAAACTTAATCAGAGAAATAAAGGAAAATGTTCAGTTAATTTAGAGTTGGTTTAGATAAGCCTCATATAGGCAAAGATCCTATGTTGATCTGATGCATAAGGATATAGAGTTCTCAGTAAGGGACAATGTGTTCCTCAAAGTTTCCCCATGGAAGAAAATGTTTCATTTTTGTCGCAAGGGAAAGTTGACCTTGCACTTTTTAGAACCTTACAAGGTACACGAGACTTGGGCCAGTGGTTTATCGGCTAGCCTTACCACCAGAGCTAAAGTACATTTATAATGTGTTCTATGTATCCATGCTTAGGAGATATTGTTGTGATTCATCTCACGCCATACCCTTAGAGAAAATTAAGGTGAGTCCAAACATGACCTATGAAGAGGAACCAATCAGAGTCTTGGAAAGAGATGTGAAGGAGCTAAAGAACAAAAGGATTCCTCTACTAAAGGTACTGTGGAGGAACCATGGCATTGAGGAAGTGACTTGGGAAACCAAGGAGGATATGCAAATTCAGTACCCTCATATCTTCTATTCAGGTAAATTTTGAGGGCAAAATTTTAATTAGGAGGGGAGAGTTATAACACCCCGAACTCGGGTTAGTAGTTTCCAGTTAATCAATATGAATTTAAATTTAAACCATTAGCCTTGTAAGGAAGCCTAAACTCAAGTGGAGTGGATTTAGACTTGTTTGGGACCTAATGGATATTAAAAATTGTGTTTTTAATATTAAGATAAAAGCGGAATGACCAAAAGTGTGAATAACCCCTCATATGAATCAAAAGCTGAAATCTTTTATTTGGTGGTGATGTAATCGATAGGGGAAACACCAAAATAGGCCATTCAACTTCCCCTATCTTTTCCCACACTCATTTGTTTCTTTCTCTCTTCGCCATTTTCTTCATCACCAAGATACCTAATAAAGTTGAAGCTTTGAGACCTTTTAAGCCTTAACCAATAACATCAAGGTAAAAAAACTTAATCTCCTCTTTCCAAGCTTCATTTCAAGCTCTCCTTTTCGAACTTTTTCTATAGTGATAAAAACATGGGTTTAGTGGGGTTTTAGAAACCTAATGAAATCAACTTATTTTTAGGGATCCAAACTACTAGAAACATTTTACTCAGTGAGAGAAGATGGAGAAAGCTCCAAGACTAAGGGGAAGGAAAAGCTCACACTTGGTTGAACCGTGGGTGTTTCCAGTAGCTTTGGAAATCAAGGTAACTCATTTCTAACTTACTCTACCACATGTAGGTCACTAGATGTGTTTTGGTAGTTTGCATAAGTTATTAAGTATATTCATGGTAGAATTTAGAAATCAGTGTTTTCCAGCATTTTATGGACTCTTTATGATCCATAAATCCATACATAACTTTTTAATAATGTTTGAGGACCTTAATAGGATGTTTAAGAGTGTTGGGGAGGCATTTTTGTGCCCAAAATAGGGTACTTCTGGGCACGAGTACCTATATTAAAAAAATAGTACCGATATTGTTCTTCATGTATTAAAAGCAAAGGGGGTTTTAGGCATAGAAGTATCAATACTCACGCAATGGGTATCGATACTGAGTTCACTTAGTAAACATAAATAGCCAAATTTGTATTGATACTCATGGGAGTATCGATACCAAGGGTAGAGTACCAATACTCCCAATAAGTGTATCGATACTTAGGTATTTTTCAAAACATCGAAGTCAAATTTAGTATCGGTACTCATGAAAGTATTAATACCATAAACTAGAAGTATCGATACTCAATAATGAGTATTGATACCATCCATTTATTATCAACCTTTAATAAGTCAGCATTATTAGTACCTAGAGGTTAATATCGATACCCAAATGCTAGTATTGATACTTAGGAGTTTACTATAGGTACCCACTAACAATTTTGGGTAAGAAACTCAAGGGTTTTTAAGGGATAGAATTGAGGGGCCCAATAGCACCAGAATACCATGAAATAAAACTATAAGTGAGAATAGTAATAAGCTCAGAACAGTTAGAAACAACAACACTAGGATGACATAAAACTAGCCTTGTTTGATAATCGGAACCCAGTTAGGACACTTGAGTTACTCTAGTAGTTACGTTTCATATTTCAATATCCCAGTCAGTGCCAATGCACTTTAGTCGTCAGCTGGACGCAGATGCCCCAAGACTTGGCAGAGTAAGTTGGTCATACGTACGTTTTTTATACAACTCTGAATCTCACCCAAACACCTAAGGGTATTTTAGAAAGGCTAGAGGGTTGTGTGAGCTCCGAGATGTATTACCCTCAGCTGCACCATGATGCCTATATCAGAATGTCCAATCAGTATATCCATGTCTTCATACCTATGCTTGTAGCATGAACATTTAGTGAATGCATGTAGTATAGTACAATTATTAGTGAGGCATTGGGCTCACAAGCTCAAGGTTCGGAATGTGTTTCTGTTTGCAGGTTCTTAGAAGATCAGTCGAAGTGCATTATTGTCGCCAACAATTCCAGCTCAGTGGAGACTTCAGAGTACATCTTGATTATTATTAGAAGGCATGTACTATTGTAGACCATATTATTATTCAGTTGTAACTCTATTTTGTATTAAACTCAGTATATTGTTATTTTAAATATTGGGAGCTCCCCAGTATTTGTAAACTGAATTATTACGTTTTATTTATGTTTGATGAAATTCTTTTACATGGTGTTTTACAATTGATTTAAAATGTAAAATTTTGGGTTAGCCACTTCGGTAGTCCCGTGTGACATCATGATCCAATAATCTTCAGGTCATATTAGATTAGGGTGTTATACACGACTAACTAAATTAAAATATGATAAAATTAAAAATGATCATCAAACTATGATAAATGATCCTTTTTGTCATTCAACTTTTAAAAAATTATAGAATAAACATTAAACTTTAGATTTTGTTAAAAAATATAAGAACTATTCATTGATTAATAATTATCATTAAGAGATGATAAGGTATTTTAAATTGAAAAAATATATTCTTTGACAAATCAATTGTGACTATTTTTTATATTTTTGTAAGTAAATTTTTTAAAAGACTTTTTTAAAAATTATATTGAATTTATAAATTTATTTTTTTTAAATTATATTTAAATTTATTAAACAAAGATTAATATTTGAATCACATTGCTTAATTAAAAAAGTGACTTCGCTTTATGATAATTGAAATTGTTGAATCTCAAAAATTATAAATTTTATAAATTTAATTATAATTAAATAAAAATTAAATAAAATATTTATAAAATAGTTTGAATTAACAAATTCATAAAGTTATAATTTATGATTTTAAAATAAATTGTGAATTTCTATAATTTTTTAAAAACATCTTTTTAGAATTATTACTTAGAAAAGTTGAAATTTTATTTATAACTAAGGGGTAAATGAGATTATTTTATTAATTTATTATATCACTCCACCTCTTTAATGACAATTAAAATTATTATATTTATTTTATAAAAAAATAAAATTTAATATTAATTATATAAGTTTTGAAAGTTTAATATCTAAAATATTATTTTAACATAATTTAGTGACTATTTAAAAAATTGTCCTAGAAAATTAGTGGATTAATCGTAGAGCGGTCCTTGAATTCTTTAATGTTTACTGAATAAGGACAATTTAATTAGTAGTTGACAAGGTTGTCGAAGTCCTACAAAATAAAAACTGATTTTACTAAACTAACTTGTAGTAATAACGAGATCAGGTCAAATCTCAAGACAGCTGAAATTAGAATCTCAATATCAAAGCAATGAAAGTAGAATGGGGTTGGTTTATGAAAATAAAATCAAGAAATAAAGTTGAAAATAAAATAACGAAAAAAACTTCCAATTTAAAGGTGTGTTCTTCATCCAACTATAATTTTGATCATAGGCTTAAAAGATTGATATTTTAATATCCATGTAATTAGTCACTTGCTCAGAACCGTAACAAATATGGTTCCCCTTTTATAATTGATTAACCTACTCATTTGCAACAAGAATTCAAATCAAATCTTACAATTAATGATCGCATTTAGAATCGTGGGAACGATTAAAACAAAATCAATTAATTTCGTACATTTATTTCCCCAAAGACTATCATGCACAATGAGAAGTTCGGATAATAAACCGTAACAAACACATATCATTAGACTTACCCTTGCTACTTATGATTAGCGATAGAAAACTCAATATCGATTTAAGTTGTCAATTTAATCAATATAAAGAATTCATAAAATGAGAACAAGAAATAAATATTACTTGGATTAAAGGAGAAATACTAGTTAAGCACAAGCCTCACAAAATTACAGCGAAATCATTTCACCATTGAATCGGAAATAAAAGCCTAGCCACTCATGGTGGAATAGAAATACAAGAGAGAAGAATAAGTTGTGCTGCAGAAAGATAGATAATCATCCCTAAAGGGGGCTAATGAGTTCTTTATATATAGAGCCAAATCCCTAAAAGAAATGTAGATCCCCTTTAGTAAAGTCTAAATCAAATAAGGAAAAAAATAAAATAAAAGTAACACAAAATAAATAATGTCCTAATAGAAAAGAGATTAATTCTTGATCATATATTTTAAAAATAATAGAAATATCCATAAAAGTGAGTTTCATCCCAAATTTGACTTTAAGAAGTCGGACTCTCCGACTCAGACAATAGTCACGTGTAAGTCATAAGGTGTATTCATGCCTTATCGAAAATGGTCTTCTACCCAATTCTACATTCTTCATAGTAGACATCAGTCGTGTGTTCGTCATATGATGTGGTCACACCTTATCAAAGATAGTCTTTTGCTCAACTTCACATTCTTTCAAAAGACTTGATTCTCACATAGAAGGCTAAAACCACGCTTTTGAATTGATTTTCACCATCTCATCCACATTTTACCTCCTAAATAAAAACAAACATAATTTCGCCAATTAGACTCAAATCATAATAAAAGTACGGAAGAATTAATCATAGAAAGATGTATATAATTATAACTTATCAATTATATGTTTCGATATATTACATTAATGATGTATTTCGCTATTCGACATATATTGTAGACTCATCCTTATGATATATTTTTATTAGTTTGAAATTATTAACATCCACTTTTAAAAACAAAAAATGGAAAGAATTTAGGGCGAGCCAAACTGGAGGATTCCCTTAGGAAATTCAAACCAATCTTAGAACTTTCATTTTTCGACAAATTTAAGAGGTAAATTACTTAGTTGATTACTTAATTATAACTTTTTTTATTTGGCCACTTATAATAAATTCCGTTGATCACACATGTCAATTCACTCTAATAATACGTGTTGCCTGATAATTTGATGAAAATAAAAAAAGTACAAAACTTGGGGGGCAAAAAGATATCGAAGGCCTCTGTACTTTTGAAAAAAGCCAATGTGGTCCTCGTACTATTTTTTCAACCAAAGTGGCCCTCCAACTCAAAAAAACTCTGATATGGTCATTTGACCAAAATTTTCCATCATTGACTTTTACGGTGTTGATGTGACAGTTCATAATGCTAGCGTGAGTTGTGACGGTTCACGGTGACAGATGACACGAAAGATAACGTTGTAGTTTGGCAAGTGGACTAAATTGGTTTTTTTAGTTTTGTTCGAGGGCCAATTGATTTTTTTAAGTTTAAATACTTATTTATTTTTTTCTAAAAAAATAAAAAAAAATATTTTGAGTTATAAATATAAGAATATTCAAATATTTAAAATTTTAAATATTAAAAATACTAAAAACAAAAAAAATTATTAAAATTTTAAATATATATATTAAAAACACTAAAATTATTATCAATTTTTAAAAAATTAAATATATATGATAGGTTATTAAATAACTACTTATAAATTATTAAAAAATTAAAAATACTTTTAAAAATATATATTATACATAATATATACATGTAACATATAGGCATATCATCAATCCTTATACAAAATATTCTTACTAGATTAACAAGTCTTACAAAATTTAAATTAGTCGAGATTTATAATTTTTGAATTAATCGAAACCTATAGGCAAAAATAAAACCAACGTGGCATATATGTTTCGACTAATTATCTTTTAAATTAGTCGAGACTTACAAAAAGATAATTAAAAAACATAATAAGTTTCGACTAATCCAAAAATTATAAATCTTGACTAATTCAAACATTATAAGTCTCGACTAATTTAGTATAAGAATTGATGATATGCCTATATATTACATGTATATGTTATGTATATTATATCTTTTCATAAATATTCTTTAACTTTTTAATAATTTATAAGTATAAAATTTATAACCTATTATATATATTCAATTTTTTTAAAAAAAAATTATAATAGTTTTAGTATTTTTAATATGTATATTAAAAAATTTAGTAATTTAATTTTTATTTGTAATATTATTATATTTAAATTTTTAAATATTCAAATATTTTTATATTTAGAACTTAAAATAATTTTTATTTTTAAAATAAATTAAATAAACCCTTAAACTTTTAAAATAATTAATTTGGCCCTTGAAAAAACTAAAAAAAAACCAATTTAGTCAATTTATCATGTCATCTGTCACGTTATCGACATGTGGACCGCCATATCAACGTCATGAACTATCACCAAGGTCGTATCTGGGCCTGGGTAAGAGGGGCACCCACCTAGAGCCAGAATTTTTATTATATATTATACTTATAAAAAATGGTTTTATATATGTAATGGGGCCCATTTATTTTTAACACTTACTATTAAGAGTTTAATTTTTTTTTCTCAATATTTATTGCTCAATTTTTTAATATTTATTATTCGGGGTTTACTCTAATAGTTTTTTCTAATATTTTTAATTAAAGGCCTAATTATTTTCAATACTTATTATTATAAGTCCAATATTTTTCAATATTTGTTATAAGAGGCATTTTTCAATATTTGTTATAAGAGGCATACTTTTAAAATTAAAAAAAAAATTAATAATTATTTGTTATTATAAACCAAATTTTTAGTACTTTTTTATTAGAGGTCCAATTTTTTAATATTGGTTATTATAAGTATACTCTTAAAATTTATTTATTTTTCAATATTTGTTATTGGGGACCTAATTTTTTATTACTTGTTATTATGAAGTTACTTTTAAAATTTATTTTTTTCAACTCTTGTTATTAGGAACAATTACTTAAATAAGAGTCTTCAACCACAATAATGATCGTTATATCATGATAATGACATCGTCTGAAACCATGATATCCACAGTAGCATATGTTATTAAAAAAATCACTACCACGATACTTCCAAATGGCCACAATAACCTATATTATGTTTACAATTGTGATAAATACAACGCGACTGATGGTACAAATGCAAACTATAATTTAAATCTTTGATTAGGGGCCTAATTTTTTGGTTCGCCCGAGGGCTTCGAAATCTTAGAAACGGGTCTGACTGCAACATCAGCACGGTAATGATTAAAGACAGAAATCATTACTTAAAGGGTCACGTTAAATTTGATTTTTGAGTTAGATGATCACATTAGTTGAAAATAATATGAGGATCCCACTAACGTTTTCTTTTCCAAAAATACAAGAGCCTCTTACACATTTTTGCAAAGCTTGGGATTCTAACACAAGTCTAACAAAAAATTCACCCTACACCTAACCACTCCGAGCCAAACTCAAGGATTCCGTTAGTAATTTAAACCAAGTTAGAACCCTTATTTTTTTCAGCGTTTTCCGGCAAATTTAGAAGGGTAAACTACACATTTAGTTATCTAATTATAAAAATTTTCAGTTTGGTCATCCATGATAAATTTCATTAGTGACACATGTTAATATATTTGATGACATGTGTCACCACATCATTGGGTTAATAGTTGAGTGAAAATATTACAAAAGGACGAAACCTAGGATTTAAAGTCAAGTCTAACTAAAAATCCGTCCTGCACCTAACAACTACGCCCACTTGTGCTATTTGTTCAAATATTGACAATATTTTTATTTTAGGTTAAAATTTCGTATTCAAAATAGAAAATACAAGTTTAGGCTGAGAAACTAATTACATCAACTATTTGAAAATCATTCGTTCTTTATAAGTAATATGTTTCCAAATTGTGTATACTTTCTATGATTATTCCTTTAATTAATTTATTAGTTTAATTACACTTATATGTAATATGATTCTAAGAATTATTAAATATTGATGAACCTGTGTTAAATAGATAACATGAAGAGGATATTTCGGAATGGTATAAACTTTAGTATTACTATAAAAAATTATAAATAATTCAAATGCTTACACAAGTCTAAAATCTATTCTTTGTGTTATTTGTAGGACTGGCCGATTGGGTATTCGATCGAGTTGAATCAAATATATTTGTTTTAATTTTTATTTAAATTTAAATATAATTATTTATAATATTATAATATTAATTGATTCCAATTTAAATTTTTTTACTCGACAATAACTTTTTATTTAAATAAGGTGGAAATCTCATTGAGAGTCTTGTTAAAAATCTCTCCATTCCTAAATAAAGGAAAAGAGTGCTCCGCAACAAGGAGAAAATTCAAGGTTCCAATTTAAATGAATCTCTCTAACCATATACGATATACATATAAATATTTTTCATCTTTTTTCACACGTGTAAATAAGATTTGTAATTTTATTTAATAAATCAAATATCATCTAAATTATATGATATATTTATAATATTATTCTTAAACAATAAGCTTTGAGGATAAAGATTTGAAGGGGTCATTAAAAGAGTCAATAAATTTATAGGAAGAAAGAATTTGCAAAGAGTTACATATGGAAGATCAAAATAAATCAGATATAAGGTTAATAGAATAAATAAAAATAATAATTACACATGAATTCTATAGTGGCTGAGGAGCATGTGGTTTAAATTTGTTTAAAAATTAACTTAAAACAAATGAGAAACTAAAGATACAATGAATTCAAAAACCAAATCACAGAATAATCAAATTACTTAGATAAAGATCAAAATAGTGCCATTTAACTTTTTTGTGATTATTCAAATTTTACAAATTTAAAATCAACTTGAAATTGAAATATGAACCAAAAAATCAAGTGGACTAGACTAACTGGATTTAAATAACTCATTTTTAAAAAAAAATCAATTTTTCTAATCGAATCAAGTTTTACTCATCTTTAATTCTTTTTATTTGGAATAAAAATTCCTCAATATTTCGTAATTATCTATTATATCACATGTAATTAAATTATTAAATTAGAAGAGCATTGAATGAAAACAAAATATGCACAATTTAGGAGCATATAAAATAAAAATGTCAATATTTAATGGAATAGTAGTGGGTGGACACTTAAAATAGTTTTAGTTAGATTTGGGTTCAAATCCCATGTTTGATACTTTTTTTTTTTGACTAGACTATTAGGCAAAACAAGTGGCACTAACAGGATTTATTGTGGATGAGCAAAATAAAAACATAATATAATGTTAACAGCTGTTTTGTAAAATTTTCAATTTGGATGATCAAAATGAAATTCTTTTAAAAATGGGAACTAATTTTGTAATTTACCCAATTTAAAAACCTTTTGATTGTTTTTTTCTTCTTCAAACGAATGCATAATGTTGAGCTTTTGTTGGCCTACAACTCTACGTTGATGTTTTTTTAATGAGAATTTGAAGTTGGTTAATGAAAGTACAAGGTACTAAAATGAACCAAAAAAATTCTTAAGATATCAAACTAATATTTTACCTATTATACAAGGGTCAAATCAATATTTTGTATATTACACCTTATTTTGTTTGTTTCTTTTAAGAGATTACGGGATCAAATGTTTTAAAATACAATTGCTTCCACTTTAAGAATTTAAAAGACTTGATAGTTCAAACATGGTTGGGAAAATAAGAAGAAAAACATATTTTATTAAATGAATTTATTTTTATTTATGAACATGTTTAATTATATATTGGTCAACACATCTTTGTTCAACGTTTATGCATTGGATTCAAATGAACAATTGTGAAAATTGGGAAACAAGAGGAAGATCAACTCGATGAATGCAGACCAAAGATGAAAATCTGCAGGTGAGACAATGGTACAGAAGGAGAAATACAACGAACAAAAGAGGACAGATTTAAGTTGAGGGAGTTGGGGTGTAATAAAAGAAAAGCAGAGAAGCAGTTGTCTTGTTTCCGGGGAAAATCTGATGGATTGACAGCACATCCACTGGCTGTCTTATGATTTTGGTGACCCAAAGATTAGACGTTGGACTTGTCTTTTCACCCCCTCACACGCCCTCTCTCTCTCTCTCTGTTCCTTTCAGACTACATTTCCACATTATTATTGTTATTTTCATTTCTTTAATAACCTTACTATATTCATAAAAATCGTGTTAAAAAGTAAAATACAAATTTATTTAGTAAATTTGCATACATAACTTTAATCAGAATCCGATCCGAGAGGTTTATGCATTTGTGTAATGTCATGTTATTTTCTATATTATATTTTCCAAGGACTTACTCACACATGGAGTTAATGTAGATATACTTAGTGCGTTTGGTTTACGAAATGTAAAATTATCAGTGGGAATAAAAGATTATCAGAGAATAGGATTACTGATAATGTTGTATTTTGTGTTTGGTTAGTTTAGCAAGAATGTAAGATTACTGTGTTTGACTAAATAAATAAAAAATTATTGGAATGCATATTTTATTAAATTGTCCTTATTATATATTTGTTTTTTTAACAAGTTGAATTATACTATAATTAATTTATATATTTTCTTTAAAAATTTTAAATTCATAAAATTTATATAATTGTTTTTAAAAATTAAAAAGATAAATAGGTTTAATGATAGGGAAAAATTTTATTTTAACCTCTGAACTTCATATAAAATTTTAATTATAGATTTTTTTTGTAAATCTAAAATAGTTTAAGGATAAATTTGTTGGATAACTTTCGTAGAATTTTTATTATTTTATCGACGGAAGAAGGATATTTAAAAAAAATTAAGGGCATTTTACTTCAAAACGCCGGTAATCCAACAATATCTAAGGGAATGGGGTAATCATATTCCCGGTAATATATCCCAAAAAATTCACTATTAATAATAAAATATTACTTGGAATAGGATTACTAGCCAACCAAACGAAAAAATGATGATTATATTCCCCTGATAATCTTTTATGCCGTGAACCAAACTGTCCTAAATAAGCTAGAATATTACCGGTGAGCAAATATAGTAATTGAGAAGAATCAGCTGAAGGGGAGGTGTCTCCTTTTTGCTGTGGGAGGAGTCATTTCAATCTTTTTCCTTTTTCAAATTCTTTTTAGATACATATTTTTCTTTTGGAAAATTCATTGTTTTAGCCTATAAAGTTGTGCACTCTTTAACATTTTACCCTCCCACAAATTTGTCCCTTTGCTATGTGCGTTCGTGGAAAATGTGTTCCCCAAATCCCATTATTTCCTTTCCTAAAAGAAATAATATTTTAAAGAAAGATGCATGGGAGAACTGTCCATGTATCTTACACATGTTCTAATGATTTGGACCATGGGTGCATGTCTAGTCTAAAATAGAAGGGAAAGAGAACGAAACCAAAGGAAATGGTGGGGAGGAAAAACAAATAAGCGAGTAAGGACAAGAAATTATATATATATATATATGGTTAACTAATATATTGGTACTTAAAATTGATTTCAACGTTTAATTTGGTCCTTATTTTTTTTGTGTCCAATTAGATATTTAAATTTACTTTTAACAAATATTTTCTTGTACTTATCCAGGGTTGGTCCTGACTATTTTTTAACTTGGGGTGAAAAAACAAATGGGCCCTAATTTAAAACAAGTTTAAAAAATGTGCAATATAAAATTATTGATGATAGTGTCAACATCAATATTTTCTAACATATTTTTCTCAATAAATGACATTTGGAAATAAAACAAAATCTAGAATTTGGAAATATATAAAAATCAAAAGAAATAATTCGAAAACATGATCTATCTAGAATTTTAAGAACAATATTCAATATGATCTACGCACCACAATTTATGATAAACAATTGTGACTTTCTATTTGTGAGAAGTATGAGAAATTAAAAAGTGAGAGTAATAATTTTTAGAGGATTGTAAAATATGGAAGAGGAAAGAAGCATGTTAATTATACTCAATTTTTCCCCTCATTAAATTTTGAAGACAAAAAATAACGTTAATAATTTTTCCATTGATATGGAAAATCGGGAAAGAGAATTGATTAGCTGATAGTGGAATTTGAAAAGACCAAAATTAAAGAGATTTAATTGATTTTTTTATTTTGAGAATGAAATGTTGAATTAAAGTTTTACGAGAAGTTGAACAATTTATTAACGTTAATATAAAAATTCAAAGATAAAAGTTGACATTTTAATAAATCCATGAGCCCATTATTTATTTTACAGTTTTTTTAAATAATTTACTAAAAATAAAAAATTATATTATACTAAAAAAATTTAAATTGTGGGCCCTGGGCGGGCGCTCCTCCTGCCCTGCCCAGAGCCAACCCTTAGTTATCTCATATTAATAAAAATATAATTTCAAAATTCATTATGGCCTTTAAACACTTTTTTAGTCATTTAAATGAATGACTTTTTGGTCTAAATTAATATTTGAACTTCACTTCATGGTTCAATTAATTAAAAATTGTGAGTACCAAATTTAACCAACAAGTTAAGTTCAGTATCAATCATTAATTAATTAAATTTAAAAAAGTTTAATATTAGTTAATTAATAAGAAATTTTTTAATTTAAAATTCAAAAATATAATAATTATTTATGTGAAATCAAGTTGGGTCTAACTCACCCCAAATAACAGAGTAACAAAATCTATTTGTGCCACTTACGCTACTAAAATTCCTTATTGGAAAACAACAATGCTTGACTATTTTGGTTTTACTGGTACCTAATTATTTAATACTTTGGTTTACTTGTGCCGAAGGGCTTCTCATAAAGACCAAGTTTTGACTATTTTTGCAACTCATGCATATTTCCATGACAAAATAAACCAAACTAGTTTATGATTTAAAGCAACCTCCAAGGCATTAAGTAATTTTCTACAATCTTATGATTTCATCATTCACAAACCGACACATGCTTCTCACTTGTCGTTGGATAAGACCCTATACTCATCCGGTGTTAGATCTAGAAACATTTTTTAAGATGAACAAATATATTAATAACACAAAATTTGTATGTAGGTGTATACAAATAAAATCTTAAAACACTTATAATCAATAAAAAATAATTAATTGAATAAAATTTAAATTTTAAGATGGACGTTTGTCTACCCGAATCTAATGTGCATCCGCCACTAGACTCCTCCTTTTGCAAAATTGAAACATGTCCATGTCAAATTGGAAGTTGACCATTTTGAGCTTCTTTGTACAATTCGTGAATCACCCATGTCTTTTCATATACAACGGTAAGAGAAAGCAAGATATGTGGGTGCGATTGTGAAGGCCAGCTTTGGGGCAAATTCAGACTATTGTGGACAATTCTCGTACTTGACACTATTGGACCACTATGTATGTTCTCCAACAAGTCGTGTTGATTAACAATGATAGCTTGAGATTTGACTCTTACTAAGGAGAAAATCTCATTTCAAAAATTTGTGGCTTTTTTTTAGGGGGTGTCGGGTCAAAACACAAGCACTTAATTTTTAACGTATGTGGTGGAGGAATATAAATTTTATTGGAGTCAGTTCATGGGTCATGTGGTATTCTCATCCATTAGGGTTAGGGTATTCTATAAACCCCACCAACCATGGCTCTCATGAAAACTCTCCATTTTTCTTTTCTCTCCTAATCAATGAGATGAGATAGATAGTAAGTTACTCGAGTTTGACTTAATCAAAGCTCGGTCAACACTCGATTTTAATAGACTCGACTCAAGTTCTTAACAAATCGAAGTAAGTTATTTGATACATGACTCGAATATTTTGCATCAACATAAAATATATATATATTAAAATTTAGTGACGTATTTTTCCAAGGCCAAGTTAGCATCGTCGACCTATTTTGTTTTCTTTTCAAAAGGGAATATAATAGGGCAAATCATAATTTAGTGACGTGAATCATGCAAAAAAGGAAATTAAATTAAGTCAATGTGAGTGGTAATCAACAAAACTGTAAATGCCCA
This sequence comes from Hibiscus syriacus, assembly GCF_006381635.1. NCBI lineage: Eukaryota > Viridiplantae > Streptophyta > Magnoliopsida > Malvales > Malvaceae > Hibiscus > Hibiscus syriacus. The sequence goes on from NW_024063016.1 coordinate 40,810, forward strand.
TTGTTTAAGCACTGAATGTGGTTGTCATAAGTGAACACAAGCTGCTTTATTCCATGACAATCATGGTATACCATCCTCATTTTAAGATATTATAAGATATGGTCATTAGTCCACTTATCTTAGGCTTCTATACAATCTAAGCTATAACTTGAAAAACTAAATAAATTTAAAAAAAATCCTATATCAAATACATGTAAACTCTATTAATATGATAATTACCCTTCTAATCAAAATTTCCATTGCCTAGCTGCCCAAAACCAAAAATCAAAAAATCTCAATCCAAAATTATACAATTCTATCGTGATTTTACAAGTCGGCTAATACGGGAGCACCTTGAGCAACCGTTTTGAGTTCCCATTTTCTAAAGAGCCTTTAATTTTTTTCAATGCTATTTTATATTTTTATAATTGAAACTCTTAAATTTTTTAGTTTTACTTTTTTTACTTTTGTAATTGAGACTCTTAATTTTTGTAATCTCATTTTTTATGTTTTGCCATAACCGTTTTTTTAATAATTAAATTTAAAAATAATCATAACTTTAATTTTGGAAAATTTTAATTTGTGGTTTATTTTGAAATTTGGGGTCGTCATTGACCTTTGGGCTAGGTAGGTCGAATATCTAAAAAAACTTTTAAAACAATTCTAAAAGATGAAAATTAGTCTGTGTATTACTAGAAATTCGTTTTTAAGGATTCGAAAGTCGATTACGTGTGGGAAATGGTAAGCATCCCCACAGCGCCCAAAATTGGTACCTTCAATCACTGAAGGGTTTGCTTTATTCCATTAAAAAAAACGAAGGTTCTTCTAGGTAAGGTAATGTTACTTTGGTTCGATTATTTTTGTTATCTGGGTATTTTGGTTTGGTTCGAATGGTTTCTCTCAATGTTTGTTTATTCTTCTTCTTTTTTCGTTTCTCAAATCTCCTCCGAAAATATCTTTGATTCTTGTTTCTTGATGAGAATAGTCCCTCCTTTTTTTTCCCTTTTTTGTTTTAGTTCGAATGCCCCCTTCTTTTGCATGTTGCTTCTCCATTTGTTTGGTGGCCATGGAAACAATGGTTCGGTCATGGGAGTGACGTGGCCATAGTGGTTCGATGAGTAGGGGTAAGGTGGGTTGGTGAGGATCCCGAAATTTTCGAGATGAGTTTAGATTTTTAGGTTATTATTATTATTTTTGATTTGATTGATTGATTTTTTAATGTTCTCTTGATTTGGTTCGGTTTGGGTAACACTGAAGGCGGCGGCGGTGTCTTGGGAGTCATCAAAGGTTTGAAGCTCTGGCAGTGGCGGGAAATTGATTTCGACGGAAGCATCGACACATGTTAGGATTAGCCAAAGTTTGTGTAATGCTGGACCTAGAGTTTGTAATTGGATCATTGGGTTAGGGTTAGATTTTGTAATATGTAAAAAAAAGGAAACAATAAATAATAAATAAAAATAAATAACATTAACATATTTAATTTTAAAACACTCAAACAAAAAGAGTGTCAACATCTTTATAATTGAGGCTCCTAATTTCTTTTCAATTTCACTTTTTATTGATATAATTAGATCCTTAATTTTTTTCAATCACAATTTTTACCTTTATAATTAAGATCTCTGTTTTTTTTCAATCTTATATTTTACTTTTATAATTGAGATCTTTAATTTTTTTAATCTCACTTCTACCTTTATAATTGAGGTTCCTGTTTACTTATATTACTGAGGTCCCTAATTTTTTTAATATCACTTTTTACCATTATAATTGAGGCCTCAAATTTTTTAATCGCACTTTTTACATTTATTATTGAGACCCCTAATTTTTTTCAATGTCACTTATATTTGTAATTGAGGCTCATAATTTAATTATGTTTTATGATTTATTAATATAATATTAAATTAATATTCAAAGTAACAGAAGACACTTCCATTCTATAATGGTTTATTTTTTTAATTTTGCTTAAGATCTTAAAAATGTTCGAGATAACTCTATCTTTTTATGTTATTTGGACTTTACCCAAGAAACATTCTTTAAGTTATTGTTATCCATATTTATAAAGCTCAATGTACTTAAATTTTAATGCTTTAACGATAGGCTTTAGAATTCCAAAACCAATGTGTCGCATGCATGACTGCAAATGCCAAGGCAAGGTCTGTTGGAGGAGACAGGGCCAAGAACTGCCGCACACTAACCAGTAATGAGATGAAATGAGACCCACACTCACTTAACTCCCAGTTTCAACTCTGGACTCACACACACTTTTTTAAGTAGTCGTACATCTCTCAGAAATGGCAGTCACTTTTTGCATACTCTTTCTTTACGTACGTACAACCAAAGCAAAGAGGTAGATTGATTGATTGATCAATGACTTAAGATCATAATCTGTTTAAATTTTAAAAAAATACTAATGGCAAAAGGAATGAGAGAGAAATGATGGAAGAGACTTGAGATATGATTCTGAATTTGTTTAATCAAGTCATATTAAACATCAAGTTGTCATCCAAGACGCTTCATTAAACCCCGATACAAGAGAAAGAGAGAGAAAAACAGTTGTGTGTATGTCAGATGGTCATGGTTTGGGTCATGGGAGTCAGTGCCCCCACCAAACCTGCCCGCTCGGGGAGCATAGTACACACTCTGTAATAAAAGACAAAGGATTAGACAAGGAGTGAGAATGCAGTTGCTTGACTGGTGTCGACTACTAGGTGCCATTGGGACCGTTTAATTCGTGGTCGTACGGTTTCTTAGCCGTTTTTTGGGTTAAAAAAAGACTTCTTTTCCCCTCTCTCTTGGCTTGTGCCTTTGTTTGTTTATTATAGCAGCTGAGTAGGCGTAGAGGAGGCAGAAGGCTTGGTTGAAAGGTCAGGGTCATACGTCTGCATCATTTTCCACTCTCACATGCAAACCCTTGTCTTGTCAAATCATTCGGAACCCATCATCATCACCATAACCCTACATCTGTCCCTTTTCTTTCATTTTTTACTATTAAATTTTATATTTAAAAAACCCATTTTCCTCTTTATTTTAACTGGGCGCCCATTAATTTGCATGCACGACTTCTTTTACCAATTAGGGAATTATCCTTTGTTGTTCGAACAAAAATAAACTATCTATTTCAAAGTTCATTCGAGATTATTCCAAGATGTTTACAAAATAATTGTCAAGTTTATATTTTAAATTTGTAATTTTTTTCTTAAATATAATTACTTTTATTATTTAAATTTAAAATTTTTCTTTCAAATATAGTATTTTTTATCATTTCACTCACAATTATACTATGTTTGATAGGGGTGTCCCCCCCTCATGTTTTAGTTCAATAGTTAATAATATGCTAACTTCATTTACTAATTTTTAACTATTTGTATACTTAGTTTTGAATAAAGAGATTGGTTATTTTTGAACAATTATTAGTTTTACTTGATTTTTTATTTATCCTTTTTATTTTAAATTAAATGAAATCGATGTAATAGTTTATCTTTATTTGATATTAATATTACGATAAATTGTATGATTCATCTTTTTAAATAGGAAGAGTTAAACTTATCGAATTGTTCAGATTAAGATCAAATTGGTAGATCGTATAAGTTTTAAGTAGTAAATTTCTTATTATACCGGATGGCATCACTATTATATCTTATATTTAACAATATAGTGCTATGATTTCTAATAATATTTTAATTAAATGACATGTTTGTGATTTTATAAAAGTTATCTATTTGTTATAGAACTTATAATTAAGTAACCTTGAGTGTATGTTAAAGTGGAGAAGGGAAGCATTAATGATTAAGTGGTGATAATATATATAGTTGCAGGTCATACCAAATATTTTGATATTATAATTGACAGAAAGTAAGAGTGGAACTCAAGTTTTGAAGTCTTTGTTTATAAATTTACAAACCTAAAAAAAAGTAGTAGTTAGGTTTAAAAGTGATGCTTCAGCCATCTCTTTATTGCCTCTATTAAATTTGGACTGGAAATTGGTGCACTGAAATTAGGCTTATTTGACTTGCAATTATGCACCAATTACTTTTCTATTAATAACTTTGCTTATTTGACTGAATTTAAGGGGGGGGGGGAAATCCCTACCTCCAAACTTTCTGTCTGCCTAATTTATTACTTGTGGAGTTTCCCACTATCAAATGATCCCCCCTTTTCTACAACCTTTATTACATGATATATTTTGACATTTTAATTGTATTAAATAATATTTTATATTATTGAGGATAGGTCTGAATAGAAATCTAAACTAAATAATTGAGTTTTCTCATGATTTAATTATGTTGAAAGTATTAAAATGGTTTTCAAGTTTGGTAACCAACTTTGAAAAAATGGTTTTCAAAGTTTGGTAAATGTTTCTTTGAAAAATAGTTTTTCAAAGTTTGGTAGATGTTTGTTGAAAAATGATAATGGGATAATCACAATGAATCCCTAGGCTTTAAGGTATTTACAAGATTAAGTCCTTAAGTTTCAACTATAAATACCCTAGCTCATTTAGCTTCAAAACCATCACAAAAATCATTTCTTTCTCCCAATACTAGAGAGCTTTCTTGTGAGTAGTGAGTGTTTTGTAAACACCTGTAAATTTTCTCTCTTAGTAAAAGATCAGCAGCTGTCCGGAGACGTAAGCAAATTGGCTGAACTCCGTTATCAATTTCGGGTATTATTTTCCGCTTTTATTTCGCATTCTCACTAACCTGGTTATAGGGAAATTACTCGTACTCGGTTTATTTCCTATTAACTGGCATCAGAGCTTTTGGTTGTGAATTTTGTCAATTTTTTGCGATGTTACTATTCATTACTATTTATGTGAATAGTAAATTTCCTGAATAGTAAAAAAAAATTTACCGGTGATACGAGCTTGTCGACGGAGGTGTTCTAATACACGGTGGTTCGCAAGAATTGTCAGAAACGATCCAAACGAAACCAGATTCGAGTGGGAGCGATGGCTGCAAACGAAGAGAAGGTGAAAATTGAAAAGTTCGATGGTGCGGAATTTGGCTTTTGGAAGATGCAGATTGAAGATTTTCTATACCAGAAAAATCTATATCAACCTCTCTCAGGAAAGCAACCAGAGGGCATGAAGAATGAAGACTGAGCTCTTCTCGACAGACAAGCCCTCGGAATTATCCGACTGACGTTATCCCGCAATGTTGCTTTCAACATAGCAAAGGAAAAGACCACGACAGGTCTTATGGCGGCTCTCTCCAGTATGTATGAGAAGCCATCAGCCTCAAACAAAGTGCACTTGATGAGGCGATTATTCAATTTGCGGATAACGGAAGAGGCATTGATGGCACAACACCTAAATGAACTCAACACAATCACAACTCAGTTGAGTTCAGTGGAAATTGAATTCGATGATGAAATTCGAGCTTTAATTCTCTTATCATCTCTACCAGACAGTTGGAATGCTACTGTTACAACAGTTAGCAGCTCATCGGGAAATAGTAAATTGAAATTCGATGATGTTCGGGATCTGGTACTGAGCGAAGAAATTCGACGGAGAGAATCGGGTGAAGCATCAACCTTCTCAGCCTTGCACACGGAGTCCAGAGGGAGAACTTCATAAAGAAATTCAAATCATGGAAGATCGAAACCCAGACGGGGAAAATCTAGAACGGGAAAGAAAGATTTTACCTGTTATAATTGTGGCAAGAAGGGTCACTTTAAAAGAGATTGCCGAGCACTGAAGAAAAATACCGGCGCACAGGAATCTGCCAACGTGACAGAGGAGACAGGTGATGCCATGATTCTAACCGTCAACAGTCTGATTGAATCATGGATCTTGGATTCAGGGGCATCTTTCCATTCCACCCCATGCCGAGAAATCATGGAAAATTATGTCAGTGGTGATTTTGGGAAGGTTCATCTAGCTGATGATGAAACCTTGAAGATCGTCGGAAAAGGAGACATTTGACTAAAGTTGCCAAACCAGACCACCTGGACGCTGAAAGGAGTGAGAAATATTCCTGACCTCAAAAGAAATTTGATTTCTGTAGGACAGCTTGATGGTGAAGGATTTAGCACAACCTTTTTAGGCTGTGAATGGAAGATTACCAAAGGAGCACTCGTCATTGCTCGTGGTAAGAAAACTTGTACTCTCTATATAACCTCAAATTTAGAGAATATCATTGCAGTAGCAGATGCTGATGGAAAATCAAACCTATGGCACCAAAGGCTTGGCCATATGAGCGAGAAAGGGATGAAGACACTTTTGTCAAAGGGGAAACTACCGGATCTAAAGAATATAGATGTCAGACTATGCAAGGATTGCATATTTGGCAAACAAAAGAAAGTCAGTTTTGCAAAGATTGGTAAGACACCCAAGGCTGAAAAGTTAGAGTTGGTTCATACTGATGTATGGGGACCATCTCCAGTTCCATCTCTTGCAGGCTCATTATATTATGTCACCTTCATCGATGATTCTACAAGGAAGGTGTGGGTTTATTTTCTGAAGAAGAAATCAAAAGTCTTTGATACCTTCAAAAAATGGAATGCCATGGTGGAAAATGAGACTGGTCTGAAAGTCAAGCGGTTGAGGTCTGACAATGGAGGAGAGTACAGAAATAGGAGATTCAGAGATTTCTGCGCAAACAATGGGATCAAGATGGAGACAGCAGTTCTCATGACACCGCAGCAGAATGGCGTAGCAGAGCGCATGAACAGAACTCTGAATGAACGTGCCAGAAGCATGAGGATACATGCCGGATTGCCCAAATTTCTATGGGCTGAAGCTATCAACACTGCAGCTTACCTGATCAACCGTAGGCCCTCAGTTCCTTTGGATGACAGAATACCAGAGGAAGTTTGGAGCAAGAAAGAAATAAACCTTTCACACTTAAGAGTGTTTGGTTATATTTCTTATGTACACATAGACTCTGCTGAAAGAAGTAAACTTGATACTAAGTCCAACAAATGTGCCTTTGTTGGTTACGGCAGTGATGAGTTCGGTTACCAGTTTTAGGACTATGAAAATCAGAAGATCATCAGAAGCAGAGATTTCATTTTCAATGAGAATGTGATGTACATAGACAGGTCAACTGTAGAATCAAGCAGCTCTAATACCAAAGCTGAAACAAAGGAATTTGTTGAGTTTGAGGAGATTTCTGGAAATGATGTTCAGATCAGTCCTGAAGCAGTTCAAGAAGAACCAGGCACACCGGAACTAAAAATCTCCTCCAGAATTCCTAAACCAACCCAACGGTATTCTCCTTCTTTGCACTACTTGTTGCTGACTGACAATGGTGAACCATAGTTCTATGATGAAGCAATGCAAGTGGAGGATTCAGTCAAGTGGGAGTCTTCCATGAAAGATGAGATGGACTCACTTATGTCAAATCAGACGTGGGAATTAATTGAATTACCACCAGCCAAGAAAGCGCTTCACAACAAGTGGATTTACAGGATCAAAGAAGAGCACGATGGGAGCAAACGCTACAAAGCGAGATTGGTTGGCAAAGGTTTTCAGCAAAAAGAAGGTATTGACTACAATGAAATTTTCTCTCTAGTCGTGAAACTGTCTACAATCAGACTGTTGTTGAAAATTGTAGCTGCAGAGAATTTACATCTTGAGCAGTTTGATGCAAAGACAGCTTTCCTTCATGGTGATTTGGAGGAAGAAATCTATATGAGGCATCCAGAAGGCTTCATAGAGGCAGGCAAGAAAAACCTGGTATGCAAGTTGAAGAAGAGCTTGTATGGTTTAAAACAAGCTCCTAGACAGTGGTATAAGAAGTTCGATAGTTTCATGAGTAGCAGTGGTTTTACCAGATGCCAAGCAGATCATTGTTGCTACATCAAGAGGTTCGACAATAGCTTCATTATTTTATTGTTGTATGTTGATGACATGCTCGTTGCAGGCTCAGACATGCAAGAGATTATAAACTTAAAGCAAAAATTGTCAAAGCAGTTTGCTATGAAGAATTTGGGCGCTGCAAAGCAGATTCTTGGGATGAGGATCAAGAGAGACACAAAGTCGGGGACTTTGATATTATCACAGGCTGAGTACATCAACAAAGTACTCTCCAGGTTCAACATGCAAGATGCTAAACCAGTAAGTACACCTTTAGGTGTTCATTTCAGACTCTCCAAAGAATAGTCACCAAAGACGGAGGAAGAACGTGCACACATGGTGAAGGTGCCGTATGCCTCAGCAATTGGAAGTCTGATGTATGCCATGGTTTGAACCAGACCAGATATTGCTCAAGCAGTGGGAGCTGTTAGCAGGTACATGAATAATTCGGGCAAGGTACACTGGGAAGCAGTCAAATGGATCCTCAAATATCTGCGGGGTAACACAAACAAAGCACTTTGTTTCAAAGGTGGAGATACGATACTGGCAGGCTATGTAGATGCTGACTTTGCCAGAAATGTTGACATCAGAAGGAGCACTACAGGGTATGTCTATACTCTAGGAGGAACCGCAGTGAGTTGGGTTTCTCAACTATAGAAGATAGTTGCTCTCTCCATAACTGAAGCAGAATATGTCGATGTTACGGAAGCCAGTAAGGAGATGGTTTGGCTCCAAAGTTTCTTGGAAGAGTTAGGCATGAAACAAGAAAACAATGTCTTGTATTGCGACAGTCAAAGTGCTATACATCTAGCAAAGAATCCGTCTTTTCATTCCAGGACAAAGCACATACAATTGCGATATCATTTTATACGGTCTCTTCTGGAAGATGGGATTTTGAAACTTGAAAAGATCAGTGGAGCTCAAAATCCAGCAGACATGTTTACAAAGACGGTAACTACAGACAAACTGAAGTTGTGTTCAACTTCAATTGGCATGCTAGAGTAACAAGACTAGAAAAGCTGTTGCATTGATCGAGGTGTGAAGACAGATTAAAATCAGTCTTCAAGTGGGAGATTGTTGAAAGTATTAAAATGGTTTTCAAGTTTGGTAACCAACTTTGAAAAAATGGTTTTCAAAGTTTAGTAAATGTTTCTTTGAAAAATAGTTTTTCAAAGTTTGGTAGATGTTTGTTGAAAAATGATAATGGGATAATCACAATTAATCCCTAGGCTTTAGGGTATTTACAAGATTAAGTCCTTAAGTTTCAACTATAAATACCCTAGCTCGTTTAGCTTCAAAATCATCCCAAAAATCATTTCTTTCTCCCAATACTAGAGAGCTTTCTTATGAGTAGTGAGTGTTTTGTAAACACCTGTAAGTTTTCTCTCTTAGTAAAAGATCTGCAGTTGTCCGGAGACGTAAGCAAATTGGCTGAACTCCGTTATCAATTTCGGGTATTATTTTTCCGCTTTTATTTCGCATTCTCACTAATATGTTATAGGAAAATTACTTGTACTCGGTTTATTTCCTATCAAATTAAAAATGAGAGAAATTATTTTAAATATATATTTAGCATTGTTTACATTAAGTGGTAAGTAGCTCCCCACTTGCTTACTTTATTCAACATTTTTGCTTGTTTTGAATAAAGTAAAATTCATTGGAAATCTGTAATGTTGATCAGACATGCCCTTTGGTTTCAAATTTTGTAATAAATTAAAAACGAAATGCACCAAATTTGAGCTCTACTTTCAAGGGTGGCATGAGATGAAGTGGGAAACTAAGGCTTTCAAAGGTGGGATGGAATAAAGAAGAAGAATGGAAAGCCATCAATCTAGAAACAAGTGTGAGCCACACAATTCCCATCTCATTATGGAATGGTTGCCCTAATTAGTGGAGGTCAAAGTTCGTAGGAAATTTTAAAAGTGGCTTGAGAAAAATCCAACAAATCTAAGTTCTAAGTATTTCCTAGTTTAATTAGGAATTTGTCTAATTTTAAAGTTGATAAATATCTAAAAAGTATTTAAATCTGAATTTAATATGCATAATTTTAATATTAACAAAGATTTAAGAAATAACTAAATAAAAAATAGATAACGAATTAACATGTGTCTCAAAATTAGGCTTTGTCTTGAATCTGGACCGGAGTCAACTTTGGGTTTTCTTAGACTGTTGACTGAACTTGATTTGGACCTCAAAACTAAAACTAAAACTATGGAAAAGTTGTCAAATTCCATGCAGCTCATCCCTGGTGGCCTTCTTAGGTCAAGTATCACAACTTGGAGTGGAATGACCCAAATTCAAAACATAGATTACTGTCAATAACTAAATAAAAATTTACACATAATACAACCAATAACATAATTTTAGATTAATTAAAATTAAGCATATAAAATTTATCATTTTTCTTATCTTATATATGATATATAATAGCATAGGTGAATTGGAGTTATAGAATAAAAGAATACTCTTTTTTAGTTTAATTGGGTAGAATGCTGGTCTTCAAATCCAATATCGTAGGTTAAAATTTTACTGAAGATTGAAGTTGTAGAGAGAGAAAAATGCTCATTTACCGATAAAGGCAAATAAGGAACAAGCATGGCTTGAGAATTGAGATGCAACCCAATGAATGATCTTCATTTTGCTAATGCGTTTTCTTTGATATTAGATGCTGCTCTCAGGGCATTCGTTTAAACAGAAATAATTCTTAAAAATGTTAATTATGTATTATGACTACGCCTAAACAACATAAAATACATCTTTCCCCCTAAAGTTTGCATTTATACAAAGATGATAAACATCTCTTATGGCCACTCCACCTTCCAATACATGAGGTGGTTTATTAAACACAATAAAATTCAAGGCGCATAACTAAAGGAGGAATTAAGATCGATAGCAACATCAATGGCACCCCAAAGTAACTCCTTCATGACTACCCCTACAAATAACACAATAGAGCCTCACCAGCCAAGATCGCCCGACTTACCATCTACCCGCCCCCACAATGAAAACAATACTCGAAAGCCATATTTGTTTTCTTTTCCCGCATTCCGGACTCCGGTTGCAGGCAAGTAAGAATGGGGATAACACAAAAGGGAAGATACAAAAGTGTGAAAACAAGAGGATAAAAGAGATCAAGGTAGATCATCCCATTGCAGGCAAGTGAGAAAGGGGAGAGCACAAGAAAGAAGACACGACAAGTGCGGAAACAAGAAGAGAAAAGAGATCAAAAGAGATTATCAATGGAAAATCTAACTAAAAGATGTAGAAAAGTAGCTAGATCAAGGGAAAGAAAGCTAAACTGCTATCGGAAGATAAGTTGACACATGGTGCATGCAGATGAAGAGGAAAAAGGAAAAAGAACGATGAGATGTGATATGAAATAAAATACAGCACATATCATCAACTGAAAGAGAAGGGGCTTATCTTCAATTCGTCTTAGTAATTTAGCTTACTGATCTTGTTTACACTTCATTCCATGGTCACTGATAATCTTCCCACACAAAGCATCATTCTGCACCTTGAGTACTTTATTTTCGGTTCTTAATTTTGCATTTTCCTCTACTAGTTGTGGTACATCACTATTAAGATTGGCATTCTTCCTCAATGATGCATTTTCATCTTTTAACTTCTCGTTTTCGAGCCTCATTGGATCAACCTACAAAAAAAAACCTAACATGTTTAAAAATCTATAGCATCGTATTTAAGCTGTAACATTTCTGTAGGTGAGCAATTGTTATGCTTTTAAAATGAGAGAACATTCATCTGAACAAAAGTCTACCACCATATGTAATCAATAATAATCTTCAGTTTTTGGAGTTAGTACTAACAATATATGGAATTTTTACATAACATCTAGCATTAGTCTTGTAAAATTAATCAAAAAAGAAACTAGAGTTGTAAGAAAACTGTTAAGGGCACAAATGCACATAAAATAGAAATGCGAATTAACCAATATAATTATTAGCAAGTTTATGGATAACTAGTTAGAATCTATTCTTATTGAAATTCCTTAGCAAAACAATGAGATTCTGTAGGGTCTTAAGACTAAAACCACGGCATCAAGATTGAGTTTTAAATAGTAAAACTGAAACAACTGGGGAAATCATGTTCATCCGGATAGAGCAATCGTACCCGATGTCGTGATTAGTACCATTAGATTTAAAGTTTGTGTATACATATTTGAATAACATTAATGTAGGTTATTTTTTATATCAAGTTAATAGTGTTATATTTAACATTGAATGGTTATATATTTCATTGTTAGGAGAGACAATCCCGAACATAGACCATAAAATAGATATGAGAGACATTTTTTATTATTATTTTTGTTTATTTATCTCAGATAATTAAATCATTCAAAAATGCCAAGAGTATGATTTTTTATATATTTAGATTAAGAAAAACATAATTCCCTTGGTCTTTTTTTTTTTTTTTTTGATAAGAATTGCAGGCCTCGTTAAAAACCTCTTCATGATTAAAGGAGCTTATAGAGAAGCTCCTTAATCAGCGGAAGGAGGAAAAGAATGCCTTAGGATTTTATTAACCATAGAAAGGACACGATACAACCAGGAAGCCACCCCCAATATGAACAAAACACCAAAAACAGCCACCAACAATCCTACCAGAACCAGCCTAATCCAACAAAGCAACAACAACAGCCTAAAAAACAGACTGGCCAAACAAAAAACCTAAACGAGGCCCGATAGACACTCAATCAAACAAAACAACCAGAAAAAAGCCAAGGGTGACAGCTAACTAAAACCATAAAAGCCAACTTCTAACTCAAAGGCCACGGAGCTTTCACATGATAAGAAAACAAAAAAAAAAAACACGCATATAGCCGCCTTTCCACCACATCACCACGTCTTGTTGGCTAAAGACCATCCGAACTTCCAGCTCCAGACAAAAAGCATGGTGTAGATCACTTGAACCTTCTACTCCTTCCCCCGCCATCGTCTTCCGACAATAGGTACACTACTGCGCCATTAGACTTGCAACCCAAATCTTTCCCAAAAGGCAAGGAATTGATCGTATCCTTCTGTTGAGATTGCCCCAATGTTGGAAAATCAGATTCATAAGTGAATCTGCCATCAAAAACAGACACCTCTTCCTCCCAATGCACCTTACTCTGATGGCTCTTGCTTTGGGAACCCCTATACTTTCTTTTAGGAGCTGTAAAATTCCCTTGAAAAAATTGTTTAGATCTAAATTTGTTGCCAGAACCCACCTTAGGTCTCATGTACTGCCTTGCGATACCCTTTGGATTTACGAATGCGTAGTTGTAAGAACAACCCTCGTGAATCCCTTCCTCCACCTCCCTTAACTTAACCCGACCATCCAACATGGGGAAATCATTAAAATAATCCTTTGAGCCTACAAAAGCACATGCAGACTCACTATTTTTCCTAAAAGCAACTTCATTATCCCTCTCCACGTGAACCAACAAATCCACTTTATCCTTTAGGCTTACATCTTCCAATTTCTTTGACACTAAGAGACCATCCTGGATGGGAGAATTAATTAAAAAATCCTTACTCTCCACAAAACCACGTGCAGGCAAACAAGTGTCCTTAAAGACATCCACTGCTTCTCTCTCCGCATGCACCAACAATGTCTTGTGTTCCCCCACTCCCTCCATTTGGGAAAGAACCATCCTCTGACCCCCAACGTCACTCCTCGGACCCATCATCAAAGCCTCTCCTATGTTCCTGTCCTCCACACCCTCACCAGACAGAGGCTGCCTCTAGCACTAGTCCCCAAACAGCAGAAAAAATTTTCTTCATTATCAGAACACCTCATGGCCGACTGCACCTCCGAAGAGTGAATGAATCTTCCAGCTTCTTCAGAACCCTCTTCCAGCTCAGGAAACTTAACTGGAAAGGCACCAACGAGCTCCCTCACCTTGGATAACGAGGATACGACTGCCTCTTCAAAAGAAGACGACTCTACCCACTTAATAAAAATTCTGCACCATCCTAACAAGCTGTCTTTGAGAGTTGAGAATTTACTGTCGTCAACAGAACCAACAATGGGAGCCACCATATGACTAACATCATTCCTTACATTGTTTCCCTCGACTGAATAAGGACCAGAGAACTTCTTCCTCCAGAAAACATCACGAGGAAGATATCTCGCCATTTACCTTGAATCCAAGATCTATCAACACAGTTGATAGCCTTCCTCGCGTCCTCCAATCTGGTGAAACGAACAAAACCAAACCTACTTCCTCCCTTGCTTCTTTTATTGGGGATGAAAGAATCCACCACCTCGCCATATTTATCGAAAAATAACCAAAGACCTTTGTAATGAAAACTCTCTTGAATGTTGAAAATGATCACAATGACACAGTTTTTCCCAACCGGAACTCTCACCTTACTCGCCATTAAGAGAAATGATAAGGAGACCTAAACCATTCAGCCAAGTCTCCTAGAGTTTCTCCAAATTAGCTTTTGTTTTCTTAAGGCAAAAACTCTTTGTTGAAAGCTCTTGTTCAGCCAAAACTAAACAATAGAAAGCCACCATTTGATTTAGATCAAAAGATCAACTTTCAAACTAGCATTAGAGAATTGTTTAGCCTTGAGAAGGTACCAACATCCATCGGTGTCACCTGATTTGTGACATTAAATTAGCCTAACACATATAAATGGTATAAATGCGCAAATTTAAAGTTAAACCATTATTCTAATATCACTAGTAAATACTCCAACTTTAAGTTAAATTATTACTCTAATATCATTAGTACCCTATGTTTCTTAGATTTAAGAGTGTCAAATACAAATATTTCTTCAACACAAATACATTCAATTCTTTACAACTTTGTTGGACCTCTATCTCATGCTAAGTAGATATATGTTAGAAATAAATATTTCAACATAATCATGTCATGGAAAAATGGCTAGTACATGAATATAAGTACTACAAACTACAAAGGCCAATATTTGTTGCCACTACTAAAAGCAATATAGAGTATTACCATAATTTTCTTCAAGCAGAATTAAAAAAATTTGGTATTTATACAGAGAGCATAAGAAAGTGGAGACTTACTAAAAGCCCCGAAAGTGTTTGCACAAGGACATTTTGCTTCTCATACTCGTACTTAATCTGAAGAAGATCACTCCTCAATTGGTCAATCTCTTTTTCTTGATCTCTTAAAGTTTGATTCATCAGAGAATTAGCCTCTTTTAAGGATTCATTCTCTTTCATTAAAGAATCATTTTCTCCTTTGAGGTTCTCCATATTCAATTGCATTTCCATTTTGAGATTCTGTGTAGAAAGAAAGGAAAAAAGTGTTATCACTCGTAACTCAAACTACTCATCCCAACCTCCAAATCCTCATAAAGAGGAAGAGATGTTAAATCATTATGTACACTGAGAATCTATGTTTAAAATTTCCGTTTTGATCTCTCACACATATCTAAATTCTAATGCTTCTTCCTTGACCTAATTCGGGAGTAAAATGGAACGAGGGTTGGAGTAAAATGATAAATGATAACTCATGAAAGATCAGATTTTCAAATGAAAAGGCCAAAACAGAATGAGATCAGCTAGAATATTTCTAGATGGCCTCAATTTGATTAATGATTAGTTTTTTTTTCTTTTAAAACAACATTTTGGATTTGCAAACTACTATTAAGACTTGTTTATTTGCAAATTAAGTAAACAATAATTTCATATTTTGCCAGGGTTCATATTCTATTTTCAGCATTATAAAAAGGGGAATAAAATTGCATGAAATTGGACCCTTTTACTAAGGCCGAACCCAATTCTTGCAAGAGAAATGAGATCAGGAGAAGGTAAACTCACCCTACATCTTGCCCGATATGCCTGATCGATTTTCCTTTTCCTCTTAGCTAATTCTGATCCATATAAACTTGAAACATTCTGTTTCAAAACTGAACCGGTGGAAATGTCTGGAGATTGAAATGCTTGGGGAGTGCTAACATTACTGATCTGGCTTGGGACAACTCCACTGCTTATTGCAGGTTGATTTTTTCCCTGAACCCAGATGGGATACGGTAAGGATCCTGGATCCCATACTTGCAGCGACGGAGAAGCTGATCTCCAATCCTGAAAGAAAAAAGAAAGAAAAACCCTCAAACTTGATCATCTATGCAATGAAATTGAAACACAGCTTCAATTTATGTATTCTGTTCTTTTCTGAAAAAACCCAGAGTCTCAAGCCCTAGAATATCAAGTAAATCACGTGTCTGGGTGTCTGAAAATACTAATTTGAAGTTTTGAAACAAAAACAGGAGCAGGTGCGAACTAATTTGAAGGGGGGGGGGGACAAAAGATAAACAAAGACAGGTACAGAATTGAATTCATCTATTTATAGGCAGTGAAGGAAAAAAGAATATACGGGATTAAAGCTTGAAGAAGTGCTTACCTCTTCACCATCTTCAGCGCAGCTTTCGGTGGGGCGCTTCTGAGAGTGACGAGGCTCGTTTAAACCCCACGAAATCGTCTGTAACACGTCTTCCATGGATTTGGTTTAGGTTTATCAACCCAGAATAGAATAGAAGAGAAGCATTCGAAAATCGCTAAGACCATATAAATAAGTAAACAGAAAAAGAGAGTTCAACGATGAACTCCAAAGACGGTGGGCCCACCGGTCGATAGCGCGTATAGAAAATTTCATAATCGCAAAGGATCGCGCGATCTCTTTCTCCGTGTTCCGTTCAAATGGATCGCGCGAGCTTGTTTAATGTATCTTTTTCTATCGTTTACCTTTTTTTAAAAGGTAAACTACATGAATAGTCACTATTGTTTGAATAAATATTCAGTTTTATCACTAAACTTTCAAAAACTACAAATTACTCACTAATATTATCGATTTACAATAAGATGGTCACTCAACGGTAACATATGTTACTAAGATAACAGAACGCTGACGCGGATTGTTGAATTAACTGACTTGGCTGTCTAACGGCCAACGTAACATGTCAAAAACCCATCAACATTGTTTTCTTCTTCACAGTTCTATTCTCACCATTGTCATTCCTGTCAAGCTTCTCTTCTTCTTCACCGCAAATCATTATTGTTAGATTGGAATCATTTTTGGTAACTACAGAGTCGTTTAAAATATTAAAATTTAATAAATTTTAAAATTAAACTCATTAATGTTTTAAAATCTAATTAATTTTAAACCTAAATAAAAAAATTATCCAAATCAATTAAAGAAAATATAAACCCCAAATTATTTGAAAAAACTATTCTCAAAGATAAACCCAATTAATTTTATGTCAATCTCCACTCGTTTATATTCGTACGTTTGTGTTCGTTTATGTTTATTTGTTTGTGCTCGTTTATCATCTTAACGAACGAATACGAATAAGTTACATTCATTAATGAACGAACACAAACAAGAAGTTTCGTTTGTTTAGTAGTTCGCGTTCTTGTTCGTTTGAATCGTTTATAAGCCTAGTTAATAGTGTACTAACAATTATGAAAAGATATTTATTTCACTTTAGCACAGTTTACTCCGTTAAAAATTGGGAGTGAATAGAATAAAATTAGCGTGAAGAAGAGAGTTCCCTTTTGTGTTTGGGAAGCTACATTATTTACTTTGAATGCTTGATCGCCAAATGATCATTACATATGGAAGTATATCGAGCTCAAATCATCATACGAGTATTGCCTCTATTCTTTTAGTTAATATGCGGGTGAATTGGGCTATCCGAGTCGTTGGATTGTGAGAAAATATTTAGTGTAAATTGTAGCATGTAATTCTAGAATTTCTCGTTATCGGGAGGCTTTGGAGTGAAATTATTCTAGATTGAGAGGGGTTATGAGAAATATAATGACTCAAATTATATGTTAATAATTTGTATATCAGTTTCGTTTTGTTTTTAATTTCTCTCGTATTTTCAAAAAGTTTCAATTCAAAGAAAAAAAATTAATGGTGCTGATGTTTGTGTTTAATGTGCTACGAAGTTTACACATTTGGTAATTCATGTAAGTTTGTGTTTGACGAAATGTAAAGAAGCTGACGGCAAAACATAAAACGACAGCCAGGCTTTTGGTTTGTCCTTTATATAAAGAAGATAAGTTTGTGGTATTGCTGACAAGTCACAAACAAACGGGTTGTTATGTTATACGACAGCCTTAATATACGATTAAGAAAATATTCTATCGAAAATATTAATTTTTTTTAACATTTTCGATAAAGTTTTACCTAAAATATTATTTTTTACCGAAAATGTTAATTTCGCTAACTAATTTCTGATAAAATCTAATATTAACATTTTTAATAAAAAATAATATTTTAAGTAACGTTTTACCGAAAATATTAAAAAAATATTAATATTTTTGAGATCATATTTTCTTTATATTAAGGCTGCCTACCTGAGTCATCCCGACACAATCTCCTCGCCAGCATTTTGGAAAGTTTGGATACCATACTTGCGCGCGAGCCAATGTCCATACAAAATCGCGCGCTGTGCTCAGCTGAGAATAGCATATTTAAATTGCAACTTATTGAATTCGACCATTTTCCAATCACCTATAATCAATGTAGAAAAAAATCAACCAATCGTCCCCTTGTATCTCCCAACAATCTTCTTTCCTTTATATTTAATCATGAGTAAATTACATATTTAGTATCTAGAATATTAGTTTTGGTATGTATTAATATTTAAACTTTCATTTTTTTAAATTATACCTAATGTTTAGTTTTGTTTCATTTTAATACCCCTGTTAAAAACTTAACATTAACTTTTGAATTTTTTTTTGAAATTTTGGGAACTAAAATGGGCCAAAATTGATAGCTTAGGTACTAAATGTTTTTAGTAATACAAAGGATTTGCGGAAGCTCGAATAGATAACCGAAATAGTTGCAAGTGGTGAATTGACAATAAAATGTTTAGGGAGTAAGGAGAGTAAAAGATAGAGAAAATTTGGCACAATAATTTATAGTTGTTCAACTTATCAACCAAGTCTACCTCCACTACCTTAGCTCATCACTAAGGATTTTCTAACAAATTCATTAATTTGTTCTTTTTTTTTCAAGGACAAAGAGATAACCTTTACAAACTCCATATCTTTTTACTTGACTAAGATAGAACCAAAACCCCTTTACAAAAGTATAAAAGAAGTAAACAAATAAACCTCTCTAAGGTAGGTATTTACAAGAATTTAGCTCACAAGAACAAAATATTTACAAGAGAATTGGAATAAAGAGTGAAAAGCTCTTCTCTTGTGTTTGATTGCTTGGATAGGTGTTCTAACCCTTCTTCAAGTGTCCTCATATTGTATTTATATGTTGGAATGTTGTTGTGGTCGTTTCTAGCCTTTGGGAGTGTTTTGGAGCCGTTGGGGATCAATTTTCGTGCAAAATAAAACTGCCCAGAACAGAGGGTATCGATACTCCTAAAGGGAGTATCGGTTCTACCTTTGTTATTTTTAAATCAACTAGATGTTACTAGTTGTTGGGGCCTGATGGTATCGATACTATGTCTATGGTTTCGATACTAATATACAAAGTAGTATCGATACCCCTTTGGGTATTAGTACCATTTTTGCATTCTGGAATTTGAGCATTGCTGGTAGTAACAATACTACCTGGTGAGTATCGATACTTCCCTTACCTTTGGTATTGGTACCATATGAACATTATCGGTACTGTTCATGAAATATTGATACTATAAGAACAATATCGGTACTCCTTGTACGTGAAAATCATTTTGTGCTTAAATCCACTTTTAAGAACATTGAATTATTTTTGAAAACTTTGAATAAATTCAATTCAAGTCCAAAAACATTTTACCTTAATTGTTATATCAAAATATAGTTCAACAATCTCTCCTTTTTTTATATATAACAAAACATTTGAAAATTTGTTTTTGAAAAAAATCTCCCTCAATAAAATATTTAATGAAAAAGATACCAATTGTTGGAAAATAAGTGAAAATATTCAACTCCCCTTTTTCATTAAGAAATTGAATTTTTCAAACCATACTTCTCTCCCTTTTTGTTATATAAAAAAATAATTCAACTTTAAAGTTCTAAAATAACTTTGGAGAGTAAGTGTTAAATTTTATCTTAAAATCATTTGAAAAATCAAAAAGCTCCCCTTAAAAAGTGCTTTCTAAACAAAATTTGACTTTAAAAGCTTGACACTTAAACAAAATTGAATTTCAATAAAGAGTAATAGTAACACATGAAATTCAATATATCCAAGTCTAAAATACTTTATGCTATACCAAATGTTGAATTTAAGTGCATGTGCATAAAACAATCCAAAAATGTTATGTATTTGAATATATCAATTGTTAGAGAGATATCATTTATAATAAATCACTTGCATAACCATTTAAAATTAAGGTTAAAAATTTAAAATTTGTAAAATCAAAGCATTTGAAAAGTTGATATCAATTGTTAGAGAGATATAATTTGCATTAAAAATCAATTTTGACCAAAATTCATTATGATGAACTAGAAATTATGAAAAATCATTAAAACTTTAAAATGTTCATCATAAAGCAGATGAGATTTAAAAACAATGCATAATCATTTAAAATCAAAACTCATGCATGCATAAACAAAATGAGCAACCAAATATCCAAAATAAAAGCATTAAGCTTAGAGGTTACCCAATCTTTTTTTAGTGTGGTTAGAGCATCTTGATTTCTTTATTTTCATCACCATTGCTCCCACACACCTACAAGAGATATTTAAGTAGATTTTGGTATCCAAATTGCTTTGGATCCTTGAACTTTAGTTTCAATGCCCCTTGTTCCCTTAGGAACCCATACTTGTCTAATTTTAAAAGATTTTATGTTCTTTATAGGACAAATATGTTCCAAATGACCATGAAAATGACAATGTGCACATTTTGCCATTTTTTAAACATAATGAGTTGCTTTTAGAAATTAATTTTTTTTCTTTTGTTAAGCTCTCAAGCTTAACTTTCAAATCAAAATTTTATTTTTCTAAATCATTGATTTTGACTTTTGAAAGCTCTAAATCATTTTTTCAAAATTTCATTTTGATTTTCAAAATCAACTTTTGCTTTTAAAACCAAATCATTTTCAACTTTAAGTTTTGAAATTAATTTCTTATATTTGGAATTCATGGTCTCAAATTCCAAATACAACTCATTATAAGCATCTTGTAACTCATCAAAAGAATGTGAATTTAAATCATTTGAGTTAGAAGAGACCATTGAATCTTCTTCGATGGCCATGAGGCATAAGTTTGCTACTTCATCTTCATCATTGGAATCATCTTCATCACTCCAAACTGCAACAAATGCATTTTTCTTGGATGATTCCTTCTTTAGAAGGAGACATTCATACACATGCCCCATTATTTGACAATTTAACAAGATCTAATTACCCAAAGAAACCCCAAGCCAAAGCCCAAAAGTATGCTTACTTTGCTGGTTCGGCTGCCTATGCTCTTCTTGGGCCAGATTTGGTTCACCGTGGACTCACATTTTTCTTTTCATTTCTTAAATAACACTCAGTTATTTTTAAATTTTAGTGTCTTCGTTTTCATTTTTTTAATCTTATCATCTTTTATTTTTCTATATTTTAATTATTAGCAACAACACTAGTCTTGGGTTAATAGTACAGTTGGATTTTTCTTTATTTATCTTCTCTCTTTTAGTATAAAATTGTGAATGATTTTATATACTCTTAAAGTACTCTCGTTGTTTAGGTTCTACTCGTTGTTTAGGTTCTAATCGTTGGTATTTAAACTTATAATCTCTAAAATTATAAAAAATAACATTATTTTAACTACTAAAGTAATTTAGTTCGTACTTAAACTAGATATTAATGTACGCTCACAGTCATTGATGATAGATCATGATTGAGTCGTGGTAATATAAGATCCTTAATAAACAATCATTGTTACATGCATTTTATGTTAGAGTTGTTAATTTTATTCTTCACGTAGGTAATTATATTTGTTAATATCTATTTTTTTTAATGCTGTAATAATTTCTTCACGTGACACTTTTTCAAATTTAGTTCGTACTTTACCGTACTTTGATGAATTTAGGTATCTAACTTATTTATTTAATATACTCTTATTTTTATATCAACAATCAGTTAATCTAATAAGATGATACACTAAATCTCTTAAGTAATGTTAGGAATTCGAATCTTGGTGATTGAAAATGGAACAAACTAGGTTAAGAGGGTCGTTCTTACCTTTACAGTATTCGATCAAAATTAATCAATTAATATATCAAATACATGTAGTTATACCAAACAATTTAAAATTATCAGATACCAATAAATGAAGACCTTGGTGGCAACTGGCAAGTCCGACAAAACATTTTTGGTTCTCTCACATGATAGCAACTTTGTAGGAGAGAAGTTTCCTAGAAAGTTATTAACCATAATAATGTTCCAAAACAAAACGGACAACTTAACTCGGGAATGGATGCAGTTTTGGTAATAAGTTAAATCCTTGCATTGTCTCGCACCATATTGTTTTATTACCAACAGTCAATGGTACAACGCTAAACCTAATCGATTTTAAAGATTAAATAAAACAAAAACGAAGGAAAATGTTATCAAATTTTCCAAACAATAAATGCCTCACTTACTGCACGCCAAACCGTCCAATTTTTATAGCCAATCATCTTCCAACAAATCTAATCCTAAATATTTTATATCAATACTTGATTATTTTTTTTAAAAATTTCCTAACCTGTTTTATTATTTTCATTTAAGATTATGAGGTTTAATAAATTTATTAGACAATTTCCATAGTTAAAATATGTTGTTACCTTTAAATATTTTAAGTTCGAGTAGTCATTTTTATAGGGTGTGTACGTAGAGATGAACTTATAAAATTTCAAGAGAGACGGGATTTTCAATAGAAAGTGTATAGAAAAATCTAACATATGTAGTAATATTAAATTTTCAGGGGGCGACTACTACTGATTCATCATTGTGTATGCGTTCTCAATAACTAAGAAAAATTCTAAATATATCTTAGTTTATAATCACTCATACTATTAAAAATTATGATCTCTAGTAATCATATTGGCATAAGTTTTGGCCCTTTTTTGGTGGCATTACAAATGGAGAATGGGCTACGTTCATAGAGTTGGAATACTATATTACTATTACCCTCTTTTATACCATAGAAAATAAAAAGGGTGCAATTTTTTGAGGGGTTAAAAATGAAGAAAATGATACATTTAACTGTAACATCCAAAAATACGTGTTAGTGACTCAATTGTAAAATTTCAGAATTTGGTGATGAAAGTAGAATAGTTGAATAGCTCAATGATTTATGTGGAGATATTTCCTGAAAGTTGTTAGTAATTATCAAAGAAAATAAAGGGCAAAATGGTCATTTGACATGAAAGATATTTTTCTCCCATTTATTAAGAGATAAACACGTGGGGGAGAGTAAGATGAAAACTCTCTTCTTCTTCATTTTCTTTCGTCTTCTCCAACGTGAAGCATCCCAAGCAAAGGTGAGTTTTCTGATTTCTTGGTTATTTGTTGATTTTAAGTATGTGTTTTGATCCTTAGATGATAATTAAGCTTAAGGAAAGCTTAATTTGTCTTAAAATCAAAAGAAGAAGAAGTTATGAAAGATTAAAGAAAATGAGTTTCAAAGTGAATTTCTGAAAAAGAGTTAATAAATCAACTTTGAGATGGAATTTGACTTGTCATATGTGTGAATAAGAAGTTATAAGTGTTAAATCAAAGGTTGAATAACATGGAAAATTTTGTATGATTCTTACTCTTAAGAATTTGGATGAAATATCGAAGATTATAAGGTGTTGGAATGATAGGAATTTGTTAAAGTTGTTATAGATGAATTTAGTAGCATAATAAGGATTTTATACATGAAAATTTGGATGAGGAGTTGATGATTTTCGGATGAAATAGCCTATTATGGGTAGGTGCATCGATGAACTATGAGTGTGTACCGATGCACTAAGACAATTTTGAAGGTGCATCGATGCATTAATGGGTGCATCGATGCGTGGGAATTTCAAAGCTATTTTGTGTACCGATGCACCCATAGTGCATCGATACACCCCTAAAGGAAAAATGAAATTTTGGTTCATTAAACTAGCTTGAGTTATTAACATCTATTGAGTTAATCGATCGATGGAATCGACCAAGAGGGGGTGAATTGACAATAAAAATTTTGGTGGAAGCTTTTATAGAAAATTGAAAGTAATTGCAAAGCGATTTAGAATGGTTCGACTTTCTCAACCAAAGTCTACGTCCACTATCTTAGCTATCCACACTAAGGATTTTCCACAAATTCACTAATTTGTCTTTCTTTTGAGGACAAAGAGTAACCTTACAAACCCTCAAGAATTATACCCCAAATTCTTGAGAACACTCTCTCCCAAATAGAACAATACAAATTTGCAAACTTATAAGGAAATCCTCACAAGGTAGATTGTTTGCACAATTCTAGAACAAAGAAAAGAACACTCAAGAATGAATACAATTAAAGCACAATAAGTGTTCTTGAAAGCAAAATGAATATTGAATGAAAAATAGGCTTGAAATGCTCAAACTTGAGGTTTGATATTTTCTCTTTGATTCTCTCTTGATTCTAGTTGCTTGATATTTCTTGTTGTTGATCAATGGCTTCTAAGCTTGTTTAAATACACCTTGAATCACTTCTGAACGTTGGGGGATCATTAATGAAGTTATTGGAGTTGTTTAAGTGTGAAAACAATTAATATTTCTGCTTGGAGCGTGGGGGGAATTGGTACCCTCTCATGGGGAATCGGTTCCCTAAGTGTAAAATTCAAATATTCGACCGTTGAATAGTGGGGGGAATCGATACCCCCTGGGGGGAATCGGTTCCCTCCGAGCATACTGGAATTTCTCGGAGCAAAACCATTCAGGGGGGAATCGGTACCCCCTTGGGGGGGAATCGGGTTCCCTATGGAAAAACTGTAATTTTTGGCTTTGAAACGGTTCGAAATACTTTGTAAAATTGTTTTGAAATTATTTTAAGATTAAAACTTAATTTTACACTTTAGTAAGGATTTAAAATGAACTTTGAAATACTTTGAGTAATATTTTGATATTCGATTTAATATATCGAATATGCTTAGAAAAATCTTTTTCAAAATTAAAATTCTTTTAATTTAATTTGTTATATCGAAACATCAAAATGTTTTCAACAATCTCCCCCTTTTTGATATAACAAAACATTTTAAGATTTTCTAATTCCAAAATGAATTTTGATTTTGAAAAATACTACTCCCCCTTACTTTAACACTTTCTCCCCCTTTTTGTTAAATCAAAAAGACCCTATAAAAACGTTTTAAACAAGAGTTTTGAAAAACGTAAGCCAATTAATATAAAGCTTAAGCTGCTAAGATCACAATCAAAAGAGAGGTTAGCCATTAGTTTCATATCAATATTCATAAACATGTAATGGATAATAAGTCATATATGTCTAAAGATGAAAAATAAACACGAAATCCAAATCAAATGTATTAAACATAAGTTTGAACAACCAAAAATAAACAATCCAAAAGCATTCAAAATGTTTTAACAATAATGCAAATATCCAAGTTCAATTAAACAAGCAAAGCAAAGATCAAAGTTCAAGCATACGTAGGTGGGAAATGAGCTCACATAGCTGCCATTTCATTAGTGAGTGCATTAATACGAGCGTTGGTTGCTTCATTGTTTGTACGCATCTCCCGAAGAATTTCCAATTGTTGAGCTTCCATAGTCGATAAGTGAGATTCTATGGAAGTGAAGCGAGAATCCAAGGATGCATAACGGAAATCAAATGTCTCCATAAATGATTAAAAATATGGGGGCACGTGATCTTCTTGCGGAGCTTGTTCATCGTGCTGTTCCGACTCATCGTCGGCATCGTCAATATCTTGCATTAATTGTTCAAGCTCGGGATCGTCGTCAACTTCTGGTGGAGCTTGAGAAGAACTAGCTCCCGGAGTATTTTCAGAAGATCGAACCCATTCACCGGTTTCCTTATTCTTTATCCATCCTGCTCTCGTTAAGGAAAGAAGATTAATTTGTTTCTTGAGAGGAAAGATGGCATCTAGACCAACCTTAAACCCAGCTTTAGAAAATAGATTACTCAGAATGCAACCGTAAACTAGAGATGAACAGAGTTTCTTATTAGGAACAAATTTACGGTTTCAACAATTTCAGCAAAAATAATCTGAGGTAGGTTAATTTTAATATTGTTTTGGAAACAATATAACCACCAAAGATCCAAGGCTCTAAGAGTTGAGTAACGACCTGCAGATGGTCTAAACCACCAAGAAATCATTAGATGAAGAAAACGATCATGAAGATCTAAGACACTCGCACTATCCCTTCTTTTATAACAAGAACCTAAAAACTGTTTTTCATTTGATATACCATCATTATCTAATCCTAATTTATTAGCTATGTAAGCCGAGTCAAGATGGAAGAATTGTCCTAGGAGATAGGAACTAACTGCTATGGTTTTGGTTTGAGCTCGGTTTTTAACACACACGGCATTATAATAGAATATGCGAACAAGTTGATGGTAAACTATAGGTTCAAGGTCACAAAGTTTATCAAATTTCTACTCTTGTAAAAGAGGAAGATATCTAAAATCGATATCTATCATAGCTTGAAGAGAAGGGATACATTCTTCTCTAATTTTGTAAGAGTCAAAATATTGATAATACCAAAAATGATGATTTCTAGGACCAGGATGATTGAAGCACGAGTTTTGGATAGTCATATTATGATCAACGGGATTAGGAATAGGAGGAGGATTTGGAGGTGGATTTGGTTGTTGGTTTGAACGACTAGATGAAGACCTAGCACGTTTAGGATTTGACATGGTTTAAGAAAATCGAAATAGAATGAATAACCTGTAATTATAAAACACATGTATGCAATGTAATCAATCCCAAAACTCAATTGAGTCCTCAATATTTCAAGGTTCTCAAAACTAATCCTAATGGGCAAAGTTTTTGAAAAACTTATTGAAAAATGAGGTTTTGAAAATCAATATATGTATATTTTTCATAAAACAACATAATTCAATCAAAACACAATAATTTGAAAAACAATTATTTTTTATTTCAAAAATTTCAAAGAATTTTGGAAAATTCTTGTGTTTTTGATGAAATTAGTTGTAAAATCTAGTTTCTAATCACTAAACAATCAATGCCCGATCACTATTTCTATCTAGAACTAATTGAAACTAGTCCTATGTTCAAAATCAATGAAATAGAGAGTTTAGAAAAATTTACCTTGAAAGATGAGATTGAGTGGATTTTGATGTTGTTTGCACGATTTTAATGATGATAGCAGGTTTAGGATTTGAAAAAAATGAAATTTCAACTAGAAATAGATGTTATGAAGCAAAGAGGAGATAGGCAGAGAGAGGAGAAGAGCACGGCGTGAAGAGGAATGGAGGGTTTTAGCAAAAAAAAATTGGGTTCTGCCCGTGTTAAAAACCAGAACCCCAGGGGGGGTATCGATTCCCTCTGCCCTATAATTAAAAAATCTGTATTTTAAACACTCAAAATGCTAAATTAATCTTCTCTAGTGGTATTGGTAACTCATATATCAAAAATTAATTATATTCAATCAATCAAATTAATCCTTAAACTACATTTGAACATAAAATTATTATTTTTATCAAGAATCATAAACTCCCCCTAACTAATAGCAATGAATGTAATCAGAAATTACTATTATAAGCATTTTTCATTTATTCTTTAAAATGCCAAAATTATTTTAAACACTTAGTGAAGATAGGTCAGTTAAACCTAATTCTCTCCTAAGTGTCCAAAAACGTTCCTTGTCTAAAGGTTTTGTAAAGATATCCGCTAATTGATGCAAAGTATCAACAAATTCTAGAACTACATCTTCCTTAGTGACATGGTCTCTAATGAAGTGATGTCTTATTTCAATGTGCTTAGTTCTAGAGTGTTGGATGGGATTTTTAGTAAGACAAATAGCACTAGTATTATCACACTTGATAGGAATAGTACCTACTTCAATTCCATAATCAAAAAGTTGTTGTTTCATCCATAAAATTTGTGCACAACAACTACCAGCTGAAATGTATTCGGCTTCAGTGGTAGATAATGCAACACAATTTTGTTTCTTTGAAAACAAAGAAATCAACATATTTCCAAGGAATTGGCAAGTACCAGAGGTGCTTTTCCTATCTAATTTGCATCCTCCATAATCCGCATCAGAAAAGGCATACAAGCTAAAGCTAGAGTCTCTAGGATACCAAAGTCCTAAACGAGGAGTGTCCTTAAGGTATCTAAAGATTCTCTTAACAGCTAGTAAATGTGATTCCTTAGGACATGATTGAAATCTAGCATATAAGCAAACACTAAACATAATGTCTGGTCTACTTGCAGTTAGATAGAGCAAAGAACCAATCATTGACCTATATAATTTAACATCCACACATTTACCTCCTTCATCCAAGTCAAGCTTTGTAGAAGAGCTCATTGGAGTGTCATGAGGTTTCCTATTTTCCAGTCCAAACTTCTTGAGCATATCTTTGACGTACTTAGCTTGATTGATGAAGATGCCATCTTTTTTTTTGCTTGATTTGGAGTCCCAAGAAAAATGAGAGCTCCCCCATCATGCTCATTTCGAATTCGCTTTGCATAAGCTTAGGAAATTCTTGGCAAAGAACATCATTAGTAGAACAAAATATTATATCATCAACATAAATCTGAACTACTAATAAATCTTTACGTTTATGCTTTAAAAATAATGTAGTGTTAACCTTCCCTTTTGAAAAACCTTTTTCAATTAAAAAGTTTGAAAATCTTTCATACCAAGCTCTAGGAGCTTGTTTTAAACCATAAAGTGCTTTTGTCAATTTAAGAACATGATCCGAAAATTTTGAATCTTCAAAACCTACAGGTTGTTCCACATACACTTCTTCTTTTATAAAACCATTTAAAAATGCACTTTTAACATCCATTTGATATAGTTTAAATTCATGAAAACATGCAAATGCTAATAACATTCTAATTGCTTCCATCCTAGCTACGGGAGCGTATGTTTCATCATAGTCTATACCCTCTTCTTGAGTATACCCTTGAGCAACAAGTCTAGCCTTGTTTCTCACTATATTACCACTCTCATCAAGCTTATTCCTAAATACCCATCTAGTACTTACAGTAGATTTATTACTAAGCCTTTCAACTAATGTCCATACTTTACTTCTCTCAAATTGATTTAACTCTTCTTGCATAGCCATAATCCAATGTTCATCATTTAATGCTTCTTTAATGTTCTTAGGCTCTATGCATAAAATAAATGCAACATAATTATAAATATTTCTAAGAGAAGATCGAGTTGTTACCCCTTTGGATGGATCACCTATAATCTCACCATCCTTGACATAGTTGTACTCTATTGGATAAGTTATTTCCCTTTCTTCAATGGTTGGATTCTCGAGAGGATCATGAGTTTCCTCATCTTTCGTTTCTTCTTTTGATGATGATTCTCCAACGTTATGTCTAACATCATTTGTATTTATAATACCTACATCATCATTAACACAAGAATCTTTCCTCGAAAGGAGATTATCATCGAAAACAACATGTATAGACTCTTCTACAACTAAAGTTCTTTTATTAAATACTCGATAAGCTTTAGAATTTAAGGAATAACCCAAAAAAATTCCTTCATCACTTTTAGCATCAAATTTGCCAAGGTTTTCTTTACCGTTGTTTAAAACAAAACATTTACATCCAAAAGGATGAAAATAGCTAATATTAGGCTTTTTATTTTTGAAAATTTCATATGGAGTTTTCTTTAAAATTAGCCTAATCATTACTCGATTTACAACACAACAAACGGTATTTGTGGCTTCCGCCCAAAAATATTTTGGCAAATTATTTTCACAAAGCATGGTTCTAGCCATTTCTTCTAAAGTTCGCTTTTTTCTCTCAACAACTCCATTTTGTTGAGGGGTTCTAGGTGCTGAAAAATTATGGCTAATACCATTAGAATTACAAAACTCATTAAATCCAAGATTTTCAAATTCAGTGCCATGATCACTTCTAATACTAGTGATAAAGTAACCTTTTTCGTTTTCGACTACTTTTGAAAATGTGATGAAATTTTCTAATGCTTCATCTTTAGTACTTAAGAATAGAACCCAAGTATATCTAGAATAGTTATCTACCAAGACAAATGTATATTGTTTTTCACCCAAGCTAGTAGTCCTAGTTGGCCCAAAAAGATCTATATGGATCAATTGTAATACTCTACTAGTTGACACATCATTAATGGATTTAAAAGAAACTCGCTTTTGTTTTCCTTTAGCACAAGCATCACATATTTTATCATTATCAAATTTTAGTTTAGGCAGCCCTCGAACCAATTCTCCTTGAACTAACCGTTGTAAAACACTCATGCTAGCATGTCCTAGTCTCCTATGCTATAACCAAATATCATGCTCATCCTTAGCAGCTAGGCACAAATTAGTCATATTAATAGAATCTAAATGCACCATGTATATGTTTCATATTCTATGACCAACAAGCATAACCCAATTAGATGCAATGTCAATGACTTTACAACCATTAATTTCAATCATGACATTAAATCCCTTATCACATAATTGACTAATACTCAATAGATTATGCTTTAATCCATTCACATATAACACATTTTTAATTTGTATGGAAGAGGTATTACCTATAGTACCAATACCTTCAATGTGACATTTTGAATTATCACCCAAAGTCACTTCTCCTCCATTTTTGGTCTTAAGCTCTATGAACCGGCTTTTATCTCCGGTCATGTGTCTCGAGCATCCACTATCAAGGTACCATGAATTTGGATTTGTTTCTCGTGCCTTGTAGAAATGCTCCTTTTCCTACAAACATAGATTAATTTCTAATTTTTGGTACCCAAATTCTTTTGGGTCCATATTCATTAGTTTCTAAAATTGCTGTCCCCTTTGGTATCCATTTATGAAGGACATCCTTATCTTTAGTAGTAATGAATTCTTTAGGAACCCATATACTCCTAACAATTTTACCATTCAAGGTTTGTTGAGGACTTCTATGATTGTAGCTTCTAAAACTTTTCTTAACAAAGTTGGATTTTGAATTCTCACATTTTTCAAAACTTTTTGTTCCAACCTTATTAAAAGAAGTTTTAAGACCATCAATCTTCTTTTGATGATCATCATGAACTTTTGAAAGTAAGTTATGCAAATCAGTATTTTTCTTTTCAAAATTATTAATTTTTATTTGTAATTCTTTGATCTTACTTTCAAGCTCATTGTTGGTCTTGGATATAAGACAATTTTCATTTTTCAATTTTGAAATATCATTTTTGTATTTTGAAAATAAAGTCTTATAATCCAAAGCCAACCCATTATAATCCTCTAATAACTCATCATAAGATAATTCATCCAAATCGAATGAGTTAGAGGTTACCTTAGAATCTTCCCCGATAGCCATCAAGCACAAGTTTGCAACTTCTTGTTCCTCTTCATCGGAACCTTCTTCATCACTCCATGTAGCTACATGAGCCTTGTGCTTCTTTTTGGATTGACCCTTTTTCTTCAATTGTGGGCAATCATATTTGACATGCCCCAGCTTTTTGCATTCATAGAAAATGATCGGGTCTTTCTCCTTCGATTCAGTTTTGAAGCCTTCATGACGTTTGAATTTTCTTCCTCGGTTGGGCATCATCAACTTTTTGAATCATTTGGCAAATAATGCCATTTCCTCGTCATCATCATCGTCATTCGAATTACTCTAATCTTTTTTGGATTTGAGAGCAACTCCAATGTTTTTCTTCTTCTCCTTTCCTTTGGTGTCTCGTCAATCTTATCGAGGTTCACTTCATCTTCAAGCATCATTTCATGAGTGAGAAGGGAACCGATTAGTTCTTCAAGAGTTAAGGACGTTAGATCCTTAGACTCGATGATTGTGGTCTTCTTTGATTGCCATGATTTTGGAAGGGAGTAGACTAACTTCCTCACAAGCTTTTCATTTGAAATGATCTCTCCATATGATTTGAGACCATTGAAAATCGTTGAAAATCTATCCGTCATAACTTTGATATCTTCATTTGGTTTCATCCTGAAATTTTCATAGCTATGCATTAGAATACTAATTTTAGATTTCTTTACCTCATCGGTACCTTCATGAGTGACTTAAAGTTTGTCCCATATTTCTTTGGCAGTTGTACAAGATGAAACTCTTATATATTCATCTAGTCCAAGATCACAAAATATGATATGGATGGCTTTGGAGTTGAGCTGGAACATTCTTGTCTCTCCTTCACTCCACAATCTTGGATGAGTGAGAGGCTTGATGTATCTTTCTTGTACGACATTCCATGCTCCCATGTCACTTGCTTGAATGAAGTACATCATCCTATTTTTCCAATAGGCATAGTTAGCCCCATTGAAGAAAGGAGACTTGTTGACGGGCATCGAATCGAGACCGGAGTCGAAGTTTGAAGTAGAGGCCATTGATGACTTTGATTATCGATTTAACTCTTCCCGAATCGACTCAAGAGGCGATAAAACCTTCAAATGAGTTAGGCTCTGATACCAATTGTTGAGTTAATCGATCGATGGAATCGACCAAGAGGGGGTGAATTGGCAATAAAAATTTTGATGGAAGCTTTTGCAGAAAATTAAAAGTAATTGCACAACGATTTAGAGTGGTTCGACTTTCTCAACCAAAGTCTACGTCCATTACCTTAGCTATCCACACTAAGGATTTTCCATAAATTCACTAATTTGTCTTTCTTTTGAGGACAAAGAGTAACCTTACAAACCCTCAAGAATTATACCCCAAATTCTTGAGAACACTCTCTCCCAAAGATAACAATACAAATTTGCAAACTTACAAGGAAATCCTCACAAGGTAGATTGTTTGCACAATTCTAGAACAAAGAAAAGAACACTCAAGAATGAATACAATTGAGCACAATAAGTGTTCTTGAAAGCAAAATGAATATTGAATGAAAAATAGGCTTGAAATGCTCAAACTTGAGGTTTGATGCTTTCTCTTTGATTCTCTCTTGATTCTAGTTGCTTGATATTTCTTGTTGTTGATCAATGGCTTCTAAGCTTGTTTAAATACACCTTGAATCACTTATGAACGTTGGGGATCATTGATGAAGTTATTGGAGTCGTTTAAGTGTGAAAACAATTAATATTTCTGCTTGGAGCGTGGGGGAATCGTACCCTCTCATGGGGAATCGGTTCCCTAAGTGTAAAATTCAAATATTCAACCGTTGAATAGTGGGGGGAATCGATACCCCCTGGGGGGAATCGGTTCCCTCCGAGCATACTGGAATTTCTCGGAGCAAAACCATTCAGGGAGGAATCGGTTCCCTCTGGACAAACTGTAATTTTTGGCTTTGAAACGGTTCAAAATACTTTGTAAAATTGTTTTGAAATTATTTTAAGATTAAAACTTAATTTTACACTTTAGTAAGGATTTAAAATGAACTTTGAAATACTTTGAGTAATATTTTGATATTCGATTTAATATATCGAATATGCTTAGAAAAATCTTTTTCAGAATTAAAATTCTTTTAATTTAATTTGTTATATCGAAACATCAAAATGTTTTCAACAACATCAAGTTATAAGGTTTAGGCTTTTGATAATCGTATCAGAATTTATGTTTATGTAGATATTGAGCCTAAACAAGTTCCGGAACAATCAAAGAATTAGGATCAAATCAAAGCAAGGCTAAGGTGAGTGCAATTTAATTTGTACTTATGTATTGAATAAACAGTGGCTTGCGATAAGCCAGTGATGGAGTTACTATGGTAAGAAGTAACTCCTAAAATAATATTTGATTAATGATCGATGTGATGAATTGTATGATTATGGGATATGTGTTATAAGACAATGATCTAAGTGATTACATGTATGTATTATTACATCTTGCTTGTATTATATGTTATGTGACACTGAACTACGTGAATATAGGAATATGAAATAAGCTATGTGATAGGGATATAGAAAATGGAATAAATAAGTGATAATGAGATATATGTTTACACATACGTGGTATGTGACAAAAGAGAAGGAACATGTGATTATAAGATCAATGATTACACGTAGATGTGATACGTGATTGAAAAGAAAAGATATTTGTTTATAAGAGAAAGGATATGAATAAGTAATGTGAACTGGTATAAATTACAGTACCCATGTTATATGATATGAGAGCTAGGGGTATAGTTGGCATGCCAAGGGTCGAGGGTTTACCTATGTTCTTCGGGACATATGGACTGATTACCTAGGTTCTTCGGAATCTATGGATTGGTCCTTCGGAACATTTATACGAGCTGTGGTGATAGCATAGTGGTGCACAACCTCAATGTACTCACATACCTTAAGTTCTCAAAAGTATACATGGGCTAATATATGGGAATTTAAGAGAGTAAATAAATCAATTAATGTAATACTATGTGTGCTCTATTGTGAAATGATATATGTGCTTCATGATATGTATAGAGATGTTCAGTATATGCTGATATGATAAAAAGAAATTAGCGATAGTAATATAAGTACCGATAAGCATGTTAATGATATATGTATGCGTGAACTGATTATATGAAAGGATACATGACATACAGAAATGATAAGTACAAGATCATATGATAAATGGGTTAATGATTATGATAGAGATCATGATAATGATGGTATATGTGCATGTATATATTTTGTTATATGAAATGTTATATGGGTTTATTATATGTTTTATATGCCTCACAAAGTCAACGACTTAGCGTGTGATTGTTTCACGTGTAGGTTCCGAGAAGAGGAAGATTGGTAAAAGTTATACAAGACAGGTCAGTTTCTCATTTCCAAAGATCAGATCAGAAAAGAATTGAATAGTATGTATTTTGTAATAATAATAGTGGTTGGCATGTAAATAAAGATTTGAATCCGATATACTCTAATCGGTTTTGTAAAATCATATGATTGAATTTTGTAATGTTTTAAAGTAAATATGTAAATGGAAAATGTATATTAATGAACGGTTAAATTTTTATGAGTTTTATGAACGTTTTACGAAAGTTACTGTAGCAGTGCATCGATGGACTGTAGCAGTGCATCAATACACAATTGATATTCGAAATTTTTCATTGTTCATGGTACTGTTCACGGTATTGTTCATTACTGTTCATGATATTGTTTATACTGTATAGTACTGTTCATAAATAAATATTTTTTTCCAGATTTTATAATGAAGTATAATTTTAATATAATATTATTGTATTTTTTTAAACAAGTTCAAATGTTTTGATATTTTATAAGAATATCGTTTTAAAAGTCAATGTGACATCTCAGACTTATATGTTACATTAACTATATTGTATGTTGTTTGTCATAAGAGGAATAAAAGAAAATTTAAATATCCAATTATTTTAAAAAATATATATTAAAATATTAAACTCATTTTTAAATTTTTAGATTTACTATTAATTATCATATAAATTTCCAGTACCTGAACAAAAGAAAGTTATCGTAAGAAATAAAAACCTTTGGTAGAGGCTATTGATTTCTTATCAAATTAAAATCTTACTATTTATAAATATATATTATTTTTTCTATAATATCTTAAACTTGATCTAAACATTATGATTGAATCAAAAATGTCAAAAAATTAAATTTTTTTCCTTAAAATAGTGTTTAAAAATCCAATAAAATATTTTATTTTTTAATAAGTTTTAACTTTCATTGCACAAAAGAGAGCATATAAATTGCGACAAGTCAACATAGAACAACAAAATCCTCCTTCACCCTAAGGAATAGCCCAAGTAATGCACAATAGAGAACCAAAACCAAAATCAAAACCCCCATAAACTCCCTAAAGATAAATTCCCAAGCAACAAAAGACTCAGTTTACATAATCTAGTCTATCAGTTTACATAATATCCTCTTTACACAGTAGCTGAAATGATTTTTACTGTCCGACTGCCATAATCCAACACCCTTCAAGACATAAGCGTGAATCCAGGTAACCTATAAGGAGCATTGCTTTGCCAAAATGTTCCTTATAAAGAAAAAGAAACATGCTTTGTTCCAAGTCTACAAATCTCTCAACTCAAACGCAGCATATGACTTAGGAGAACAAATTTGCAGCCAGCTGACCTTTACCCTTGTAGTAGAGGAATCAACCCCTTCCAAAAGAACCAGTCACAAAGTTATTCAATAACCTTAATGACAAAATGAGACAATTCAAGTCGTCTATACCAGTAATTGATCACGCTAAATAAGACTACACGGATGAGTTGAAAACGACTCACATAGTTGACCAAGCTTAAAATCATAAAATCACCTAATTTATGCATGATAAGGTATGATCTTAATTTACTAATAATTAATTTCAGTGAGTCACCGTGAGAAACGTGGAAGACTTGGAGTTTCAACAAATAAATTTGCAGTTTATGATTTTCATATTATTATTTATCAGAACGTTTTATTTCACAAATTACGCTAGTCTTAGAGTTCTTAATGGATTATCATAGATTATCTTAACACTTTATTAAGCATACGATTAAAGTTATTATTTGAAGAAGTTAATATTAGGATCAACACCAAAGTCTCATAATTTTACATAACACACTTTAAGAATATTCTTTTAAAAATATTAAAAACATATACAAGTTCATTATTTATTTTTCAAAATTCTAAAAATACTTTTTTAAATTATAACTACATATTTTTTAAATGAATTCTTAAAAACTTCATATTATTTGTCGTCGGTGTTCAACATTTTCAGAAACCGGTGAGGTTCCGTCGTATTAGATTCCCCCAATTGACATCGACTGTTACTCGTTGGAGATGAAGAATAGAAAAGGCCACATAAAATGATGCACCTCTAAACCTTTTGTAGACACTTATTTTCGTCTGGGATCTTTATTATATAGCATAATATATATAATAATTTTAAATATAATTTTGAGAAAATATAATATATAGTTTTTGGAATCTTATTTTTTTTTAAAAACGTATAATATATGGTTTTTAAAACGGTTTTGAAAACATATATAGTTTTTAAAATAATTTTAAAAAACGTATAAATATATAATTTTAAAAAAATAGTTTTGAAAACGTATAATATATAGTTTTTAAAACGGTTTTTGAAAACATATAGCATATAGTTTTTTAAAATATTTTTGAAAATGTATAATATATAGTTTTTTAAAAACGGTTTTTAAAACATATAGTATATAGTTTTTAAAATAATTTTAAAAAAAATTATAATAAATAGTTTTTAAAATATTTTTGAAAACTTATAATATAGTTTTTGAAAACGTATTTTTGAAAACATAGTATATGATTTTGAAAATATAATTTATTATATAGTTTTTTAAATATATATATATATTATTTATTTTCTTTTTTATTTTAATTTTTCGTTTTCAGGTTCGAATAGTCCAAGTTTGGGTTCAATCCGGTCCAGAATGCAGCCAAACCAAGCCAACAGGTCTGACCCAACAAGCCAGCTTGGTTAGGGGGCCTGACCCACCCCAGTAGATTAGGGTTTCATCCTTAAGTAGGGGTGCCGCATCAACCAAAGCCGTTGGATATGGCTCATTGATCCAACGACTGAAATGCATCACATCGACATTTTAACGGGGCGTGAAGATCATGCGCCAGCATGGTTACCAACCGACCGAGATTCTAGGCCGAAAAATCACAAAAACTAGGCAACGATTTGCACTAACAGAGATCGGTTGGATTTCTAGCAAAAAAATCTCATCCCTTTCGGGACTACAACGGCCGGATTCGAGGCTATAGCCCCCGACGAAGCCAAGCAAATAACAACGTGAGCAGCAAAATACCAACAGAAAACAAAGAAAAAACGAAAGCAAATACCAAAAAATCGAGTAATCGAAACAACCAAACCACAAGTATACAAAAAATAAGCATCGAAAAAAGCAAGGGAAATCACATCAAACATCGGTGTTAGATCAAAGGAGGAACAACCACCGGAACTCGAAAGATCATCGTGGAACAAAGGTAAAAGCTGTAACTTTGGGCCTAGATCTAATTCGATTGAGGTATTATCTCGTTTTTTTGAGGGTGGATTCGGGTTCACGGGCTCAAGGGGAGTATTTTGGGGGCAGGTTAGTTTTTTCAGCCACCATAAGCGGTGGTCGGAGCGACAGTCAGGCGGCAGTGCGTGGCTAGGAGAGGTGGCCGACCATTCGACCGGTTGGCTTGGGTTGAGAGGTTTTTGAAAGGGGAGGAGAGTTTTTTTTGAATAGGGTGAAAAGTGATTTTTTTGGTTTAGGGGTATTTAAATAAAAAAATTAAATTATTTCTGCAGTCCCTGGAAGTTTGAAGTGTAATTTATTTTGGTCACCTGTTGTGAATTTACCCTTGCATTTTGAATTTATTCAGTTTAATCCTCGTTTAAATTTCTGGTATTTTGCAATTTAGCCCCCTTCATTTTGTTTTTTTTTCTTGCAACTCATTTTTAGCCTCAATTTAGTCCGTAAATTTTAATTTGTCCAACTTGGATCCTTTAAGATTTTCTCCATTTTTTTAGAAACTTATTATTTTTTATTTCTTCTAGAATTTAATATTTATTTCCTTTTATTTTGTTCTTTATTTTTTATTTTAAAAATTAGCATTTTTTATTTCTTTTAAAATTTAATATTTTCTTCATTTTTTTGTTTATTTCTCTTTTAATATTATTTCACTTTATTATTTTTCACTTTATTTTTATTCTTATTTCTTAATTTAACCTTTTTAAATTCTTTCTTTTTATTTAACATTTATTTATTTTATTTTATGATCTAACATTTTTTTTGACTTTTTAGGGGAATTTTAATCGATTAAAGGTAAATAATTTGGATTGAATTTTAAATCTTAATTTAACTTTTAATTTTCGCAATTAAGACAACCGAAAAATTAAATTGGTACTGAAAGGGCATTGTAAGGGTGTTAATCCATCATTGACTGTAATCGACTCCTAAATCCGATATATTTATGGTAAAACGTGGATCATGTAAGACGGTAAATTAAGGTATCTGATCAACCTAATTTTAAATGATAGGTGGCGGCTCTAACACTTTATTTAAGTTGAAGCCCAATTATGAGCCCACCCCAGGAACAATTACGACAGCTTGGTGACAGTAAGTGAGTCAGTCCAAAATTAGTTTCCAGTTGTCTTCTTAAGGAAAATTGTGAGTTTAAATTTTAATTTATCTATTCAATCATTCTTATTTATCTTTGATTATTTTTTTTTCAAATAAATAGTTATACTGATGTTTTTTCAATGATTTCAGCTTTTCAAAATTTATCTCATGCTCTTTACCCGAGCTCCAAACCTTTTTGTAAGTGGAGGTGAAAGCGACGCCTTCGTGGAAATTTATTCTCCGTACAGGCCTAGCAAGTAACATTTGGGATGCATATACCTTATGTTTTCGTATGAATTTATTATCGAGAAAATAACCTCAGTGACCAAAAATCCCAGATAATATACGATTTTGATCAACTTTTTTTGGATTTGCGAAAATGACCAACAAAATCGCAATGCGATCTCTAATTCGCATTGCGATCTCCACTATCGCAAATTCGCGTTGCATTTCGCGTTGCGATAGTTCAAAATCGTGTTGCGATTTTCCAGTTCGCGTTGCGATAGTTGAAAATCGCGTTGCGATTTTCCAGTTCGTGTTGCGATAGTCTACAGTAGTCGTTGCGATTTTCCAAATTCGTTGCGATAGTCTACAGTTGTCGTTGCGATTTTCCAAATTCGTTGCGAAAATCGCGTTGCGATTTTCCAGTTCGCGTTGCGATAGTCTACAATTGTCGTTGCGATTTTCCAAATTCGTTGCGATAGTCTACAGTTATCGTTGCGATTTTCCAAATTCGTTGCGAAAAGTCGTTGTGATAGTTAAAAAAAGATTTTGTTTCTTAAGAATTTTCTCTAAAAAGATAGTATCCGCGCGGACGTGTCGAAGACACGTATTACCACTACCACGACCACGACCACGACCACGACCCGACCCGACCCGACCCGAGACAGACAAACGGCGATGGCGGCGCGCGAGAGTCCCCCTTGTTCTCTATCACTCAACAAGGAAGTGGGAAAGCCAAGCCTTAAATACCATTCTCAATAGTGTTTTCAATACTATGTGGGATTGAGCATTACCAACACTTGTTTCCAATACAATGTGATTATTCAGGAAACAATTAACAATCATGCACCTTAAAACAACTGAATCAGCAACCAATTGCATTAGTATTATACGATTAAATATGTCATAATTAAAAGTCAATCTACAATCAATCGCGATTATTGCAATTTTAAGCAAAACATTCAAAAATAATATCACTATTTAAGGCTCAATCCCATATAGTATTGGGAACAAGTGTTGGTAATGCTCAAATCCCACATAGTATTGGAAACACTATTGGGAATGGTATTTAAGGCTTGGCTTTCCCACTTCCTTGTTGAGTGATAGAGAACAAGGGGGACTCTCGCGCGTCGCCGCCGCCGTCCGTCTCGTCTCGGGTCGGGTCGGGTCGGGTCATGGTCGTGGTCATGGTCGTGGTAATACGTGTCTTCGACACGTCCGCGCGGATACTATCTTTTTAGAGAAAATTCTTAAGAAACAAATTTTTTTTTTACTATCGCAACGAATTTGGAAAATCGCAACGACAACTGTAGACTTTCCCAACAACAACTGTAGACTATCGCAACGAATTTGGAAAATCGCAACGCGATTTTCAACTATAGCAACGCGAAATGGAAAATCGCAACGCGATTTTCAACTATCGCAACGCGAAATGGAAAATCGCAACGCGATTTCCAACTATCGCAACGCGAAATGCAACGCGAATTTGCGATAGTGGAGATCGCAATGCGAATTAGAGATCGCATTGCGATTTTGTTGGTCATTTTCGCAAATCTAAAAAAAGTTGGTCAAAATCGTATATTATCTGGGATTTTTGGTCACTGAAGTTATTTTCTCTTTATTATCTGTACAAACATAAGGGAATGTGTCCTCTCAAGTTTAACTTGATCCACATAAGCTTGTAATGGGCTTAGGACTAAGGGTGTGTGTTTGGTTGGGGGAATGTGAGATTCCCATGGGAATGAAATCTACATTCCCCCGTTTGGTTGGCCGGGAATGTCATTCCCGGTAATTTTACATTACCAATAGTGGATTTTTTGGGGTATATTACCGGGAATGCCGTTACCTCCCTTTCCTTAGGTATTGTTGGATTACCGGCGTTTTGGACTAAAATGCCCTTAAATTTTTTTTCTTTCAAAAATATCCTTATTCTGTCATTGAATAATAAAAATTCTACGAAGGTTAAATTACAAATTTATCCTTAAACTATTTTAGATTTACAAAAAAAAATCTATAATTAAAATTTTATATGAAATTCAGGGATTAAAATAAAAATTTACCATTTCATTAAACATTTTTATATTTTCAATTTTGTAAAAAAAATTATATGAATTTTATGAATTTAAATTTTTTAAAGAAAATATATAAATATTTTCCAACTTGTTAAAAAAACAAATATATAATAAGGACAATTTGATCAAATATACATTCCAAGAATCTTTTATTTCTTTAACCAAACATGTTAATCTTACATTCCTGCTAAACCAACCAAACACAAAATACAACATTCCCAGTAATCCTATTCCCTAGTAATCTTTTATTCCCACTGGTAATCTTATATTCCGTGAACCAAACGCACCCTAAGGGTCTGGCAAGCCCAAGGGGGCACCAACAATGAGAACTCGTGTACCTTTTTAGAACCTAAACTGGGAGACTGCAAGGAATTAGAGCCCATCCCAAAACTCCATTTCAAA
The DNA here is from genome assembly GCF_006381635.1 of Hibiscus syriacus. Classification (NCBI taxonomy): domain Eukaryota; kingdom Viridiplantae; phylum Streptophyta; class Magnoliopsida; order Malvales; family Malvaceae; genus Hibiscus; species Hibiscus syriacus. Next base: position 82,371 of record NW_024063016.1, read on the forward strand.
ACCTAGGATGATTGAGTTATTTCCTATTTTATTTTCTGTTCAAAGCATGTGAACTAGAAATATATGCGGTTAGGACTTGATAAAAAAAATTAACATGCGGGATAGACATCATGTCCGGGTAAGAATAAAAGCATGTGGATTAGATATCATGTGGGGTAAAATTTTTTATTTTTCATTTTTATTATTATTTTACTAACTTGTTTCCTTCTCATTGGTTATTTTCTTTTATTTTTTTCTCCATTTGTATCATTTAAAAGATGTGTTGAATCAAAAAAAATGTTCGTTAAACACAAATAATTTGCATTAATGGACAAAGGGGTTGTAATACAAGAGGTGAAAAACACAGAGGTCTGGCTATGGTTAGAGAATACACAAAAGGAAAAGGGAGACAGTCTGCAAGGAAACTATGTGACAGGTCTAGTTGGTTATGCTTCTATCAGCCTTAAACAAAACGATGTTCAAGAATTGCGGAGCATTTGGGACAGTTGGAAAAACGACCAGAAACAAAGATTCTACCAGCGATATGGTAATATCACGCTTCTACTTTATGTCAAAATAGACGAGCCCCTAATTCGAGCCTTAGTGCAATTCTGGAATCTGGGGTACATTTGTTTTATATTCAATCAAGAAGGCATGGTGCCCACAATTGAAGAGTATATCACTTTACTACATTGTGAATGTAATAGAATGGACCGGGTCTACACCAAGTACATAAAAAGTCAGCCTTTCAAGAATGGGTTGGCAAAGGTTGCAGTGGTAGATGAAAAGTGGGTAACTGGCCAGATTCAACAAAAAGGTAAAGGAGAAGGAATTGTTGGGACCCATATCAAGAAATTAATGGAGATTCATCCAGATGAATGGAAGATCATTGACCTTTTTGCACTAGGTCTCAACGGCATGGTTATCTTACCAAAAACTTTGGGATACATCGAGGCGATTGTGGTGGAACTGTTCAAATAACTACCGAAGCGAGTAAACCCTGCACCAGCCATATTAGCTGAAATTTTTCGTTCATTAAACCATTGCAGAAAGACTAGGGAAGGAAGATTTATAGGGTGCACACAACTTCTGCATGTCTGGATCCATAGTCATTTCTGGAAGATTGAAGGGATTTCTTACCGTCGATTCAACACCATTTACTCTCATTTAGGGGAATTCCTTACCCTGAAATGGCAAAAAGGCATCCCAAAAGAAAAATGGGTAAAGGTATTCTCGCACTTTCAAGATAAGGACATTGTCTAGAGAGCCCATTGGTTAACCCATAGTGACATCCTTTATCGATGTGGAGACTCAGAAATCATAATGTTACTTGGACTATGGGGAGGAGTCAGATATTCTCCACTTTTAACACTTCGACAATATGGGGGCATGTCGGTTTGTCCCAACCACACATGAGATATTTGGATTAGAATTCGCATACCATAAGGACAACTACAAGAAGAAGGTCAAAGATGTAACTAAGTCATAGAAGAAGATATTCCGTATGGATGTCGTGGCTGCTAAAGACATGCTTACTCCAGATTATTTGGAATGACGGAAGTCAAAGAAGAATGACATCATTCCTGTACCAGATCATGAAGATACTCGGACCATGTTCTAAGTTTATTTCGAAAATCTAAATAACATTAAGATCATTTATCATAATTCAATAAATAATGCAAAGCACAATTTTAAGTAATATTTTAAAAGAAACAATTAGCTAATTTAAGACTTATTAAATTATAAATTAAATCGAAATATTTAATGTAAACTCTATAAAAATTTTGAATAAAAAATTTAATGATTATTGATAATAAGTCTGAGTTGTATTATTTAAAAATATATATATATTATTCGACTTCATAACAACAATTTAGGTTTACAGTATATTAGTTTATTTAAATTTTCTTAAGAAATTATAAATATTTAAAGAATTTTAATGTTTTTTAAAGTTACAAAATTAGCAGTATTTTGAAAATTAAACCGGATCGGTCAGTTTAACCAGTTCAACCTAGAATCGTTGTCTAGTCAGGTTCAATCTACATCGGTCGAACAATTATTAGTGAACCGTTCGAATCAGATCGGTTGCAAATCAGAAAAAACCACTAATTTTATTTTATTTAAAAAAAAAATTAAATCAAACGACGTCATTTATTAAACGAACCAAGTCGAACTCGAATATTACTGAACTCAACTCGAACTTAAAAATTTTAAAAGTAAACTCAATTCGACTCAAACTTACGAGTTAAAACTCGAAATATAATATAGAAACTTGAACTCAAAAAATCTTGAACTCAAACAAAAAAAAATTAGACCATCCAATTGATTTGCATGATTGATTTGCATCAAACGAAAGAAAAATACAACCTAAATAATCAAAGAAAAAGAATTTGAAAACTTAATATCAAACACCCAAATCTATAACCATATGATCATCTCTGCAACTCCATCATTCTGGAGAAGTCCTCGAAGCACACGAACCCATCTCCATTCTTATCAACACTCGCTATCATGAGCCGGCAATCCTCTAACGTGCACTGTTCATCCCCTATTTTCTCCCTGTAGAAAGCCATCAACTCCTCCGCCGTGATCCTCCCGTCGTCATCCGTATCGAATATATCAAAAGTCTCCCTCAGCTCCGGCTCGCAGGCCGGTTCGTCGTAAGCCGATCCCTCAACCCGGCTCACTAAAGTTTCCAGGCTTACGCACCCATCGTCGTCTCCGTCCACCTCGCTTATCATGGCCGAAATCTCCTCCTCGCTCGGCGGCTTCCGGGCGAACTTGCTCAGCAGAGCCTCTAGCTCGCTTCTTGTAATGACTCCATCGTTATCTTCATCCACCATTTTGAAAGCTTGACAGAGTTCAAGATAAAAATTAGCAGGAAAATCTGACCTGTCACCCGATGACTCGGGCAAACCGCTGGTGGGTGTTCCGGTACCGGCGGTGGCCGAAGGAGGGTGCTGGCTTCCTTTGTGAACCGAAGAAACGGATTCCGACGAAGAAGAGGACAAAGATGTAGCAGAACCGGAACTGTAGGATGAAGGGTCAAATTTGGAGACGGCGGACCGATCCTTCTTGTTAGATCGAAAGAGACGCTTGGGACTAAGCTTATTGATTAATTTCATGATGGTCTATGAAAACTGAAACTGAGAATGGATGAAAAAAGAAAATAGAAAGCACATAAATTAATCTGGAGAAGATGAAAGGAAGGACGAAGGTGGAGGGCTTAAATGGTTGGGGAAATCTAAGGTCCACTGCAACTTCCACGAAACTTCGTCTCACAAATCTTTTCAACATTTTCTTTATTTATATACTGATATTTTGTTTTATGCGTTCCCACTCTTATTTCCACTACATTCGGCCAATTTTACTAAAATATCATTAAATAACATCTGAAAAAATCTATTTAAAAAATAATACATTTTTTTATAAATGTGTTTATTAAATTACAACACATTATTAAATGCCACAGTAGAACTTAGTTCGGAAAACACAAATTAAACAGCTTCAATAGTAAATAAATTATTATTATTTTTAAAATTTTAAATTCGAATATCAGAAATATTAAGAATATGAACGTTTTATATTAAGTTTATTTTAATAATAATAATTTAAAATAGGATGTAAGTTCATTTTATATTAAACGCTCGTACCTTTAATAATTTAAAAGAATTTAGTAAGAATCACTAAACATGAAACTTTTTTTAATTAATACGATGTAAGTTCATTTTATATTAAACACTCGTACCTTTAATATTTTTTGTGTTCTAACTTAATACTTAAAAAAATAACAATAATTCTTTTACCATTAAAGCCGTTTGATTTGTGCATAAACGTGAAACTTAGATAAGAGGATTGGTCTAATCTTAAGCTCCAGTTATCACTTTGTATTGTGCAAAGATGCATCAACTCAAAACATTTATTGATCACCTTATCAAAAGCTCAAATCACCTCCTCTTTTTCTTTCAATTTGCTTGAACTCGACTCTTGTGGTTTTGATACCGAACGCACATGACCACGGAAATAATACATCATTACTAACAACAAGATTACACCTCAAAACCTACATAATATCATATCTTACTAACTTTTCTCTGAAAATTGAAATTTACGTAAGTTTCGTAAAACTTAATCGAATCACAAATATAACTCTTTAGATTTGATTTATAACACCATCACCAACAACAATTAACGACAATGGTAAGCGATGACTGACGATAAGAAACGATGATTGCATTATAAGGTTAAATTGATATTTTATTTAAAATTTAGGAATTTAATTAGAAATTAACTATTTTTAATATGTCATTTCGTTAAAGTAACGAATGTTAATGGTTTAATGACCAAGATATAATAAAGTGATATTATAAATGATTGGAATGTATTTTTTTTGAATTTAGTGATCGAAATTAAATGGAATTGAAACAAAGCCGACCTAATGTATTCTTTACCCTGAAATGAGATAGTAGAGACATTAGCATGAGTTCCACAATAAATTATAAAATTTTAATTAGTGATCATCGTATTAATAAAATGATCCATATAACTATAAAATATTAGTGAAACCGATCATGTCATTATGTTGTTTTTGAATTAACAATAGAATAATTAAAACATGAATAATACTAAAATTGAATGATTAAATTAAAAATAATTAAAATATATAGAAGCCAAAAGAAAATTGAGTGATAAAAAAACAAAAGTGTACCACAACGAGTGGACAAGTCCAACACAACGAGTGGTAGGGCCATTGCTTGTGCTCTCAACCTCAACATGGGCCCTTCCCTTCCCTTCTATTTTTCCCAATCTATCAATGTTTGAGTATTTTTGTTTTACTTCGTGTTTTAATTTATATTTTTATATAAACTACCATTATTTGATTTATTATCTTACGACAGGTATGTCGCAACCGTCTTTCGGTTGAGTCTCGGAATTGGGCTTCGACTTAGGAAAATATGGATTGGAGTCGCCACCGATCTTTTATTTTAAGATAAATAGGTAGATCGGATACCTTATTTCTTACCTGATCTGCGTCTTACTAAAGATATGTCGGATTCGGGAGTCGGTTACAGTCAAGGAAGGGTTAGCACCCTTGAACTGCCCTTTCGGTACTATGTAATTTTCAGTTGTCTTAAATTAAGAAAATTATAAGTTAAAATTAAAAAGTAAAAATACGATCCCAATTACTTACCTTAGATTGATTTGAAAATATCCTTAAAAAATCGAGAAATGTGTTAGATAAACAATGTAAAGAAAACAAATAAGATAAAGAGAATAAAATAAAAGGAAAAAAAATAAATAAATAAGATAAGGAAAAAAATAGTAAAGTAATAATTATATATAGTAATATTTGAAAAATGAAAAAAGTATATATATATATATATCAAAGTATTAATAAAATAAATAAGCTATATATATATACAACAAATATTTAAAAATAGAAAAGGTACCCTCTCACTTCACCGAAAGTGGGGGGCTTTAGTCAGAAATAAGACAAAAAGAGGAAAGCGAGAGAGACTTTAGTTAGAAATAAAACAAAAAAATGGGTCCTCTAGGTTAGTAATATATAATATAATGTTTAATAATAATAATAATGACACAAGGTTTTAAAAAAAATAATATAATAATGAATAAAAAACAATAATATATATATATATATATAAAGTTATAAGATATATTACGTAAATAAAGAAATAATCAAATAAAAATAATTAAGAATATATATATTAATAATAGATATATAAATAAACTATTAAAAGTATAAAAAATATATATAACTAGATAAAGATAATTACAATATATATAGTAATAATAGACTAATAAGTAAAATATTAAAGAAACATATATATATATATATAATAAAATATAGTAAAAAAATGAAAATAATTAATATATATATATATATATATATATATATACGTATAATAATAATAACATGAATAATAAAAATAAATGAATAAAATATCCATATAATAAATAAAGGGAGTAATATAGATTTTTAAAAAGCTCTTCCCTCCTTTAATCGAAAATCAAACCGGTTTTTCAAAATAAGCCTCGAGGAAACGTAGATCTAAGAGAAAAGATCTCGGTTCCCTTGTGTTCATCGGCCTTTTCAAAGTAAAAACGGAAAAGAAGAAGTGAAACAAGCCACATGCAAGCGAGAATCGAAGCAATATAGGTAAAAATACCTCTTTTATTTCTCTGTTGAAAATTACAAGCGAATCTTTGGGGCTTCTTGCGTATTTGCTTTGAGTATTTTTTGTGTGTGTGCGTAATCCCGTATGATAATCGTGTCTTACAAATGGGAAGGATTACATGTATTTATAGTGAAAAAAACTAACTAACAATAGAATCCTAATGCAACTAGACTCCTTGCTCGGTTGTTGCACCTTTTTTGGTGTAATTGTTGCTTTAAAAGATATGGTGGTGGAAGAGTCCTCTTAGGAGATGAACTCTTGCTAGTTCTATCTTTTAAGAAAATTGGTGTCTATATCTGCCCTTCTTTGTCTTTTTTCGAGGAACGAAAAATAGGACAAAGATAAAAAGACACAAATTTTCGTTCAGTGGAGTTAAAGAATAACTCATTGTTGAATTGAGTTGCGGATGGCTCCTCCGTCGCGAAGTCGAGTCCATCTTGAAATGATTTGAATCAGAATGTGGCTTCTCGTTGTAGTCCACTTTGGTCTTCTTCTCGGTTTAAAGACCTTGGCTAAAAATTCGACTGGAAAGTAATCCCTTGACTCCACAATGTTGTTGATATGCTCTCAAGCTGAATGAAACCGAACTCGAAATATCTTCGTTGACAGATAGCTTTTCTCGACTTAAGCTATGCTGACGGAAAAAAGGCCTCTTGCTACTAAGGCACGGCTAACCCAGATCTTCTTCTCGGCTTGAAAACCTCGATTATAGCCGGATAATAGTTTGATTGAGGTGTCATCGAGCTGAATGGAATCGAACTCGACAATTTTCGCTGACAGATAACCCTTTTTGCCTTGAGCTATGCTATAAATTTGATTTACCTCTGAGCTGAATGTAACCGAACTCGAAGGTCTTTGATGATAGATAACCCTTCTTTGAGTTGGATATCCTTCGTCGTGAAGTTGAAATCCAATCTAGAGATGAATGCTTCTTGTGTGCACGATTCCCCTTCGTCGTGAAGTTGAAACCGCGGGTGGCCCATTCGTCGTGAAGTTGAGCCTGGTAATTGGATATCCTTTATCGTGAAGTTGAAATCAAAGTGGGTAGTATTGTTCCGAGTCCAATATCCTCCTTCGTGAAGTTGAAATTGGTTCTAGAACTGGGAAATTGTTTGTTGACAACCAACCGTCCCTTCGTTGTGAAGTTGAACTTGTGTTGTCTCGAGTCCAATATCCTTCGTTGTGAAGTTGAAATTGGTTCTGAAATTGGGAAATTGTTTGTTGACAACCACCCGTCCCTTCGTTGTGAAGTTGAACTTGTGTTGTGTCGAGTCCAATGCCCTTCGCTGTGAAGTTGAAATTGGCTCTGAAATTGGGAAATTATTTGTTGACAACCAGCCGTCCCTTCGTTGTGAAGTTGAACTTGTGTTATCTCGAGTCCAATGCCCTTCGTTGTGAAGTTGAAATCGGCTTTGAAATTGGGAAATTGTTTGTTGACAACCGGCCGTCCCTTCGTTGTGAAGTTGAACTTGTATTGTCTTGAGTCCAATATCCTTCGTTGTGAAGTTGAAATTGGCTCTGAAATTGGGAAGTTGTTTGTTGACAACCAGCCGTCCCTTCATTGTGAAGTTGAACTTGTGTTGTCTCGGGTGGCGCGATATCCTCCGTTGTGGAGTTAAAATCGTGGATGTATGGGAATGATATCCTCCGTCGTGGAGTTGAAATCGTGGATGACCCCTTCGTCGTGAAGTTGAGTCTTGACTTGAATATCCTTCGTCGTAAAGTTGAAATCCAAGTATTGTGAAGTTTGGCTTCGAGCTAGATATCCTCCGTCGAAGTTGAAATCTACTCTCAAGTTGATTGTGTAGCTTTGAGCTCAATATACTTCGCTGCGAAGTTGAAATTGACTCTAGCTAAAACCTAAAAAAGTTATGCATATATGTGATGAGATGGATGCAATGCTCTTAGGTATGCCTAAAATGCATATGCAACATATGTTATTTTTGGGCTCAGGAGAGAAATCTCGATCTCCGGTTTCTTTTCTGGAATCTTCAAGTTTTGATCCCTGATCTCGAATTCTTCAAATGTTCAAATATGATGTGCACATTCTATTTTTTTGATTTGAGAAATACTTTCGACCATCCCAAGTATGTGCCTGAGCTGAGTGTAACGGTTCAGATAATGCTTCAAGAGAAATTGTCTCGAAAGAGACAGAATTTGTTTCAAGGGAAACGATCTCAAATATATCTGTTGTTTCATGAGAAACGGTCTCAAGGGAGACAAAATTTTGTTTTAAGAAAAACTGTCTCAAGAGAGACAAAACTTAGTTCCAAAAGAAATTGTCTCACGGAGAGATGAAATTAGTTCCAAGGAAAACATATTCAAAGATTTTGTTTTAAGGGAAACTGTCTCAAGAGAGACAAAGTTTGTTTCAAGGTAAACTGTCTCAAGAGAGACAATGGTGAGCACGATTCCCTTCGTCGTGAAGTTGAAACCGTGGGTGGCCTCTTCGCCGTGAAGTTGAGCCAGGAATTGGATATCCTTCGTCGTGAAGTTGAAATCCAACTTGAAAATGCGAACTAGATCGGTTCTGAATTAGCTCTCGAACTCGTCTAAAGTTGATTCTAAGATCTGTCGTTCTTTCAATATATCAAATTAATTGAGGTGTAGCTCCTTGCTACTGAGTTAAGCAACCACTATCGATTTTTACAAACTCTTTTGAATCATGTATCTTTCGCATTGAAGTTGAAACTTGACTCTAAAGCTGCAAAAATTATGTATGCTTAAAATGATAAATGTGATGCTCTCAAGTATGTCTAAGATGCATGCAACATGAATTAATGTCATTTATCTCTTGGATAGAGCCTCATTTTTTCCTGCTTGTTCCTGCATATGGAGGAAATGCCTTCAGAAGGTCTGATAATTCGCATTAGGATGTTGAATCCCCAAAGATACCCCAATGAAGACACTAAAATTTTGACCATCAGTCCAATAAAGGACCATTACAAGACCAAAATACCAAACGACCCAAATCAGTGGCCCAACAGTGACCCAAGGAGACTAGGGTTTTCAGAACCCCCAACATTTTTGTCCCAGCCGCCAAGCACATTGACCGTTGGATCAAGATGTGATCCAATGGTCCACGATATGAATCAGCTAGGGTTTCATCCTTTCTCCCATCCAGCGTCGCAATGAAGGAAAAATCATCCCAGCTGAGGACTCTCGCCACGCACGTCTCTCACCCCAACGCCGCATCATTTGAAGTCCCACATCCGGAGTTCTCAACGTGGTGGTTTCAAGAAAATAACCAAAAACGAGTCAATCACAAAAGACTCTCAACAAAACTGGAACTGTAGAGCGATTACAACCCAACATTAGACTTCTATTAAGACTCAAAGATGTAATCTAAAAATAGGTTTTTCTTCAGTATAAATAAATGTAATTGAAACTCATTATAACATGGACGGGGAATACGAAATACAAGCACAAATTTCACAAAGTCTACGAGTAATATTGGGTTGAAATCGAAGCATCTTTTCAATATTTTTGGGAGCGACAGAAGGTAAAGATTTCATACCTTTCTCGTTTTACCTTGCATGTGTGTTTCTCTATCATTTTGGTTCGAATCAAACCCCAAAAGAGGCTTTAAATCGATGAACAAACGGGCGTTTTCGAGATTCTCAAACGTAGATCTAGCCCCTGAGGTTTATAATTTTTTGAAAATGTTTTGATTTTTGAAACGAGGACATCAAAGCTTTTAAAAAAATGAAAACTTTTTTGATTTTGCCGCCGATGACCGGAGGCGGCGAGGCGGCGCTATGGTGGCCGGATTCTGGGCACCAAGAACACGGCGGTGTTGTTCATCTTTTGAATGAACAGATGAGAGACTGCTGAGAGAGGGGGGAGGCTCTCTCGTGTGAAGAAGGGAGAAATGAAGAATTTAGAAAATTTTTACTTTTATACATAAACCACGCTTGACCCGAGACCCGTGTACGACTTGACCCACTTCATCCTTTGACCCGCGTGTTTTTAACAAGAAGGAGAAAATTCGCATTTTGGTTCTCCAGGTTTTAAAACGTGTAATTCAGTCCCCAAATCAATGTAATTTCCCCGTTTTGTTCCGAAATCGGCCCCAATATTTATTTTTCTTTTATATTAGTCCTTTTTTTTGTATAGTAATTTTATTTATTTATTATTTATATTATTACTATTATATAGATATATATACGTTTTTTTAAATTGATTTTCATCTTTTTAAATATATATATTATTATATATATATTTTTTTTTATTATTATTATATGTATATTATTTTTATTTTATTTATATTTATCTTGTGTATCTATATGTACATATTATTATTATTAGATTTATCCATTGTATTCATTTTTACCTTTACCTTATTTCTTTTTTTATCATCGGTTTTCTTTATTTTATATTATTTTCTTTATTTCATTTGTTTTTGTATTTTCTTTATTATTTATTTTCATTTTTCCCCCTAACACATTTTTGACTTTTAAAGGGTACGTTTTTTCAATCAACTAGAGGTAAGCAATTTGGGTCGATATTTACCTTTTAATTTAAGCTTTCAATTTTTTTAATTAAAGAAAACTGGAAATTAAGCAGTACCGAAAGGGCAGTTCAAGGGTGTTAACCCTTCATTGACTGTAACCGACTCCCGAATTCGAAATATCACTAGTAAGATGCAGATCAGGTAAAAGGTAAGGTATCCGATCAACCCGTTTTTAATAAAATAAATGATCGGTGGCGACTCCAATCCACATTTTCCTAAGTCGAAGCCCAATTCTGGGGCCCAACCGAAAGACGGTTACGACAGCTTGGCGACTCTGCTAGGGACAGGTAAGTGAGTCAGGCTAAGGTAATTTCCAGTTGTATTTTTTTACGAAAGGGGTAAGTTTGAATTTTAAGGTAACATTTCGATCCTTATTACTTACTTTTGATTATATTTTTTCGAGTAAATAGTCGTACTAACCGTTTTCTAATGATTTCAGCTCTTAAAGATTTTTTCATCTAATGCTCTAAACCTGAGCTCTGAACCCTATTTTAAATGGGGGTGAAAGCGACGCCTTCGTGTGAATTTATTCACCGTTCGGGCCTAGCAAGTAGCATTCGGGATTCATATACCTTATGTCTTCGTGTGAATTTATTCACCGTGCGGGCATAAGGGAATGTGTCCCCTCGAGTTTAACATAGTCCACACAAGCTGTGATGGGTTTAGGACTAAGGGTCTGGCAAGCCCAAGGGGGCACCGGAAATGAGAACTCGGGTACCGTTTTTAGAACCTAAACTGGGAGACCATGGAGAATTAGAGCCTACTTCGAAACCATATTCCGAAACCTAGGATATTTTTACCTTAACCATGTCTTCTTATTTTTTTTCTTTCATCATTTTATTTATTTATTTATTTATTTTACTAACATTTTTGCCTTTGTGTTTGTTTTTTTAGCATTTGCATCATAACAAGAGGCTATTGATCCTTAAAAAGCATTTGTCACACACAAAATAATCTGAATTAATGGACAAAGGTGTTGTAATACAAGAGATTAAGAACGCCGAGGCACGACTATGGTCCGAGATGACTCAGAAAGAGAAGGGAAACAGTCTTCAGGGGAACTACGTGTCAGAACTGGTTAGTTACGCCTCTGTCAGCCTAAAACAAAATGATGTCCAAGAGCTGCGAAACATTTGGGACAGTTGGAAGAATGACAGAAAGTAGAAGTTCAACCAACGATATGGTGATATTGCCCTCTTACTTCATGTCAAGACTGATGAACCCTTACTCCGAGCATTGATTCAATTCTGGAACCCGGGATATAGTTGTTTCACCTTTAACCGAGAGGACATGGTGCCCACTATTGAAGAATACACTACACTACTGCACTGCGAAAGCATCAGACTAGAGAAAGCATATATCAAACACGTCAAGAGTCAGCCTTTCAAGAACGAACTGGCCAAGATTGTAGGGGTTGGGTGACTGATCGACTCCGACACAAAGGTAGTGGGGAAGGAATCGAGTGGATCCATATAAAGCAACTAATGAAGAACCACCCTGATGAATGGATGACTATAGATCTTTTTGCAATGGGTTTGTACGGTTTAATTATCTTTCCGAAGACCTTGGGGTGCATCGATGCAGCCGTAGTAGAACTATTTGAACAACTTCCAAGGCGAGTCAACCCAGAACCGACCATCTTAGCCGAGACCTTTCGGTCTCTTAATCATTGCAGAAGAACTGGTGGAGGAAGGTTCATTGGATGTGTTCAGCTTCTTCAAGTTTGGATTCACAACCACTTCTAGAAGACTAACGGGGTTGCCTACCGCCAATTCAACACTACCTATTCACCGTTGGGAGAGTTCATCACTATGAAATGACATGAAGGCGCTTCGAAGGAAAAATGGATGAAGGTCTTCACACATCTTCAGGACCGGGATATTACTTGGAGAGCCCCCTGGTTGTTCCTCAATGACATTCTTTTCCGATGTGGGGATTCTGACACTATGACTTTAATTGGACTTTGGGGTGTAGTTGGGTATGCTTCGTTGTTGGCACTTAGACAGTATGGGGCACGCCAGTTTGTCCCAGCAACATGCGGAGTATCTACGTCAGAGTTTATGTACCACGGCAACAGCTATAAGAAGATGATCAAGGAAGTAGCTGAGTCATGGAAGAAAGTATTCCGGATGGATGTCGTAGCTGTTAGAGATATACTTACTCCGGATTATGTAGAATGGCGAAGATTGAGAAAGAATGATAACATCCCGGTGCCAGACTGTGAAGACACCCGGGCCATGGAAGAACATCTCAGGTCTGTCCCTTCTGAACTTGAGATAACCAAGGCAGAGTTTGAAGCTGTGAATAACAAGCTGAAGCAGAAGGTAAAGGAACTTGAAGTTGAACGTTATCAATGGAAGTTAGATGCCGACTCTCAGAAAGATAGAGCAGACAAACTGGAAAGGGAACAGAAGAGTCCGTTTTGAGCTTGAAGACTTAAGAAATGGGTATCATGATAAAGTCAAGGATAACTCCAAGTTGAAAGTGGCCTCTGAATACTGGAAAGACAAAGCTCATAGCCTAAAAAGGAAGTTTGAGGGGTCTGATGAAAAAGCTTGGAAGGAACAGTTGAAAAATGCTCAGAGGCGCTTAGCAGACAGTCATCATCAAAACCAATGCTTAAGAATCCAGATGGCTGACTTAGAAAAACAACATGCGATAGATGGAAAAACAATAGCTGAGTTAGAAACTATTGTAGATGGATTCAAGAAGCAAACAGCCGAGCTTCAGATAGTGCCCTTTGACGGAGGTCTGCAGTGGCGTTTCTGTTGGGAGCAAGCACAACAAAGAGTAAAGGCTAGAGACGCAGTTATCCGAGATTTCCTAGATCAAGTACAGAAGGCAGCCCGTCATCTTCACGGCCTGGCAAGGGAAGCCAGAGTGGTTCGACAAGGCATTCAACTAGTGACAGATGAAGGCAGAAGACTTGTCAACCTACTAGAAGCTGTTCGGGGTCTAGAGGATTTAGTCCGAACGTACCTTTGATTGTTTTTATGTCTCTTACAAGATAAAACATTTTTGTCTAAATAAGGATTATTTATAATAATGGACACTTTTCTAGATCAATGCCTCTAAATTACATACATCATGCATTACATACTTTGCATTTTTATTTTCATATTTTCCATGTTTTTACATTCGTATTAAACAAACAGAACATGTCTCAGAAAGAGAAAGAGCAAACACCAAGTTTACCACCGCAAGCATTAAATACGTGTCACCTATACAATACTCGGGTAAAAAAGAGACTAATGGAGGCAAGAATGGAAAAACTCGAGGAGAACATGTCAAGACTACAAAAAGAACTAGAAGATAAGATCACTCAAAACAGTCAGAGCACTCTGGAGTCCATCAAGAAAAACCAGGAGTCCGTGGTCGACCAAATAGTGGCCAAGTTATCAGGTTTACAACAAGCTAGTGCAGTAGGGGGAAGTCCCTCCGAAGGGGTAACCATATCACCAAACCCACAGTTGGTTATTTCACCCGAGATCTTACCCAGACCACAAAAAACATTCTTCTGCTGTCAAAGGAAAAGTATCATCTGCCACAAAGATGCAAACTTCCAAAACTAATTCTGATAATCATCTGGATGATTACAGTATCCCGGATTTCAATGAAGATGACAAAGCGAAAAAGATGGAAGAGAAGATCAGGATGTTAGAAGATTGAATGAAGATGGTCCAAGGGGTCCATGATTATTATGGAGTAGATGCAAGGGAGCTGAGCCTGGTTCCAGATTTGGTACTTCCACGAAAGTTTAAAGTTCCTGAGTTTGAGAAGTTCAATGGGAACAACTGCCCATATCACTATGTTCTGTCGAAAGATGACAGGATATGGAGGGAATGACCAACTCCTGATCCACTGCTTTCAGGAGAGCCTGTCCGGTTTAGCTATCCGTTGGTACAACCAGCTCAGCTGAACTCATATCAAGACATGGAAAGACTTAGCCAAGTCCTTCCTAGAACAATATAAACATATCAATGATATGAGACCAGACCGGGTTATGCTACAAAGCTTGGAAAAAAAGTACAATGAAAGTTTCCGACAATATGCGCAGCGATAGAGGGATTTGTCTTTGCAGGTTAATCCACCCTTGGATGAAAAGGAGACTAGAAAGTTGTTTGTACAAACCCTGAAGACACCTTACTTCGGGCACCTGGTGGCAATTACAAAAGGAGGTTTCTCAGATTTAGTCATGGCTGGTGAAATGATTGAGTTGGCCATTAAACAAGGAAAAATCGAGGGAGGAGATTCAAGTAAAAAGCCTCCCATGAAAAACAAAGACCGAGAGATCAACAATGTCAACACTTATAACGTCAACAAGGGTGTTACGGTCTCAAGCTCAAAAACCACTGCAACTGTACCGTCTGGTACTTCTACCCAAGCTCAAAGAGAACCAATGAAGGAAAGGGAAAGGGAGAAGTTCGATCCCATTCCCATAACGTACAAAGAGTTATACCAACAGCTCTTCGACACTCACGCGGTGTCACCTTACCCAATGGATCCGATGAAGCCCCCGTATCCGAGATGGTATGACGAGAACGCTCACTGCGAATATCATGGTGATGTGCAGGGGCATTCGATTGAAAATTGTATCGCGTTCAAGAGGCTTGTACAACGAATACGGAATAAAAATTGGATCACTTTCGACTCTGAAACACCAAACGTCGCCCAGAATCCCTTGCCTAATCATCCCGAGCCCGGAATCAATGCAGTCACAACTGAATATAGCAAGAGAATCAAAACCAGTGTTTCAGAAATCAAAGCTCATTTGGCTTGGGTGTGGAGTCAGATGGTAAAGGCGGGGCTTCTTGCACCACGGTCATGTGCAGCAAAGAATGAGGGTGGTGACTATTGCTGTTATCACGACGAAGAGGGGCATAAGGTGCAAGAGTGCTCGAAATTCAGGACATTAGTCCAGCTCATGATGGACCAGAAAGAGCTGGAGTTTTACAAAGAAGTTCAGGATTCCCTAGAAGCAGACATTTACGCTACCGAAGAATCATTAGACAAAAGACTCGGGAGGGGTAGTCCTTTGATCATTACCCCTAAGAAGAAGATGATAACAGTAACTCCACAAACAAAGGTGGTGATTACGGCACCTCGACCTTTTCAATACAAGGATAGTCGACAAGTGCCTTGGAAGTACGAGTGCCAGGTGAGTACTTCCAAAGAATGTGACAGCAAGGTGGGGAAGAGATTACTAGAGCCCTTCAAGGAAGATGTGTTGGCTATCAATAAACCTATAAAGGAGGAAGAAATTAAAGAATTCTTCAAAATTCTGAAGCATAGTGAGTACAGTATTGTAGAACAACTCCACAGCTTGCCAACGCGTACCTCAATGTTGGCACTTTTATTAAACTCAGAAGCACATCGAGAGGCACTGTTGAAAGTTCTGAATCAAACATTCGTGCCACAAGACATACCAATCAACAAGATGGATCGACTGGTAAATAATATTCAAGCTGATAATCTCATCTCATTTTCAGATGATGAGATTCCATCCGGAGGAAGAGGCCGAACGAAGGCATTACACATCACTACCTACTACAAGGGGCATGCTCTGCTAAGTGTATTGATTGACAATGGCTCAGCTTTGAACGTAATGCCTTTAGTCACTTTGAAAAGGCTGCTAATAGATGCCTCTCATATGAGAGCCTGCCAGAACGTGGTCCGAGCATTTGACGGAACCAAGAGATATGTAATTGGCAAGATCGAGGTGCCGTTAACCATTGGACCAGCCACCTACAACATTGAATTTCTGGTGATGGATATTATGCCTTCTTACAACTGTCTTTTGGGAAGGACATGGATTCATCAAGCTGGTGCAGTACCATCCACACTGTACCAAAAGGTTAAATTTGTTATTGACGGGGCCTTAGTAATTATCAACTCTGAGGAAGATGTCGTGGCAAGTGTGACCACGGAGGCCCCATACATCGAGGTAGATGAGGAAGCAGTGGAATGTTCATTCCGCTCCTTGGAATTTGTGAATGCCACCTTTGTAGCATAATGGAGAACTATTCCTAGACCCCGACTTTCCCAGTGTACCAAAATGGAGATCATGCAAACATTGGGACGAGGTGCCAAGACTGGAAGAGGGTTCGGAAAGTTTCTGCAGGGGAGGATTGATCCAGTTCTTCCTATTTCAAATCCAGACCGGTTTGGGCTCAACTTTCAGCCCAGTTACCATGAGAAGAGAAAAGAAGTTCAGAAGAACCGAGAGAGAAGACTAGCCAGGTTGATTGGAAGTGAACTTCAATGGGAACCCATGACATTCCCGCCTCTCTGCCACACATTCAAGTCAGGTGGTTATGTAATTGAGACCACCTTGTCAGATTTAAAAGCGGATTTAGAAGATTTGAGCATCAATTCCATAACCGCTGGAAATGCTGATGTCGCAGTTAGATCTGGGATATGCCCTCTGCCACCTGGGTTCGTGCCTAGTCGTTGGTCGATCGAAGAAATACCTGTGGTTTACAAGAGACTTTTAGAGTAATATTCGAACCATTCCTGTTAGCCTATACCCGGGGCAATGGGTGATCCTTTGTAAGGGTTAATAAACATTCTGTTTAAGTTCAATAAAATATGCATTTTTCTTGTCCCATGACACAAATTTTCCTTTGTTCCTTTTTGAATTCATTTTCTATCTTATTCATTTCAATACTTCATTTCTGCTTTCTTTCAAATTTAATCCTTTCGTGTGGGATATTTCCCCTCACGCATGCATATTTTCCCTTCTTTCAGATCCCCAGATAACAATAATGTAGGCACTAATGATCTTGATCCGGAGATAGACTTTGAATCAGCTATTTGTCTCAGGGAATTTGATGAATGTGACGCTGAAGAGGAATGTAACTTGCCCACCGAATTGTTGAGAATGGTAGAAAAAGAAGATGAGCAAATACTGCCCCATAAAGAGACAATCGAAATCTTGAATCTGGGTACTGAGGAAGACCGAAAGGAGGTTAAAATCGGCACAACTCTTTCGACAGAAGCAAGACACAACCTGATAGTCTTACTTCAGGAGTACAGAGAGGTGTTCGCTTGGTCATATCAAGACATGCCGGGATTAGACACAGATACGGTAGTCCAAAAGTTGCCTATCAAACCAGAATAAAAACCAGTGCAGCAGAAACTGAGAAGAATGCGACCAGAAATGCTCTTTAAGATCAAGGAAGAAGTCAAGAAACAATTTGATGCCGGTTTTCTTCAAATGGCCAAATATCCGGAGTGGGTGGCCAACATAGTGCCTGTGCCGAAGAATGACGGGAAAGTACGCATGTGTGTCGATTACCGGGACCTTAACAAGGCAAGTCCCAATGATAACTTTCCTCTGCCACACATAGACACTCTGGTGGACAATATAGCCGGGAACAACTACTTTTCATTCATGGATGGATTCTCGGGGTACAATCAGATCAAGATGTATCCTGAAGATATGGAGAAGACCACTTTTGTCACAATATGGGGAACTTTCTATTACAAAGTGATACTTTTCGGATTAAAAAATACTGGGGTAACATATCAGAGAGCTATGGTGACCCTGTTCTATGATATGGTGTACAAAGAAATCGAGGTTTATATCGACGACATGATTGTCAAAGCACAGACCGAAAATGAACATGTCGAGCACTTGAGAAAGCTCTTCCAGAGATTGAGGAAGTTACAACTTCGACTGAATCCTAGCAAGTGTACTTTTGGGGTGATATCCGGGAAACTGTTAGGCTTCGTGGTCAGCAGAAAAGGCATTGAGGTTGATCCTGACAAAGTTAAGGCTATCCAGAATCTACCTCCACCTCGAACACAAAAAGAGATCCGAGGTTTTCTGGGTATATTGAATTACATAGCTCGGTTCATATCTCAATTAACCGATAAGTGTGATCCAATTTTTTGCCTCCTCCGAAAGATTAACTCTGGAGTATGGGATGAGAACTGTCAGATTGCATTCGAGAAGGTGAAGGAGTACCTGTCTAATACTCTTATCTTAATGTCCCCCATCCCAGGCAAACCTCTGTTCTTGTATTTATCCATATTCGAGAACTCAATGGGGTGTGTCTTGGGCCAACATGACGAATCAGGAAGAAAGGAAATGGCCATCTACTATCTGAGCAAGAAGTTCACCGATTACGAGGTCAGATATCCTCCTATCGAGAAGGTTTGTTGTGCTCTAGTCTGGGATACAAAAAGACTTAGACAATACATGTTGTATCACACCACGTGGTTGATTTCCAAGTTAGATCTATTAAAATACATTATGGGTGTACCCGCTCTATCTGGAAGGTTAGCTCGATGGCAGATGTTGTTGTCTGAATTCGACATTGAGTACGTGAGCCAGAAAGCCATAAAAGGAAGTGCCATATCGGATTTCTTAGCAAGCAGAACCAATGAGAATTATGAGCCATTAGACTTTGATTTCCCAGATGAAGACTTGATGGCTTTATCCTTAGAAGAAACAGGTACTTCAACAGACAGTTCCTGGAGAATGTACTTCGATGGGGCATCCAATGCATTAGGACATGGCATCGGGGCAATACTGATCTCTCCAGAAGGGAGTCACTACCCATTTACCAGCAGACTTAACTTTATTTGTACCAATAACATGGCAGAGTATGAGGCCTATGTCTTGGGAATTCGAGCTACACTGGGGCAAAATGTAAAGACCTTGCGGATATACGGAGATTCAGCATTAGTAATCTATCAGCTCCGTGGAGAATGGGAAACCAAAGATACAAAACTGATGGAATACCGAAAACTAATACTGGATCTGCTCAAAGATTTCGATGAAGTCACTTTCCACTATGTGCCAAGAGAAGAGAATCAAATGGCTGATGCTTTGGCTACCTTGGCAGCCACATTCAAAGTTGGCAAGGAGTCTAAGATGATGCCAATTGACATGCAGTCGTATGAGTACCCGACTCATTGCTACCAGATTGAAGAAGTAAAAGACACTAAGCCTTGGTACAACGACATTTTGTAGTATATTAATCATCGAAGCTATCCAGAGGAGGCCACTGAAATCGTTAAAAGAACCATTAGAAGGATGGCAGCTGGATACGTCCTTGACGGAGAGGTCTTGTATAAGAAAAGCCATAATCAAGTTCTGTTAAGGTGTGTCGATGCTGAAGAGGCAAAAATGATAGTGGAAGAAGTACATGACGGAGTTTGTGGAGCACATGCAAATGGACATATGATGTCGAGACAAATAATGAGATGCGGATAGTTTTGGTCCACACTGGAAAGTGATTGCATCAACTATGCTAGAAAGTGTCATAAATGTCAGATTTACGGAGATAAAATAAATGTTCCACCACATTCGCTTCATGTCATGACAGCACCATGGCCTTTCTCTATGTGGGGCATGGATATAATTGGGCAAATCCATCCGAAGGCTTCGAATGGTCATCGTTTCATCCTTGTAGCTATTGATTATTTCACTAAGTGGGTAGAGGCTGCTTCCTATGTCAGTGTCACTCAATATGTTATTTGTAAGTTTTTGAAGAAAGAAATCATATGTCAGTATGGTTTACCTGAAAGGATCATTACCGATAATGCTACAAACTTGAACAATAAAATTATGAAGGCTGCTTGTGAGCAATTCAACATAAAGCATCACAATTCTACTACCTACAGACCAAAGATGAACGGTGTAGTAGAAGCAGAAAACAAAAACATTTAAAAGATAGTGGAGAAAACGATCGAGACCTACAAGGATTGGCATGAGAAGTTGTCTTTCGCTTTGTTCGCCTACCGAACCGCAGTACGAACCTTGACTGGGGTAACTCCATTTTCACTAGCTTATGGAATGGAAGCAGTACTACCCATTGAAGTAGAAATTCCGTCACTACGGGTCTTGACAGAAGTCAAACTAGATGACGCAGAATGGGTGCAATCCAGATACGATCATCTTAATCTGATAGATGAAAAGAGACTGAAAGCCATTCACCATGGTCAAATTTATCAGAAACGAATGATGCGAGCACACGACAAGAAGGTACGCCCGAGAATATTCCGTGAAGGAGATCTGGTGCTAAAGAGAATTTTATCAGTTCAGAAAGATTTCCGAGGAAAATGGACGCCAAATTAGGAAGGACCTTATGTCGTGAAAAAGGCCTTTTCCGGAGGGGCCCTTGTCCTGGCTGAAATGGATGGACCCGAGTTGCCACATCCCATCAATACAGACGCAGTCAAGAAGTACTTCGCTTAGGGTGAAAACCCGAAAGGGTGTCCTAATTCGAAAAAAGAAAAAAAAAAGAAAAACGTTTAGGGTGAAAACCTGAAAGGGCACCCTAAATTGAAAAAAATTGAAAAAGAAAAAAGAACAAAAGAAAAAGAGAAAGAACAAAAATGTGGGTTCAAGATGAAAACCCGCAAAGGGCGTCTTGCAACCAAGGATGGGTCCAAATTAAAAACCCAAAAGGGCGATTTGGATGATTCAAGAAATCCAGACGGTTGAAACTCCCCGGCATCTGAATTTTCCACATACTCAACAAGTCGGAGAAAGGTTGCACTCTCTTGAAGATTGTCGCATTTTTCGAAGATCCTTTGTCAAAGGTTGTATTCAAGGTCACCTAACGGCTTTTCAGCTCAGAAGTGCCCACATTATTAAAATCTAAGACATTCATTTACACCTCATCATCTCTTCATCTTCCAGAATGTTTGTCATGTATTATTTGTTCTTTTTTCCTTATGAATAAAAGACAATTCCTTTTGAGCATCTTCGATTGAGCTTAAACTTAATGATTCATTTACTCTTGTAAAATTCGTATATTACTGTATGAAGATTCATTGAAAAGTACAGGTACTCGGAAGCCGATCAAGGCTCATGCATATACATGAGATGGTCAAGAGGCATTTCCCAGATCAAGGATAAAAAACAAATATCATATTTGAACACTTGAATAATTCCAGACCAGGGATCAAAACTTCAAGATTCCAGAATCAAGATTCCAGATAGGCAACCGGAGATCGAGATTTCTCTCCATATCCCCAAGAAAACATATGTTCATAGCATCACTTTTTCAGGTTTTAGTTAGAGTCAATTTTAACTTCGCTGCGAAGGATATTGAACTCAAAGCAACACAATTTTCTCGAGAGTAGATTTCAACTTCACGATGAAGGATATCTAGCTTGAAGCCAAACTTCACAATAAAGGGGTCATCCACGATTTCAACTTCACGGCGAAGGGAATCGTGTCCACCCGCGACATACAATACTTAGATTTCAACTTCATGACGAAGGATATCCAGGTCAAATCTCAACTTCACGACGAAGGAGCCACCCGCGATTTTAACTCCACGACGGAGGATATCGTGTCACTCGAGACAACACAAGTTCAACTTCACAACGAAGGGACGACTGGTTGTCAACAAACAATTTCCCAATTTCAGAGCCAATTTCAACTTCCCAACGAAGGATCTTGAACCCAAGACAACACAAGCTCAACTTCATGACGAAGGGGCGGTTGATTGTCAACAAAATTTCATTCAGAGTCGATTTCAACTTCACATCGAAGGATATTAGACTCGAGATAGCACAAGCACAACTTCACAACGAAGGGGCGGTTGGCTGTTAACAAACAATTTCCCAGTCCCAGAACCAATTTCAACTTCACGACGAAGGATATTGGACTCGGAGCAATACTACTTACTCGGATTTCAACTTCACGATGAAGGATATCCAATTACCAGGCTCAATTTCACGATGAAGGGGCCATACACATATACAATTCCAACTTCATAAACAGATTGACCCAATCTCATGACGAATGAGTCATCTGTAACACCATAACACCAAAGTCTTCAAGTCAAGTTTTAGCTTCACAACGAAGTATCTTTGGCTAGAAGGCAATTCATGAGCTACTTCTAGTACTCTGAGTTCGATTTCAACTCCACGACGAATGATTCAGGCTCAGAATTTTCTAGTTTTGACTCAACCTCACGACGAGGGGGTCATCTCGTGATTCATATTGACAAACCAGTTTCCATATCGGATTTCAACTCTACAACAGCAAAAATTCGATACAGACGAAATTTGTGTCTTTTAATCTTTGCTCTATTTTCGTTACACGATAATGAGCAAAAAGGGGTAGCTGAAGACACCAAATTTTTGACCATCAGTCCAATAAAGGACCATTACAAGACCAAAATGCCAAACGACCCAAATCAGTGGCCCAACAGTGACCCAATGAGACTAGGGTTTTCAGAACCCCCAACATTTTTGTCCCAGCCGCCAAGCACATTGACCGTTGGATCAAGATGTGATCCAACGGTCCACGATAGGAATCAGCTAGGGTTTCATCATTTCTCCCATCCAGCGCCGCAATGAAGGAAAAATCATCCCAGCCGAGGACTCTCACCACGCACGTCTCTCACCCTAGCGCCACATCATTTGAAGTCCCACATTCGGAGTTCTCGACGTGGTGGTTTCATGCAAATAACCAAAAGCGAGTCAATCACAAAAGACTCTCAACAAAATTGGAACTGTAGAGCGATTACAACCCAACATTAGACTTCTATTAGGACTCAAAGATGTAATCTAAAAATAGGTTTTTCTTCAGTATAAATAAATGTAATCAAAACTCATTGTAACACAGACGGGGAATACGAAATACAAGCACAAAATTCACAAAGTCTACGAGTAATATTGGGTTGAAATCGAAGCATCTTTTCAATATTTTTGGAAGCGACAGAAGGTAAAGATTTTGTACTTTTCTCATTTTACCTTGCATGTGTGTTTCTCTATCATTTTGGTTTGAATCAAACCCCAAAAGAGGCTTTAAACCGATGAACAAACGGGTGTTTTTGAGATTCTCAAACGTAGATCTAGCCCCCGAGGTTTATAATTTTTTGAAAATGTTTTATTTTTGAAACGAGGACATCGAGAGCTTTTAAAAAAATAAAAGTTTTTTGATTTTGCCACCGATGACCGGAGGCCGACGCCGACTAACGGCGGCGGCGAGGTGGCGCTATGGTGGCCGGATTCTGGGTACCAAGAACACGGTGGCGTTGTTCATCTTTTGGATGAACAGATGAGAGAATGCTGAGAAAGGGGGGCTCTCTCGTGTGAAGAAGGGAGAAATGAAGAATTTAGAAAATTTTTGACTTTTATACATAAACCACGCTTGACCCGAGACCCGCATACGACCCGACCCACTTCATCCTCTGACCTGCGTGTTTTTAACAAGAAGGAGAAAATTCGCATTTTGGTTCTCCAAGTTTTAAAACGTGTAATTCAGTCCCCAAATCAATGTAATTTCCCCATTTTATTCCGAAATCGGCCCCAATATTTATTTTTCTTTTATATTAGTCCTTTATTTTTTGTATAGTCATTTTATTTATTTATTATTTATATTATTACTATTATATAGATATATATACATTTTTTTAAATTGATTTTCATCTTTTTTAAATCATTTTTACCTTTACCTTATTTCTTTTTTTATCATCGGTTTTCTTTATTTTATATTATTTTCTTTATTTCATTTGTTTTTGTATTTTCTTTATTATTTATTTTCATTTTTTCCCCTAACACATTTTTGACTTTTAAAGGGTACGTTTTTCAATCAATCAGAGGTAAGCAATTTGGGTCGATATTTTACCTTTTAATTTAAGCTTTCAATTTTCTTAATTAAAGACAACTGGAAATTAAGCAGTACTGAAAGGGCAGTTCAAGGGTGCTAACCCTTCCTTGACTGTAACCGACTCCCGAATCAGACATATCACTGGTAAGACGCAGATCATGTAAAAGGTAAGGTATCCGGTCAACCCATTTTTAATAAAATAAATGATCGGTGGCGACTCCAATCCACATTTTCCTAAGTCGAAGCCCAATTCTGGGGCCCAACCGAAAGACGGTTACGACACCCAATATCAAAAAATGCCCCAATATTTTATGTTGAATCTTTAAAGATGCCCCAAATGTTCCTTATTTCTTGCTTCAACATTGATTCTGAGCACGAGCTTTGTGTCTAAGAGTCACATGTCATTTACCAAGATCCACTCTAGAGAGACTGTCTTGTTTGAAAAAAATGTTTTTCTTTCTCTTTTATTTTCAAAGTTATGAAAACATCAATTAAAAGAGTTTTGAAAAATGTTTAACCAAAAGTTTTGAAAATATTGTCACTTTCACGGTTTTACAATTGAGACGAATCATTAAACTGGAGTTCATCGGATATCAAAGAATTAATTACAATGTTAATCCTTCAATAAATTATAGCTATTTGACAAGTGTCAAGATCAAAGCTATCTTTGGGAAATGGTTAAGTAAGGAACAGATAAAAAAGTCTCAGATTATCGTGTTTGGTCAAAGGTTTGGCATTTTATGCTCAAAGGATTGATGGGGTAGCTTGCATGTTTCTCTGCTGGAAGTGTTCTCTGACTCCCAACCTTCGTCGTCACTCTCGGATTATGCGATGCCTTATCAAGGAATTTGTGTGATCGCCTCAGTTGCATAATTTTTATATTCGAGCCACCTTTTTAGGTTTTCAACTCGAACCCTCCTTTGGTTTCAAGACATTATTCAGGATTTACGTCTTGAACCCCCTTTGTCATTTTTCTCTACCATGCATTAATTATATTTTTTTTTGCAAATAAATCCTGATGGGCGGGATGAAATCTGAAGATAGTCTCTTCTGTTTAGAAAGCCATGTATGATTAGAATGGACTTTTAAGGCACGTAATATAGGCCAGGGCTCATGGTTATGAAAGAAAAGGATAAATAGGCCCAAATAAGTGTTTCAGGGTATTGAACCAAGGATCAATTCATTCTGATGCCCTCGATCTTATCTTGCTCAAAATGTCTCTTTCTCCTGATGCTCTATGATCTTCGAGTGAAGTGATTCAGTGATTCAAGAATGATTGTGCTTGATCAATCTCATAGTTTGAAGCTTGATGTGTCATTTGTCTTTAGGGAATCTTTGCATGTGCTTTTTGTCCGTTTCCTTTTGATTTTTGCTTCTTTTCTTTTTTGTTCTTGTTTTTTCTTTTTTGCTTCTTTTCTTTTTTGTTCTTGATTGAATCTTCGCACTTGGTATTTAGCCCACCTTTTGGTATTTCCTTTGGATTGATGTCTTCACTCATGTGAGCAGATTTCTTCCACCTTGCCCCCCAATGTGGAGGGTGATCCTTGGTTAGGGTTGAATCAGAAGAAAAATACTATAGGCTCAAAAGGGGACACAAGGGATATATTTTTTCTCCTGTTGTGAAGGGATAAAGAAAGAAAGTCGTTCATCATTTCATACATGGAAGTCCTCACAGAAGAGGTATCCCCAGGGGGATAGATTTTCAGGATTAATTTTATTTACATGAAAACAGTGTAATTAATGCATGATAGAATTATTTTGGATGAATTCTTCTTCTTTTTTCCCCCAGATGTCTTAATGTTCAAGCTCCCTACGAGATGCCCAAAGTTATGTCTTAGAAGAATGCTCATGTTCAAATGAACAACTCGATGTTGTGGGCTTTAATGGTGTAAAAATGTCAATTTTGAGTCTAAAAAGACAATGGTGTGATCTTATTGACTCAAAGAAAGGTGTGGGTGTATCAAAAAGATAAAGGTAATGTTCAAGAATTTCAAAGGGAGGTAATGTCAAAATTTGGTCTTTTTGGTAATGACCATGAGTTATTTTGGGTAAAGAATCAAGGTATTTTATTTTGGGGTTTGAGACAGGATAAGAAAGGTCTAACATTGCCATATGTCAAAAATCTATAATTCTTAAAGAATTAAAAGAATCCTTAATTCATTTAATATTCGAAGAACTAAAGATTAGAATTTGTTCAATTGCTCCACTTTAGAAAGTAACATAAATTCAATCCTTTAAAAGATTAAGCAAACGATGAAAGATTAGAGATGTGTTTAAATAAAACAATCCTCTAAGTGTAAATGGTATATGACATGCCCCCTTCTTCGACCGTTTATGCCCCTGAATCCATCAGGTTTTGGATCTTGCGCTTCAGCGCCTTATAGTTCTCAGAGGAATGTTTGGGGCTTCTTATGTGGTAATAGCTAACAGCTTTAACATCGTAGTCCTTAGGATATGGGGATTCTTTTCTTAGATCATCCTGGCCGGCTTTGTCATACCATCAGCTGATCATGCTCTTTAATGTTACAATCTTGCTTCCATGTGGTTAAATCCACTTCATCGAGTCCTTCATGACTTAATTTCATGCTTGTGAAAATGCTTTAAAATGTAGATGAAGATGCAAAAAGGCAAAAAGGCAAAAATGCAACAATGCATGAAATGTTCGAGGCATTGATCCAGAAAAGTGTCCATTATTATAAATAATCTTTACTTAGACAAAAATGTTTTATCTTGTAAGAGACATAAAAACGATCAAAGGTATATTCGGACTAAATCCTCTAGACCCCGAACAGCTTCTAGTAGGTTAACAAGTCTTCTGTCTTCATCTGTCAATGGTTGTATGCCTTGTCGGACCATTCCAGCTTCCCTTGTCAGGCTGTGTAGATGACGAGCTATCTTTTGTACTTGATCCAGGAAGTCTCGGATGACTGCGTCTCTGGCCTTCACCCTTTGTTATGCTTGCTCCCAATAGAAACGCCACTGTAAACCTCCGTCGAAAAGCACTATCTGAAGCTCGCTCACTTTCTTCTTGAACCCATCTATAATAGCTTCTAACTCAGATATTGTTTTCCATCTCTCTCATGTTGTTTCTCCATATCAGCCATCTGGATTCTCAAGCATTGGTTTTGATGCTAACTGTCTGCTAAGCGCCTCTGGGCAGTTTTCATCTGTTCCTTCCAAGCTCTCTCATCAGGCCCTTCGAACTTTCTTTTCAGGCTATGAGCTTCGTCTTTCCAGTATTCAGAAGCCACTTTCAACTTAGAGTTATCCTTGACTTTATCATGATGCCCATTTCTCAAGTCTTCGAGCTCAAAACAAACTTTTTTCTGTTCTTTTTCAAGTTTGTCTGCTCGATCTTTCTGAGAGTCGACATCTAGCTTCCACTGATAGCGCTCAGCTTCAAGCTCCTTTACCCTCTGCTTCAGCTCGTTATTCACAGCTTCAAACTCTGTCTTGGCTATTTCAAGTTCAGAAAATACGGGCCTGAGATGTTCTTCCAGGGTTCGGGTGTCCTCACAGTCTGGTACCGGGATATTATCATTTTTTCTCAATCTTTGCCACTCCACATAGTCCAGAGTAAGCATGTTTCTGGCAGCTACAACATCCATGCGGAATACTTTCTTCCATGAATCGACTACTTCCTTGATCATCTTCTTATAGTTGTCACCGTGATACTCAAACTCTGATATGGCTAGTCCTCATGTTGTTGGGACAAACTGACATTCCCCATAATGTCTAAGTACTAACAATGGAGCATACCCAACTGCACCCCAAAGTCCAAGTAAGGTCATAGTATCAGAGTCCCCACATCGATAAAGAATGTCACTGAGGAACAACCAGGGGGCTCTCCAGTAATATCCTGATCTTGGAGATGAGTGAAGACTTTCATCCACTTCTCTTTTGAAGCACCTTCATGCCATTTAATGGTGATGAACTCTCTCAAAGGTGAATACGTAGTGCTAAATCGGCGGTAGGCAACCTCATTAGTCTTCCAAAAGTGGATGTGAATCCAGACTTGAAGGAGCTGAACACACCCAATGAATCTACCTCCGCCAGCTCTTCGGCAATGGTTGAGAGACCGAAAGGTGCTGGGTTGACTCGTTTCGAAAGTTGCTCAAACAGTTCCACCACGGCTGCGTCAATGTACCCCAAGGTCTTCGGGAATATAATCAGGCCATACAGGCCCAGTGCAAACATGTCTATTGCCTTCCACTCATCGGGTTGTTCCTTCATCAGTTGCTTGATATGAAGCTAGGCAATTCCTTCCCCACTGCCTTTACATCGAGCTCGGTCTGTTACCCATCTTTCATCAACCCCAGCAACCTTGGCTAGTGCACTCTTGAAAGGCTGACTTTTGATGTGTTTAATATAAGCTCGCTCTAGTCTGATATTTTCACAGTGCAACAGTGTAGTGTACTCTTCAATGGTGGGCACCATGTCTTCCTGATTAAAAGTAAAGCAACTATATCCCGGGTTCCATGACTGAACCAAGGCTCTGATCAAGGGCTCATCAGTCTTGATTTGAAGCAACAATGCAATGTCACCATACCTTTGGCTGAACTTCTATTTCTGATCATTCTTCCAACTGCCCCAGATGTCTCGAAGCTCTTGCACGTCGTTCTGCTTTAGGCTGATAGAGGCGTAGCTAACCAGCCCTGACACATAGCTTCCTTGAAGACTATCTCCATTTTCCTTCTGTGTCTTCTCGGACTATAGTCGTACCTCGGGGTTTTTAATCTCTTGTATTACAACACCTTTATACATTAATTCAGATTATTTTGTGTAACAAACACCTTTTTAGGGATCAATGGCCTCTTGTTATGATACAAATGCTTTAAAAACAAACACAAAGGCAAACAGTGAGTAAAATAAAAATAAATAAATAAAACAATAAAAAAATAAATGGCAAGAAAAAAACATAAGAGAAAAAAAACATGGTTAGGAAAGAAATGTCCTAGGTTTTGGAATATGATTTTGGGGTAGGCTCTATTTCTTCAAATTCTCCCGGTTTAGGTTCTAAAAAATGGTACCCGAGTTCTCCTTGCTGGTTCCCCCTTGGGCTTACCAGACCCTTAGTCCTAAACCCATCACAGGCTTGTGTGGACTAAGTTAAACTCGAGAGGACACATTCCCTTATGTCTATGCGGAGAATAAATTCACACGAAGACATAAGGTATATGAATCCCGAAGGCTACTTGCTTGGCATATGCGGTGAATAAATTCACACGAATGCGTCACTTTCACCCCCACTTAAAACGGGTTCGGAGCTCGGGTTTAGAGCCTTGAATGAAAAAGTTTGGAAAGCTGAAATCACTAGAAAACGGTCAGTTCAACTATTTACTCGAAAAAATATAATCAAAGGTAAGTAATAAGGATCAAAATGTTACCTTAAAATTTAAACTTACCCTATTCGTTAAAAAGACAACTGGAAATTACCTTAGCCTGACTCACTTACCTGTGTCCCCAGCGGAGTCGCCAAGCTGTTGCAACCGTATTTCGGTTGGGCCTCGGAATTGAGCTTCGACTTAGGAAAATGTGGATTGGAGTCGCCACCGATCTTTTATTTTAAGATAAATAGGTAGATCGGATACCTTTTTTCTTACCTGGTATGCGTCTTACCAAAGATGTGTCAGATTCGGGAGTCGGTTACAGTCAAGGAAGGGTTAGCACCCTTGAACTGCCATTTCGGTACTATGTAATTTCCAGTTGTCTTAAATTAAGAAAATTATAAGTTAAAATTAAAAGGTAAAAATACGATCCCAATTACTTACCTTAGATTGATTTGAAAATATCCTTAAAAAATCGAGAAATGTATTAGATAAACAAGGTAAAGAAAACAAATAAGATAAAGAGAATAAAATAAAAGGGGAAAAATAAAATAAATAAATAAGATAAGGAAAAAAAATAGTAAAGTAATAATTATATATAGTAATATTTGAAAAATGAAAAAAATATATATACATCAAAGTATTAATAAAATAAATAAGCTATATATATATACAACAAATATTTAAAAATAGAAAAGCTACCCTCTCACTTCACCGAAAGTGGGGGGCTTTAGTCAGAAATAAGACAAAAAGAGGAAAGCGGGAGAGACTTTAGTTAGAAATAAAACAAAAAAATGGGTCCTCTAGGTTAATTATATATAATATAATGTTTAATAATAATAATAATGATAGAGACACAAGGTTTTAAAAATAATAATATAATAATGAATAAAAAACGAAAATAATAAAAAAATAATATATATATACATATATATAAAGTTATAAGATATATTACGTAAATAAAGAAATAATCAAATAAAAATAATTAAGAATATATATATTAATAATAGGTATATAAATAAACTATTATAAGTATAAAAAATATATATAACTAGATAAAGATAATTACAATATATATAGTAATAATAGACTTATAAGTAAAATATTAAAGAAACATATATATATATATATATATAAAATTAAATATAGTAAAAAAATGAAAATAATTTAATATATATATATATACGTATAATAATAATAACATGAATAATAAAAATAAATGAATAAAATATCCATATAATAAATAAAGGGACTAATATAGATTTTTAAAAAGCTCTTCCCCTCCTTTAACCGAAAATCAAACTGGTTTTTCAAAATAAGCCTCGAGGAAGCGTAGATCTAAGAGAAAAGATATCGGTTCCCTTGTGTTCATCGGCCTTTTCAAAGTAAAAACGGAAAGAAGAAGTGAAACAAGCCACATGCAAGCGAGAATCGAAGCAATATAGGTAAAAATACCTCTTTTATTTCTCTGTTGAAAATTACAAGCGAATCTTTGGGGCTTCTTGCGTATTTGCTTTGGGTATTTTTTTGTGTGTGCGTAATCTCGTATGATAATTGTGTCTTACAAATGGGAAGGATTACATGTATTTATAGTGAAAAAAAACTAACTAACAATAGAATCCTAATGCAACTAGACTCCTTGCTCGGTTGCTGCACCTTTGTTGGTGTGGTTGTTGCTTTAAAAGATATGGTGGTGGAAGAGTCCTCTTAGGAGATGAACTCTTGCTAGTTCTATCTTTTAAGAAAATTGGTGTCTACAAGGTAAAATCAACCAAATATGTCAGTCAAAGCGGTCTCAAATGTTTTTTAGTACTAAATGAAAACTAAAAAAATATATCTTTATAAAATAAAATTATATTTTATTAATTTGAACAATTAATTTAATATTACATAAATAAATCATAAAAATGATTAAAATTTGTGAAAATATATTATTTTTTATTATTTTATTAAGAAAACATCTTAAATACATCTAAAAGATAATAAATGTAAAAAATTAAATGCATGTATGATACATAGCTTGATTTTGAATAAAATAAATAAATAAAAAGAATTATATATTATTTTATTGTTAGATTGAGATTGAAGGTGATTAAAAATTACAAAATATTTGATAAATTGAAGATTAAGATTTGAACAAAGAGAAAAACATGATGAAATTTAATTTTAAATTGAATGAATAAATAAGAGAAATGAAAAAAAAGAGTAAAAAACTAAACCTTTTATGAAGTTATAAAAAGTAGAGGCCCTAATTATAAATATAAAAAAAATTGGTTAAATTTAATTCAAAATTGAATGAATTAATAAGAGAAATAGAAAAGAGGGTCAAAATCTAAACATTTTATGAAATTATAAAAATTAGGTCCCTAATTACAAATATAAAAAATTATAAGCCCTAATTATAAATATAAAAAATGGAGGCTCTGAACAATGGCTTATGGTGCTCCCTTTAGAGTCGACGCTGCAGTGAAAAAAGAATCTTCATATGTCGCATCTACGAGGTTATTATCTCAAATAAATTGATTTAAACGTAGAAAATATGTATACATGGATAGATCAAGGAAGGTGTTGAGAGGTACAATTGTATCTCTAGAATTTTTAAATTTTCTTATATTTTAGATATTTATTTATATTTAACCACTAACAAGTCCACACCCTCTAAATTTTTAATAAATTTCTAAGTTTGCACCCTTAACAATAAGGGTGCGTTTGATTCATGGAATGTAAGATTATCAGTGGAAATGTAAGATTACCGGGGAATAAGATTACTGGAAATGTTGTATTTTGTGTTTGGTTGGTTTAGCAGGAATCTAAGATTACCGAGTTTGGTTAAAGAAATAAAAGATTTTTGTAATGTATATTTGACCAAATTATCCTTATTATATATTTGTTTTTTTAACAAGTTGGAAAATATTTATATATTTTCTTTAAAAAATTTAAATTCATAAAATTTATATAAATTTTTTTACAAAATTGAAAATATAAAAAATGTTTAATGAAAGGGTAAAATTTTATTTTAACCCCTGAACTTCATATAAAATTTTAATTATAGACTTGTTTTTGTAAATCTAAAATAGTTTAAGGATAAATATGTAATTTAACCTTCTTAGAATTTTTATTATTCAATGACAGAAGAATGATATTTTTGAAAAATAAAATTTTAAGGGCATTTTAGTCCAAAGCGCCAATAATCCAACAATACCCAAGGAAAGGGAAGTAATGATATTCTCGGTAATATATCTAAAAAAATCCACTATTGATAATCTTATATTACGGGAATGAGATTCTCGACTAACTAAACGGAGGAATGTGAATTTCATTTCCTCCAACCAAACGCCCCCTAGGTGTCTTCTGCATGACCTGAGAAATACGCATAAAATAGTGGGTGTTTTCTGCATGAGCAGCATGACACAGAGAAAGCATGGACGTGCACAAACTACAGAGGTATGAGAAAAATATTAGATCTTTCATGCATCTTCATGTGACTTTTGGTGTTTATTGTAAATACCATCCTATTTAAGAAAATAAATTAGAGTGATCATCATATAAAAAAATTCTCATATAATATTTAATCGCTTTTACTTTTATATTATTTATTAATTAATGATGTAAAACTGTAGAATATTAATAAAAAGTATCACCTGATAAAAAAATAAAAATTTGTATATTTGAAAAATATTCGAGATATTTTATATAATTTGGATTTTTCAATTATTTATTATTTTTTTATGTGCATTACTAAAATATATAACATGGCCTTTCATTTAAATATTATATCATCATTTTAGATGATAAAAGTAGATGAGATAAAAGTAAAAACGGTGAAAAACGTTAAGATGAAAACTAACTAAAAATATTAAAAAAAAAAACAAATCCGATCCATTTATATTAATTTATTAGGTAAACTTTTATAATTCAAATAAAAAGTATATAGTAAATAATTTTTTTAATAAATCAAATGACATTGAAAATACAACCACTATGAAACAACACAGATAACCACAATATTGTCTACTCGCTCCCTAACTTATTGCATCCTTTTGTTTTTATTGTATTTATTTTGATTTTTTGTTTTGAAGTTATTTACCCTGCATTGAAAATCAATAAATTCAGGTTTGTATCAATATTTATTTGTATACTTTTAAAAATCTTCATGTTTAATCCGTATCTATTTGTTTAATTATAAAAATATTCATATTCAATTCATTTCATGTTTATAAATATATTTATTTAAAGTTTATAAATATATTCGTTTACCATTCGTTCAATTTGTTCCAACTTTTATGTGTTGGTTGTTGCTTGCTTAGTATCGTAATCGGATGTCACTTGAGCCAAGATGGTTGTGGCAAAAGCATTTATCCGGGCCTGAAATTTTAACAAAAGATGGGCTGGGTTGATGTAATATTTCGAGGATAATGAAGCAGGATGGGTTGGACTTTTCTGTGATCGGACATCATTTTAGGGACTGTTTTGAATAAACTGCAAATCCATGTTTCGTTGATTGTTTTGAATAAAATAAATGAAAATATTGATTTTAGGGACTGTTCCGTAAAATAGACAAATCTACTCCAGCTTTGCAAAAGCATAAACTTTTGGTCAGTTTCATAAAAAAAAAAAATTGGGGCTAGTTTCATAAAAACATTTTTTTTTCGTTACAAAAAGAAACCACTAGAATTAGTGGTGTGATGTTCTGTTCAGCTCATTTTGGTCCGAGTTGAGAATTCTATGAGTTGTCGGCAGGCGGATTCGTTAGCAGAGTAACGCCCCAGGATCTTCCCTCGACCAATTTTAGCAAGCTTATCAGTTAGGGAATTCGCTTCTCGCAGGATATGCTTCACCGTGACTCTCCAATATTTTATCAGTTAGGTAATTTCCCACATGACAAAATCACATCTGTGATCCCTCCAAATTTATATCCTTTTTCAATTTAGTCACTAAATTAATTTTCTAAGTATTTAAGTTCGGATCTTTAATTTTATTTAATTTATGTTTTTGTCCCTGCTTTATGTTTATATTTAAGGTAAATATTTAATTTAGTTCATATAATTTAATTTTTTAATATCTTATAATTAATTATGGATAAATTATACTAATGATAATTATATTTTATATTATTTCGAATTAATACCTTTAATTTTAATATTTTATATTTTAATTTATAATATTTAAATAATTTTCATTTTTAACTATAAGTTTTATTATTATTTTATTCAATTCTATAATTTTATTTTAGTCAATATTAATTCCCTTTTATTTTATTTACATTATTACTTTTATTTTATTTATATTATTATTCTTTAAGTTTAAATATTTTTAATTTAATACATTAATTATTATCCTTCATTTAATACTAGTCATTAATTAATATATGTATATGCCTCATAATCCACGTATTAACTATAAAATAATTGTGTAGTTGAAACCAAATGCATATAAACAAAATTTTTCACGGAAAAGAAAAATCAAAATCTTTTGGAGAAAATAATTTAGGTCTATCGTTAGCAGGACTAACGCGGATCTCTGTCGTTGCTCCGGTGGGTTCATCTGGTCTTCTTGATCTTTCTCAGTATCTCTCCATTGTTTCTGTCCTCATGGATTGGAGGAAATTATTCGTCCACTCGATAGGGCAAGACCTGAAATTTTTCCCCCCCAAATCGCGCGATGGTTCTCCGTTGGTACAACCGCCACCGGAGGTCTTTGAAGAGGGGATTGCAAATTGGAAGCTTTCGTTAGTTGGACAGTTTCTTGGGCCTCCTCCTAACTTTAGCACTCTGCAGAAAACTGTCGATTTCATGTGGAAGAAAGCTCTCAAAGGCAACAGTGCTCAAATTAGCTTGGCAGGTAACAACATCTACATTTTCTCGTTTAATTCTGAAGCTGAAAGGAATTGGGTGTTAGAAAATGGCCCATGGCATATCTTTAATAAGCCTTTGATCATTAGGAAATGGGAGCCAAGTCTGAAAAAATTAGACTTTGATCTTGCTAAAATCCCAGTGTGGATTCATCTTTACAATGTGCCATTAGAACTTTACTCTAGAGCAGGGCTAAGCTATATTGCAAGTGGCATCGGAGTCCCACTTTCTATGGACTCTGTTACCGCTTCTAGGAAAAGATTAGAGTATGCTAAGTTATGTATTGAGATTGGTATTGATGATAATATTCCTGAGTATGTGGATGTGCTTCTGAATGATGGAACTGTTACCTCAATTCTTGTCGAGGTACCTTGGCTTCCACCACACTGTAAAAACTGTAGAGTGTTCTGGCATAGTGATAAAAACTGTACCAAACAAAAACATGCAGCTCATTCAACTACTCAAGTATGGAAAAGGAAAGTTGTTACTCAAAAAATCCTGTAGTAACTACAGTAGAAGGAGGTGTTGAACTTCTTCAGGAGAGTTTGCAAACAGGAGATAATGGAGCAAAGGAAAAAATATTAAAGATGGTTGTTCTGATTCTGGTATTAACCATGTTGATGTTACGGATACTACTGCTGCTATTGATTATGTTTCTAATGATAACATTGATGCTACTGTCACAAATGAATCTGCTACTTCTGACCCTCATTTAGACAACGTTCCTGAACCTTCTGTTGTTAAGAAGAGTAGAGGTAGGCCACCAAAAGATAACCTGAAAACGGTTATTGCTGGTTCAACGAACAGATTTGCAGTTTTATCTACATCTGAAACAAATGTTTCTTCGCCTACAGAGGCTCCTTTGAAGAAAAGAGCCGCATCGTCTGGAGTGGCTGCTCTAGTAAACGAACTGAAATCAAAGAAAAAGGACAGAATGGATAAGGTTAAGCATACTGAAGTGAGTAGTAATGTGGCTGCCACTTCTATTTCATCCCAATGATTATTGGATTTTGGAACGTTAGAGGTCTTAATAGTCCTCTAAAGCAAGTAGGTGTTCTGAATAGAGCTACCACTAATAAGATTGATGTTTTGTGCCTCTTAGAAACTAGAGTGAAAGCTAGTAATGCTCTTACTATTCTTGACACTAAATTTGAGCATTGGCATTCTATTACCAACTATGATTTTGCTGACAATGGAAGGATTTGGATCCTATGGAAAAAAAAGTCTGAACTTTTCTGTTACTCATGTTTCTAGTCAATGTATCTCCATCAAAGGTCAATACCTCAGTACCCCTCTCATGATTACAGCGGTCTATGGTAGTAATGATGGAATTCTCAGAAGAAATCTCTGGCAGTCTCTTTCTGATTTGGGCAGATTATATGGTAACCTCCCTTGGGTTCTGGGTGGTGATTTTAATGTCATCCTTAACTCCAATGAAAGCTCTAACTCCTTTTTTAGGGCCGTTTCTCTCTTCTGACATGAAGGAATTCCAAGATGCTCTCTTTGACTTAAATCTTTGTGACCACCCTTTCTTTGGCCCCACCTTTACGTGGAGCAACAAACAGCAAGATTCTTACCTTGCTAGAAAGCTCGACAGAGTCATTGTCAACCATAAGTGGTTTAGCTCCTTTCCTAAATCCCATGTCGAATTTCAAGCTCCGGGAATTTCTGACCACTGTTTAGCTATTACTTGGTTAACTACAGATACTCATGTTGATCGCCCAAAGCCTTTTAAATTCTTTAACTTCTGGGCCCAACATCCAGAGTTCATGAATGTGGTTAGAGAATCATGGCAAACTTCTACTCATGGCAGCCCCATGCAGAATCTGTTTTTCAAGTTAAAGCTCCTTAAAACCAGATTGAAATCTCTTAATCAACACTATTATAGTGATATTTCAGCCCGAGTAAAACAGAAGAAATTGGAATTGGAAACTCAACAACTTTTATCACTAAGAGCTGAAGATTCCTTCCATAAAGAGCTTCTTTTGCAAAATGAATTGAAAAACTTAGAAGAGGTTGAAAATATTTTCTTAAGGCAAAAGGCTAAAGTCCAATGGCTTAAAGATGGTGACAAGTGTACAAAGTTCTTTCATTCGGCAGTTTCTACTAAATCCAAGAGGGAAACAATCAGAGTTCTTATCGATGACAATGGAAACAGACTCGAAACCTATGATACAATGGCTTCCGAATTGATTGAGTATTTCACAAACATGATCGGAACTGAAAATCTAGAAATTAAAGTTTGTGACCAGAATTTACTTCAGGAACTCCTTCAGTACTCTCTCCCTTCTAATTCTTCCAATGCTCTTATGAAAGATGTAACTAGAGATGAGATTAAGGAAGCGTTTTTTTCTCAAGGTAATGAAAAAGCTCCAGGACCAGATGGCTACACTCCTTACTTCTTTAAATGTACATGGCCTATTATTGAAGAAGATGTGATTGCCGCGATTACTCATTTTTTTCAAAGATTCTTATATGCTGCCTGCTTTCAATTTTTTACCTCTATCACTCTGGTTCCTAAAGTCCAAAATCCTTGTAAAGTTAAAGATTTCAGGCCTATATCTTGTTGTTCAGTAGTTTACAAAGCTGTTACTAAAATCTTGGTTAAAAGACTCACTCTTTTACTCCCTGATATCGTCTCTCTCAATCAATCTGCTTTTGTAAAAGGACAGAACATTGTTGATAACACTCTTCTGGCCCAGGAGCTTGTTAAAGGATATGGTAGGAAATCTATCTCTCCTAGGTGCTCATTGAAAATTGACGTCCACAAGGCTTTCGACTCTCTGCATTGGGGATTTGTATTGGCTGTTCTTAAAGCTATTGGTCTTCCTACTACTTTCATCAAGTGGGTAGAAGCTTGTTTCACTGGAGCTCGTTATTCCATCTCGTTTAATGGAAGTCTCATAGGATATTTCAAAGGAGCCAAAGGATTACGACAAGGTGATCCAATCTCACCTTTACTGTTCGTTCTGTCAATGAACGTCTTATCACACATCCTCAACAAGGCTGCTCTTCGAGGTATTTTTGGCTTTCATCCTAGATGCAAAAAAATTGGTTTAACACACCTCACTTTTGCTGATGACCTGCTTATTTTTTGTAAGGCAAATGTTGAATCAGTTGTGGGAATTATTTGTGTTTTGGAACAATTTTATGTCATTTCTGGCCTTAAAATCAATGCGCAGAAATGTGAATTCTACACGGCTGGAATATCACCTACACAAATTGATGAAATCAAGCGAATTACAGGGTTCAATCAAGGTTATCTACCTGTTAGATACTTGGGAGTTCCTCTAGTTACTAGGAAACTCTCGGACAAGGATTGTATTGCTCTTATTGATAATATCAGGGAACACCTTCATCAATGGTCACGAAGACACTTGAGCTACGCTGGTAGATTAGAGCTTATAAAAACTGTTCTGTTAAGCATCACAAATTTCTGGTGTAGGCAGTTATTCCTACCCCAATCTGTTCTAAACAGAATTGAGCAGCTATGTTCACGTTTCTTTTGGAAAGGTTCGGACAAGGCAGCTTTGGGAGCTAGAGTGAGCTGGAAAAAACTATGTCTTCTTAAATCAGAAGGGGGTTTAGGACTTAAAGATATAAAATCATGGAACAAAGCTTTTATGATGCATTTAATTCGGAAGGTGCTTGCGGGTGAAGGTTCTTTATGGATAGCCTGGATTAATAGTTATATCATTAAAAATTCTGATTTCTGGGACATGGAAATTGGTCTTAATATGAGCTGGAGCTTCCGAAGCTTGCTTAAAATGAGGCATCAAGCTTCGACTATTTTGTCCATGGGAGCTGCTACTATAAAGATATTTGGCTTCAAATCAGACACAGGGAGGAGAAAATAAAATGGCACAAGTTAATATGGTTCTCACTCCATATCCCAAAATTTAGCATTATTACTTGGATGGCTTTGTTAAATAGACTTCCAACTAAAGATAGATTGCTTGGAATGGGATTTGAAATTGATAATACATGTGTGCTTTGCAATGTCTCTTTGGAATCTAGGGATCACTTATTTCTCCATTGTCCTTTGTCTAGCTCACTGTGGGATGCGATTTTGCACCTAAATGGCATTAGAAGAAGACCTTGCTCTTGGGAAGAACACATATCTTGGGCATGTACTACATGGAAAGGTAAATCCCTACTAGTTACTATCTTGAAGCTTGCTTGGACATCTTTTACCTATACTATATGGGAAGAGAGGAACAAAATGTTATTTACAGGTTGCTCAAGATCTTTTGAAGCTATGTTCAACTACATTAAAGATACAATTTCAATCAAATTACGGGGTAGAAACATCAATAGGATTGATAGTTTCAATATCACACTTTGTAATAAATGGGGTATTGCTTATTGAAGTTGTTTTGCTGTAACTTTTATTGTAGTTTTCTGGATACTCTTGTAAGTACTCTGTTCTTTTGAGCATATTTATGCTCTTGGATAATAAAAATGAATTTATCCAAAAAAAAATACATATAAACAATAAGTAATTGATTAAAAGAAGCCCCATAATCAATACCTTCCAAACATAACAATAAATGCTTTTGTTTTATATATTGTGAAAATAAGAATTTTAGTTTTGATTGAATGAAAAATTAACCTACCCTGCTTCCTTGTTGAAACCAAATCGTTGAATTACTTTAGCTATATATATTCCAACCATTTACTATAATTAGTCCCTAATGTTTTTAATAATTTATATTTTGATCCTTAAAATTAATTAATAGTAAATTACACTATGAGTACTTAGATTTTATTATATTTTGATTAGGGTCATGAATTTTGATATTTTATATTTTAATCTATAATGTTTTAAATAACTTCAATATTTTAATTAGATTTTTTATTTAATAATATATTTTTATTATTTTTATTACTACTTTTATTATTATCCCTTTAATTTCAATATTTTCAATTTAGTATTTTAATAATTTTATTTCAATATTTTAATTTAGTATTTTATTTTTTTTCTATACCCTATAATTTTAATAATTTTTATTTTAATCTCTTATAATTAATTATGATTAAATTATATTTAATATCTATATGATTTGTTTATTGATTATGGATGTTAGGTGATGATAATTATATTATATAAATATGATTTTGAAATGAATGTGGGAACATGTTAGTAAAGCTATATTAATTCATTTCTAACTACTATGGACTCTTTTGCATTATAATAATTATATTATATAGATATATTGGTAATAAAATCAACAGGGGAATTGTATGTTATTAAAGCTATTCAACTACTCTTGACTGTTTATTATTATTAGTCACGCACATGTAGTAATGTATTCAACATGGGAATATATTGGTAATTATTAGTCATGTTTAAAATACATATATATATATATATATATATATATATATATATATTTTATTATTATTTTATTAAAATATATATATTCTTATTAATATTTATTTATTAATTAATATTAAAGAAAATACAGTCTTAAAGTAACTAGATGTCATTTTTTGATATTTTTAAATAAATAAATGTCATATTTACAAAACCCTATATATATATATATTTAATATTTTTCCTTAAGAAATGTCAGATTAAATTTGAAATAACCTGATCATAAATTAAATTTATATTTGAATACTTAAATTCTACTACAAGAGACAATTTATAATCGACAGAGACCAATTTTGGGCGTTGTGGGGGTGCTAATCCTTCCCCAAACGTAATCGACCACGAATCCCGTTTTATTATTAAAAAAAGAATGAATTTTTGGTTAAACGCAGACCAGTTTATCTTTTAACTGATGTTTTCTTAAAAACTCTTTTAAAATACAATTTTTAGGTATTCGACCTACCTTACTCAAAAAGGTCGATGTCGACTCCCAAAACATTTCATAAAAACCATTTATTTATCCACATTATTTTTCCCGCCTGGGGACCGGTCAAATCTAAATCGATTATATATTGTCTCTATAGTTAGAAATTGAGAATCCAATTTTATTTAATTTATGATTTTTTTTTCAATTTATTTTATACTCTTGTATATTTAATTTTATTTTTAGATATTAATTTCTGTGTGAAAATTTCTCTTCACACACAACACTTGCATTTGCATAACATGAGCTTTATAATCAAGCTTGTCCCTTTTAAGTGGGAGTGAAAGCGACGTCTTCGTGAGAATTTATTCTCCGTGTCAGACCTAGCAAGTAGCTTTCGGGGTTCATATGCTCTATGTCTTCATGAGAATTTATTCTCCGTGTCAGGCATAGAGAAATGTGTCCTCTCGAATTGAACTCAATCCGCTTAAGTCTGTAATGGACTAGGATTGA
The DNA here is from genome assembly GCF_006381635.1 of Hibiscus syriacus. Lineage (NCBI taxonomy): Eukaryota > Viridiplantae > Streptophyta > Magnoliopsida > Malvales > Malvaceae > Hibiscus > Hibiscus syriacus. Next base: position 124,132 of record NW_024063016.1, read on the forward strand.
GGGTTTGGAAGCCCAAGAGGGCACCAACAAGGACAGTTCGAGTACCTTTACTCCTAGAACTGAAACCTTGCATATAATAAACCCTAGAAATTCTCCTGATCTAAGACAATACTAAAACCCTTTCTGTAGGTGTACACAAAGGAGAAATAAGCTCTAGCTTTTAATTTATTTGATTTCATTTTTTTCTAAACAAAGCATGGAACTAGAAATCATGCAGTTAGGTTAATTTTTCTAAATAAAGCATGGAATTAGAAATCATGAGGTTAGAATTTATACCTTGATAGATAAGAGCTTTTCTTTCCATTAATTGGTACTAACCAACTTATTTTTTCCTTTCTCATTTTTATACATTTTGTTTTGATATAACTTGTTTATATTGATTTCTTTTGTTTACATTGCATGATCATGTCATAATTAAAAGGTGTTGACTTGAAAGATTTTTCATCAAATTGGAAAGAATTCATAAATGGACAAAAAAATTTATGATCAAACAAAATATGACACAACCATGGAATGGCATCCTGAGGGAACTCCGAGGATAGAGGAGACCTATACACCCAAAGATCGTATGCCTGTTGAAGAGCAAAAGGAGATACGATAAATAAAAGAGCAGATGTCCAAGATGATGGGTAGAATATCTGTTTTGACCAAGGGAAAAGAGATTCATGCACACAAAAAGAGAGAGCTCAATGAAGATAAATTTGTAATCTCATATATGCAATGGACTTCTGATCCTAACCAATTTGAGAAATTACAGACAGTCATCATTCGTATTCACAAGTTATCTGGAGATACCAAATAAATGGTGACAACTGTAAAAGCTCCCAGAGATGAGAAGAAATCATGTAATCTGAAATCGTCGAAGTTTAGTCTACTCTCAATGTCTAAAACTCAGGTCCAATCCAAGACAAAAGGCAGTTCTCATTTTGATATTATCCCTATATCATATAAAGAGTTATATGATAAGCTACTTGAAGCGCGAGAAGTGGCTCCGTACTACATAAAACTGTTCCAACCTCCATATCCGAATTGATATGATATCAACGTTTATTATGAATATCATGCAGGCACTCAAGGACATACCATTGAGAATTGTCTTGCCTTCAAACGTTGAGTCCAAAGTCTTTTGGATCATGGAACCTTACAATTTATGATAAATGATCGACCTAGTTTGGTAACTGAAGGTCCTGCTAGATTAATACCAAAAGTCTTCAAAGGTAAAAGTATCAGTAGAGGTGTCCAGAAGGAAGAAGATTTGCTGAGGTATGAGGCTCAAATACATCATTTAAAGATTGAAAACGATAAATTGAGCACTAAAATGGAAACCATGCATGAAGATTTTCAGAAGGTCAGTTAAGCCTTTCAAAATGTTGGCATAGGAAATACCCCAAAAGAGTGGATAACAGGGGTCACCAAATTGAAAAAGAACTACAAGATAAATGAAGGACGAGCCAAGAAGTTTTCTCATGATTTACGAGTTGCAGAAGAAAGACTCAATACAACTGTCATTGAATTGAGAAAATATCAAGTCTACAATCAAAGGTTAAATAGTGCTATGACCAACATGGAAGCATCATATCAGATCCATCAACATGAGATTGATATTGAATTAAAAGCCACTAGAGCTAAGAACAATATATTGAAGAAATGTTTAGATGATTATGGGATTTTGTACGAGAACTTCTTGAACAAAAAGATTCTCTCACGAGAAAAAATGAACAACATTGTTTGCAATTCCGAGAATTAACACAAAAGATAAAGGAAAAAGACAATATCATGAAGGAAGCTACTGCCCAAGCAAATAATGTGGCTCAAAAGCTGGTAGACTTAGCTGGCTTCACGAGAGAATTAAGGAAGATTGATAACTCCACACCTGAGCATGAGTGGAAGTTAATTTGGCTTTTAAAGGAAATAGAGAAATTAGGACTGAAAGTTATCCCCTACATTTAAAAGTTTTGTTTGATGCACGAAAACGTTTGTGTTCAATGAAATCTGTTCTAAGATGATCATTCTTGAGTAACACTTTTTCATACATGCATTTGTATTTTGTATCTTTGCATTTTCATTTTGCATTTATACTTTTATGTTTGCTTTTGTATTGCACAATTTGCATTCTTATTGTTACATTCACTTATTTACATTTGCATTTGCATTTCTACGTTTGTATTTACATTTTCATTTTTGCATTTACATCTTTGCATAATTATATTTTATTTCAAACTATTTTACATGCATTTAATCATTACAATATGGGAATAATTCGTGGAGGATTCCATGACAAAATTTCTGAAATCAAATTAGGGCTAACTCGGTCTTCTTAAAGAAGGATAAGAGCCATGAATGATATTTTAGCAAGGGTTAGTAGAATCGAGAAATTTCAAGAGCAACTTATCAAGACTCAATAAGAAATGACTGATCATGCAAAAAAATTCCAGGCTGATTCAAAAGAACAAATGACCATGTTAATGGACATGATGAATGATATGATCCATGGAGGGAAACCCTTAGAGGATCTCGCTGTGAAGGCTATGAATGAGGTTCTAAATAATGATGAGTTCGACGTGATAGTGTCTGATGATCAAGAAACTCTTAGTGAGTATGGTAATTCAAGACAGCTTCAAGATTTGGTCCCAAGAGGCATTGGTGAATTAATGGTGAATGAAGAATCAATGAAAGAAAAAAGTTCTGTTGTAAGAAATAAGTTTTACTAAAAGAAAGGGGAATAGAAAAGGGTAAAAAGTTGATCAAGAATAAAAAGAATGTGCAGGGTTTTCAATTTCTTCCCTTCCACTTTTCAGGTGAAAAATTGCATTAAAAAATGCTCTCAGCCAGATTAACTATTGCACGATTTGTTCAACCACAGTGGCCTCCAAATGAGAATTGGACCTATAAGGTGGTTCCTTGGATAAATCAGATTGGAATTCCAAATTGTTCAACTAAGGTTCCTGGTAACCTTGAGGGAAATTTCCAAGATCCTTTAGAGCAAACAATTCAAAAGTGTAAGGTAAAAGAAGGGGTTAAAGTTCAATGTTCAGAAATCATTGCCTCGACGGAGACTAATATGATCAAATCCTATGAAGAATACCAGAGGCAAGAAAATGGCAAAAAGGTTCCCATGAATGTAATCCGAGATTAGCCCATAGGTTTAAAAATAAACTGGGAAGATGCAACCATGAAAACATCTCAAACATCCATATCAGACTTCCTGAGGACAAGTGGGGCTTTGGGTAGTTTAGAGAACATGATGAATACTACTCCAATCACAGCTGCAATATGTGTTCAGAACCGGGACAAAGCTATTGTCACCAATAAGAATTGTTTTGAGCCCAATTTCCAACTGATAAACGAGGAGATGAAATCTGACCACAAAACTGCTAAGAAAGAAGTAGAGGTTGGTATGTCTGAGGAATCATCCAAATAAGCCCAGATAAGAGAAATGATCAAGAAATGGGGGGGGGGAACAGAGGACAATGACCCTGATCCTATTACACACCCAACATTAGAGGAGTAATGATGCATAAACAAGTGGAAGTGTTATCTGCCACTGTAGTACTTTTTTCAGCATCTTGTTTGAACTTTCTTTTGTTCATTTATCTGTCTTGTTCAAATAAATAAACTTGTGTTGCTTTTATGGTTATGAGCAAGGAATTAAATTTTAATCTTGAAATTTTTTTTAGTATCAAGTAAATTAAATATTCTTTTTCAAGAATTATAGATCTTTGGCAAGTGGTAAAATTATACATTCCATATCCCATTCAATGCCAATTACTTGATCATTACTAAAACCAAATCTTGACCATACATGTATCTGAGACTCTGAAGTCATATCTCTACTTGTTTTTGAGACACCAAATCTAGATGTTTACCTTCTTGGGTAAAGCTGATTGATTAATAACATTCCATCATATACACGACTTCTAAAGTCACACATTTGTCCTTCCAAATATAAAACCATCATAAACCAAAAAACCTCAAAAGAACCAAAACTTTCAAATTATCCGTGAATCTTCCTGCAAGAAGAGATGAGATGAGGCATCATGGATCAACTTTTAAAAGATAATTTGAGTGATTGGGGCATACTCAAAGAAGAAGAAGAAAGATTGATTTAGATAAATATATCATGCATTAATTACATTGTTTTCATGTAAATAAAGATTAATCTTGAATATTCATCCCCCTGGGGATACCTCTTTTTACAAAGGCTTCTGTGTATGAGATGATGAACAACATTGTTTCATTTATATTTTCAGAAATAAATATATCCCTTGTTATCCCCTTTTAAGCCTATAATATTTTTTCCTGATTCAACCTTATACAAGGATCACCCTCCACACTAGGGGGCAAGAAGAAGGATATCTACTCACATGAATAAAGATTGTCAATTACGAAGGTAAATCTTCATGAAATGAAGAGAGTTTTGAATTACAAGGTAGATCAAATACAAAGTGCTTGAAGATCAATCCATCTAAGAATAACGAAAGAATTTTCGAAGTGCAAGAGGAAAAGGAGGTGCTCAAAGCAATTGAAGTCCTATACTTAAAAAAAGGAAAAATTGAATCAAGATGGGTGACTCATTAAGCCTCAAGTTCCAAGGTTGATCAAGTGCAATAAAGTTCAAAGACTCATATTCAACAAGAAGCACAAGAAATGTTGGAGATGAATGAATCTTATGGAAAAATCCCCAGCAAAGTAAATCCAAGTCAAGCAAGGCAAGATTGAAGGCGTCATAATGAATTAATCATTGGTTCAATTACCCTTAAACACTTGTTTGGGCCTTTTTATCCCTTTCTTTCATAACCCTAAGCCTTGGCCTACGTTACATACCTGAAAAGTCCATTCTAATCATATATGGATTTTTTATGTGAAATAGACTATCTTCAGATTTCATTCCGCCTCTCAGGATTGATTTTTATTTGCAAAAATTGTTTTTTTAAATCTTTAATGCATGATATGAAAACAATAAAAAGGGGGTTCAAGATGTAAATTTTTAAATAACATCTTGGAACCAAAGGAGGATTCAAGTCGAAAACCTAAAAAGGCGGCTTGAATATTGAATGTTGCAACACGACATAAGAGATGATCTTAAGCTCTTGATGAAACACCGCACATCCCAAAGACGTTCCTGAGATTCTGGAACTAAGAAGTATCTCTATGAGATGAGCATAACAACCCTTCCTTTAAGATAGTGGAAGCTCAAAGAAGACATATGCTGGATCAACCTGACATACCTTACTTTACCAGAATCAACCTAAGCCCTAAATCAGTCAATAATTTTGACACTTGCCATAGGACTATATTTTTATTTAAAAGTATAGTTGATTTATTTAATGTTCATTAAACTCATGTTTATGATTTGATTCTATTGTGAACCTGTAAGAGGCAATACTTTAAAAAATTCTTTCATTCTTCGATAAAGAAAGGAGAAAAAACATTTTCAAATATGACAGTCTCAAATGAGAAAGGTTCTTGAAGCAAGTTGTTGTCTATTCTACCTCTATTGAAGAAAAAGAATAAACGAGACCAGAATGATGAAGCATTTCACTTTCTTTAAAGTAAGTGGTCCAAGAAGCCAGAAAGTCTGGAGAATTAGACTTGTAACGTTCTCCTGTGACATCATTAGCAATTCATCAAGAAAGATTATCACTTATCTCATGTTGAGGGCGATAAGCATCACCAGACAAATTATTTTCCCCAGCCATCAATCAATGTTCTCTAGAAGATTCCAATTACAGAGTCATAAGTCCCATTAAGGTGTATTATGGAAATGAACATGTCACCACTTGCACTCTGGTTACACCGTGATAATGGTTCAAATCTTGATGCATCATTGTTGCCTCTTCCATGTCGATCATTTTCTTTGTCAGGATTATATCCATTATGTCCTTAAGAAGATTGTTGAACTTGAATTTGAGAACTTATGGCACAGAATAAACATGGGAACATATTCTACACTTATAGACCTTTCATATTGGGTAACATTGGTTACAAGATTCCAAAAGTAAAGATAACCAATTTTACTATCAACCAAACCTTTCCATGGTTCGGGAAGAGTGGGATATAGCAGTGAGTATCTTGGAGCAGCAGAATAGATAGTCGCTGTAGTAGTCATTGCAAGAAAATGCACCAACAAAAATTTTCTAGTTCATACCGATGATATTTATTTCTTCCAATAAGGTTGTTACACTGGATGCCACCACCAACAAGGTCGAATTCACCAAATCTACTCATTAATTGCTCCAATCGATCACTATTCACTTCTTACGCATCTATTTTTAAAGGTATGCCAAGACAATAGAAGGCAACCTCTGCATCACTGATCCCAGAGAAAAGAGACAGGACATTGATACCACCGGGGAACATGTCTCTAGCAGATCCTCCTTCTCGTGTATGGTTTTTAGGGAAACCCATGATCATTTCCACCTCATCAGGTTCAAGTGGAACACCTTTATTCCTTCCAACCATACCAGATTTCATTTTCGGTACTCATCAAGAACATACTTCTGGACACTCGAAGGTGGCTCATTGTCATAAGCTTCAAGAGCCTTACGGATCTTTTATGTCAATTTGGCACTTCTTGTACATGTTTGTAAACAGTTCAACTTTGTTCTTGGATACATGAAGGCCACTTCAAACAAATCCATATAGGGTATTTTGAAAGCTCACATTAACAAGAAGCAAATTTTGGGGAATGCTGAAAGCTCATTTCAATAAGAATCAAGAATGTTGATGTATTTTGATATGTTCATATCAGCAAATACTGGGGCATGCTGAAGGCCCACATCATCATGTGTTAAATATCATTGATTTCAAATACTTCCAATGAGGCATAAAGGTATGAAGAATGAAAATGGTGAAACAGTGACAGTCGAGCTGACTATACATAATTGCTTTGTTCGTCAGACAGTTGTATTAGGGTCTTGTTATTGAACAAAATTTTATTCAGCAAGAATGGTTTCAAATACTCAATCTTCTTAACCATGTGTCACATAACAACATGTTCTTTATTAAGGTACATCACGGTTGCATGAATAAAGATGGTCCCCAGGCAGACCATTCGATCTAGGGTTCAGTTCCTCAAGATCTCGACTTTAATTTGGTCTTTTGTGTTAGTGATGATTAGAAATATTTCTTTGAGGTTTCTGGCAGTTAGTTTCAATCATACTGATGGGGCTACGAAGCTGTTTTTCACAACAGTTTTCGCTTACTTGATGACATTGAAGAAAGAGGCTCATCTTACGTATATTACCCTTATTCTCGTTGTTACTGGGGTTATCATTGCCAGTCAAGATGAACTGAGTTTTCATCTATTTGGTTTTATCTTTTGCGTTTCATCTACAGTAGCAATAATTCCATAAACCTCCTTCTGTACATGACTCCTATAGTTGATGTGTTTCTACTTCCTACAATGCTCATTACGGAAGAAAACGTGATCGGTATCACACTTGCCTTGCTCAAGATGATATCAAGATCAGTTGGTATCTCTTATTCAATTCGTCATTAACATATTTTGTGAATTTGACCAACTTTTTGGATATGAAACATGCCAACATCTCATTTGTATTCCCATTGAGTTTTAGTCTCAAGTGGTCTTATGACATCATACAAAAGTTCTAAACACTATGAAAGAGCTTCATTGACTAGAAATCTGTGCAGAAGCCACAACTGGATGAATGTATTGTCAAATGTTTAACAAACATCTGTACAGAAATTACTAGAAAAGATGAATGTATTACTAACATCTGAGTAGAAACCACATGAGATAATGAATGCGTTGTCAAATGTTTTAGAACCAGTGATTATGGTGTTGAACCAATGTTGCTATCATATGGTGTTTTCATTTATTGATATGAGATAAAGTTTGAATTCTTCAACCCCAAGGTCAGAAGTAATATATGATGAAAATTTCTTTCCACAGAAAGGAAGCAAAAATTTTAACAACAAGAAACTAGTGGATCCAACTAAGGTTGAACGACAAGTTGTTGTTAAACATCTCGACATGATATGGTCCAAGTTTCCTTGTTCAAGATCCAATTAGATATGGAGACATGAAAGGAATTAGGATAAATCCTCCTTACGATGTGTTTCAAGAGTCATATCAGAACATACGTTGATCTCCTAATTAATTTGTTGAGGCATGCATATCTACATCTGCTCTTTTCAAAGATGATAGATTCTCTTTTCAAAGATGATAGATTCTCTCTTCAAAGATGATAGATTCTCTCTTCAAAGATGATAAATTCTCTTTTCAAAGATGAAAGCTTTATTGGATTTCTACACAAGTTCAGGCAAAGAAAGTTGATTTATCCACAATAAAATAAGGTAACAAGATCATAATTCTGATTACGGCAAGATGCCCATAAATAAAACATTTCTTCTAAAACTTTCATGAAACAAAGAAATCACAAAGATGCAGATTGATCAAATGGTTCTTCAGAAATATAGCATAGGTCGCTACACTGATATCCAAAGGTAACCTTGGAAATAAATGATCAAGTGAAGGAAGACCAAGTTCACCACTTTGAAGTCAAATGAAGATTGCATCAACATTCATGCATTCATAAGAACATCATTTACACAATAGACAATGCATTATATTGATACATCTGAGTGCATTCAAACATGAAGTTTACAGATCTTCGTATGAACAAGAAGATTCATGATGGAAAATACCTTACAAGAAGAATGTAGAATTCAAAACCTCAAATGCAAGAATCACGCAAACATTTGAAGAATAGATGGACGCAATCCACAGAAGAAGCATTATTTTAAAATGGGGCATGTTACCCAATCAACAAGTTATTTTAATGAGAAATTGATTTCCAAAATTTCTCATTTAATCTTTTCTAAAAATGAAATTATTGAATAGTAAGAAAACGATTTCCATAGTTTCTTACTTAGTAAACTATTTCCCACATCTATAAGCCCTTCAGTGCATGATGTTATCAAAACCTTCGGGTCATCTGTAAGCCCTTCAGTGCATGATGTTATCAAAACCTTCGGGTCATCTGTAACCCCTTCAGTGCATGATGTTATCAAAACCTTCGGGTCATCTGTAAGCCCTTCAGTGCATGATGTTTTCAAAACCTTCGGGTCATCTGTAAGCCCTTCAGTGCATGATGTTATCAAACCTTCAGGTCATCTGTAAGCCCTTCAGTGCATGATGTTTTCAAAACCTTCGGGTCATCTGTAAGCCCTTCAGTGCATGATGTTTTCGAGACCTCTTGGCAAAATGTTTTCAACATTTTCATCCTGCTCAAAAGAAGCCAAATGAAATTTTTTTTTTTTTTCGTCTTTGCTCTATTTTGTTAACACAAAAATGAGCAAAGAGGGGCAACTGTAAACACTAATTTTTCATTTTATTATTATTAATTATTTTTTTAAATATTATTATTATTATTATTACATGCCAAATACAATAACCCAGTGCCCAAATTACAAAGGAAGCCCAAACAGACCCAAATTACAGTCCACCCGATCCAGAACCCAGAGGCCCAGATCTAGATCCGATCCAGACCCGACTCGATCCAGTATACCCAACTAGGGTTTTTGCTCATATTCTCCAGCGCCATCAGCAAGTTCAATCGTTGGATCTGGAGAGATCCAACGACCCAGATTAAGCCCAGCAGAAACCCTAGGGTTCACCAACCATAGGGTGATTTCGGCGCCGCATTCAATCACTCCAACTGCTCCGCCGCCTCTACTTCAACCACTCCACGTTATGTTCCCCATCCATCTGCTGCCACGACGTTGTAGGCGCAATCGAAGACTCCAGAAGTGAAGACAGCCGCACACGTCGTAGCCCTTCAATGAGTTACCATCGTAGCTTCGGTGACTCACCAAAGGGCACTCAATCATTCGGTCCAAGGAGCACCATGGTGACCTATAAAAGGCCACCACCGAACCTGCAAACAAAAAAGGGGAAGGAGAGTAAGCAAGCACCAAAAACAAAACCATAGCAGCCAAACATTAAAACAAAAGAAGAAAAGAGATTGAGAATACCTACCCACAGTGGTTGGAGTCTCTACGCTTCATCGGAGGCTTGAATTGTCGAAGGTATAAATTTAGATCTAGGAAAGTTTATGATTTTTAAAAGAAACGAAAGAAGCTAGATTTGGCTTTATGGTTGTGTGATCTACGATTTAAGGTAGTTTTCACGTTTTCCGGCCACCGTGTGTGGTGGCGATCGACGCCAGAGAACGGCGGCGACGGTGGTCGGAATTCCCTCCCCTCTGGTGAGGGAATTCTAGAGAGATTTCAGAGCTTCTCTCTTTAAAAAGAGAGAAGCAAAGTGAAAACTGAGAGAAAAATGGCCTAAAGGCCAGTTTCTGGGGTATTTATACCCTCACCAAAATAGCGTCGTTTTGGTGAGGGATGTTTCTGTAATTTCCCACATAGCAAAATCACATACGTGATCCCTCCAAATTTATATCCTTTTTCAATTTAGTCACTAAATTAATTTTCTAAGTATTTATGTTCGGATCTTTAATTTTATTAATTTATGCTTTTGTCCCTGCTTTATGTTTATATTTAAGGTAAATATTTAATTTAGTTCATATAATTTTATTTTTTAATATCTTACAATTAATTATGGATAAATTATACTAATAATAATATTTATATTATTTCGAATTAATACCTTAATTTTAATATTTAATATTTTAATTATAATATTTAAATAATTTTCATTTTTAACTATAAGTTTATTATTATTTATTCAATTCTATAATTTATTTTAGTCAATATTAATTGCCCTTTTATTTTATTTACATTATACTTTTATTTTATTTATATTATTCTTTAAGTTTAAATATTTTTAATTAATACATTAATTATTATCCATCATTTAATACTAGTCATTAATTAATATATGTATATGCCTCATAATCCACGTATTAACTATAAAATAATTGTGTAGTTGAAACCAAATGCATATAAACAATAAGTAATTGATTAAAAGAAGCCCCATAATCAATACCTTCCAAACATAACAAGAAATGCTTTTGTTTTATATATTGTGAAAATAAGAATTTTAGTTTTGATTGAATGAAAAATTAACCTACCCTGCTTCCTTGTTGAAACCAAATCGTTGAATTACTTTAGCTATATATATTCCAACCATTTACTATAATTAGTCCCTAATGTTTTTAATAATTTATATTTTGATCCTTAAAATTAATTAATAGTAAATTACACTATGAGTACTTAGATTTTATTATATTTGATTAGGGTCATGAATTTTGATATTTTATATTTTAATCTATAATGTTTTAAATAACTTCAATATTTTAATTAAATTTTTTTATTTAATCATATTTCTTTATTATTTTTATACTACTTTTATTATTATCCCTTTAATTTCAATATTTTCAATTTAGTATTTTAATAATTTTTTTTAATATTTTAATTTAGTATTTTATTTTTTCTATACCCTATAATTTTAATAATTTTTATTTTAATCTCTTATAATTAATTATGATTAAATTATACTATTAATATCTATATGATTTGTTTATTGATTATGGATGTTAGGTGATGATAATTATTATATAAATATGATTTTGAAATGAACGTGGGAACATGTTAGTAAAGCTATATTAATTCATTTCTAACAACTATTGACTCTTTTGCATTATAATAATTATATTATATAGATATATTGGTAATAAAATTAACAGGGGAATAGTATGTTATTAAAGCTATTCAACTACTCTTGACTTTTTATATGTAGTGATGTATTTAACATGGGAATATATTGGTAATTATTAGTCATGTTTAATATATATATATATATATTTACTTCGTTTTTATTATTTTTAGGAAAATTATTATATTTTATTAATATTTATTTATTTATTAATATTAAAGAAAATACAGTCTTAAAGTAACTAGATGTCATTTTTGATATTTTTAAATAAATAAATGTCATATTTACAAAACCCTAAATATATATATATATATATATATATTAATATTTTTCCTTAAGAAATGTCAGATTAAATTTGAAATAACCTGATCATAAATTAAATTTATATTTGAATTCTTAAATTCTACTACAAGAGATAATTTATAATCGACAGGGACCAATTTTGGGCGTTGTGGGGTGTTAATCCTTCCCCAAACGTAATCGACCACGAATCTCTTTTTATTATTAAAAAAAGAACGAATTTTTGGTTAAACGCAGACCAATTTATCTTTTAACTGATATTTTATTAAAAACTTTTTAAAAGATAATTTTTAGGTATTCAACCTACTTTACTCAAAAAGGTCGATGACGACTCCTAAAACATTTCATAAAACTATTTATTTATCCACATTATTTTTTCCGCAAGTAAAATTTTGTGCCCGGACGAAAATCGATTACGACATTGAGCATTTACCGATCTTTCTGATAAAACCCATGACCCAGCCGCCATTGCTGTCTCGGATAGCTCCTCCTGTCCTCCATTGCCAGCTTCCATTGTCGCAGGATTCACGGATCCATCGGTATTGAGTGTGAAAGTCTCAAGTGTAGGTGCTCTTCATTTAGTGCCATCTAATCTGGTGGGTGAACGGACAACAATCGTGATTCGACTCTCCTTTAAGGTCCTAGCCCAGGCTTTGGCCGAAAGAATAGTTGAGGATGCCGACCAGAAACGCTTTTGGAAGATAAAGTAGTTTTGGTTCTTCCAGATTCTCCATAATAAAATTCCGAAGAGCTGGCTCCAGTTGTACTCCACAATATCAAACCCTGCATTGTTAGTAAAATTGGATTGAAGCCAGTTAAATAAAGGAGCAACGAAGAACACCGATATGTGTTGTTGCGGGACAAGTTGCGTCCAAATTGAGCGAGTAAGATAGCAATCATGCAACACGTGGATAATAAACTCAACGCCGGTACCACACATCGGACAGTGACCATCATTCGCGATCCCTCGTCTCGTGCGCTCTTCATTAGTCACAAGGCGACCACGTAACAGTAGCCAAATAAAGTTCTTAACCCTTTGGGGTCCTTTGAAATCCCAAGCGAGCTTCCATTTGTTGTCGTTCATTTCCCGGCCATTTTTGTTACGAATATTGAAGGCCGATTTGACCGAACAACTTCCTATTTATCCCATCTCCATAAGGGAAGGTCATCGCCAATACTCTCATTTGGGGGAGGCATTCCAAGGACCATTTGAACCAAGTCTTCAAGAAGAGTTTGTCGAAGGCGCGTGTGATCCCAATCTCCATTTGTCGTAACAAAGTCAAGAACCGTGGCGTTGGGGTTGTGGCCTTGGTCAACAGTGGTAAGATCTAGGGGAACTATATCCGAGATCCACGAATCATACCAGAAACTGGTATTTTGGCCATTGCCAATAGACCAGCTAACATTTTCCCGGACGTGCACCCAAACTTTCGATAAGGATTTCCAAACGAACAAACCATACTTACCATTAATGGATAAAGGCATCGGCTCCTTAACTTTGTATTTTGCCCGCATTATTCTAACCCAAACCGAGTTTGGTCGCATGAGGAAGTTATAGCCTAGCTTAATGAGGAAAGCCTCATTTTGAGCCTGAAGAGGGTAGATACCAAGACCCCGTGATTAAGCGGTTGACAGCAAGCATCACAATTTACTAGAGCCATCTGTCGTAAGTGGTTTTCGTCCGAGCACAAATTTTTTATTTGGCGGGAAAAGTAATGTGAATAAATGGTTTTTAAAATAATTTGGGAGTCGCCATCGGCCTTTTGGATCAGGTAGGTTGAATACCTAAAATCATCTTTAAAAGAGTTTTTAACAAAACATCGATTAAAAGATAAACTGATCTGCGTTTTAACCAAAATTGTTCTTTTTAATAATAAAAAGGGATTCGTGGTCGGTTACGTTTAGGGAATGATTAACACCCCTACAACGCCCAAAATTGGTATTTTTTAATTATAAATTGTCTCTATTATTAGAAATTTAAAATTCAAAATATATTTAATTTATAATCCTATTATTTCAAAATTATAATTATGAAAAATATATATTAACTTATATATATTTATAAATAAAATATTTATTTATTTAGAAATATCAGAAAATGACTTCTAGATGCCTTAAGACAGCTCTTTTCCTCGATATTAAAAAATAAATATATATAATTATAAAATAGGATATTATATTTATTTAAAAATATTAGAAAATGACATCCAGTTATTTTAAGACTGCCCTTTCTTAATATTGAAAAATAAATAAATATTAAAACAAGATTAAAATAAGTTAAAAATAATTAAATAAGATTTTAATAAATAAAATAAATATTATTTATTAGATAAATATATATATTTATGACTAAATAATAATAATAATAATAATAATTAAGAGTAAACATATTAACATATAAATAAACAATAAATAAAATTAAAACTATATATAAAACTTGTAAAAAATATATAAAAATTGAAATTAGTGACTAAATTAGAACCTAATAGAATTAAATACCTAATTCATAATTAATTATTTAAAATTACAGGGATTAAACATGTTATTTTACTCATTTATTAATTTAGTGACTAGATTAAAATTATATCAAATTCGTATATCAAATTAAAAGAAATTAAAATATGTTATTCGGGGTTTAAAATATTAATTAATAAAGTTACGAGGCCTAAATCAGTTATTTTAATTAAAATATATATTAATGTTAATGACTAATTTATAAATTAAATAAAATTAAGAGATCAAATTAAAAAGTTCATAATTTAATTTCAGTGACCATAATGGAAATTTACAAAGATACTGGGCGGCGGACAGGGTTTGTCCTTTAATTAATTACACACAGATCCCTCCCCAAAACGGCGTCGTTCGGGGAGGGGTATTTAACCCTGAACCGAATGGCCTTAAGGTCATTTTCTTTTCTTTCCTTCTTCCTCTCTTTCTCTCTAAACTGATCTCGCCTCTCTCTTCAATCCTCCAAACGGAGGTTGGCCGACCACCGGCTCATAGCCATACTCGGCACCGACACCACCGCCGGCCACCACCACGTGGCCGGAATATGCAAAAACACCCTAATCTTAAAGATCTACTTGCCACGAACCCGAATCTAGCCTCCTTTTATCCTAAAAACCCTTAGATTTTCTTAAATCTAAGAAAATACCTTCGGTATTTTCGGTTCTCCGGCAAGATGAGAAGGCTCCGATGATCGTGTGTCTCTATTGGTAAGCTTCTCTCCTTTTTCTTTCCTTCTGTTTTATGGATTTTGGTGGTTGTTGTGTTATTTTTCTCTGGCTTCTTCCCCTCTTTGCAGGTTCGGTTGATGGCTTTATAGCCATCACCGACGCTTGTCTCGGACCGGGTAAAAGGGTTGTAGTTTGGTGAGTCACCAAACTATAGTGGTGACTCACCGTAGCCCTCAACGTGGACGGTTCTCTTCAATTCTTCTGGAGCCTTCGTGGCAGCGGCTGAGCGGCGTTGAACGTGGCGGTGGAGACAACAAAAACGGCGGCTGAGACGTGGCCCTAGGGTATCATACCCTAGGGTTTGCTCTGGAGGCTTTTGGACCGTTGGATCTTATCAGATCCAATGGTGGATGATTGCTGGCGGCTGGAGCAGAGATCAAACCCTAATCAGTTTAGGGTTTCTATTGGACTAGCTTAGTTGGGCCAGAATTGGGCTCCGGGATCCATTTGTAATTGGGCCTGAAATATAATAAAATTAATAATAAATAATAATAATAATAATAATAATAATAATAATAATAAAACCAAATGTAAAAAAAAAACTAGTGTCTTCAGCTGCCCCTCTTTGCTCATTCTTGTGTTAACAAGAATAGAGCAAAGACGAAAAGACAATAAGTTTTTTTTATTTGACTTTATTTGGAAATGTTGAACAAGTTTTTCTTTGGGATTAGTTCTTCTCATTATGAACTTTTCCACTGGGGATGACAATTTATCTCCTTCTGTGAGGTAATCTAGCAAAGAGTTGAACAAATTCTTCTCTTTCAGATGAGTTCTTCTTATTATGAACACTTCTGGCAATGTTGATGCTGATCTATCTTCTTCTGTGATAGAATCTTGCAAAAGGTTGAACAAGTTCTTCTCATTATGAACTTTTTATGGAAAAGTGTATGCTAATATATCTCCTTCTGTGATAGAGTCATGCAAAAGGTTGAACAAGTTCTTCTCCTTTTTCAGATGAGTTCTTCTTATTATGAACTTTCTCTGGAAAAGTTGATCCATCGAGTGATGAATTCAAACAAAAAGTTGAACAAATTCTTCTCATTATGAATTTCTTCTTCCTTCTTCAGATGAGTTCTTCTCATTATGAACTCGACCTGGTAATGTTGATCCATCGAATGATGAATTCAAGCGAAAAGTTGAACAAGTTCTTCTCATTATGAACTTCTTCTTCCTTTTTCAGATGAGTTCTTCTCATTATGAACTCGACCTGGTAATGTTGATCCATCAAATGATGAATTCAAGCGAAAAGTTGAACAAGTTCTTCTCATTATGAACTTCTTCTTCCTTCTTCAGATGAATTCTTCTCATTATGAACTCGACCTGGCAATATTGATCCATCGAATGATGAATTCAAGTGAAAAGTTTGAACAAGTTCTTCTCATTATGAACTTCTTCTTCCTTCTTCAGATGAATTCTTCTCATTATGAACTCGACCTGGCAATGTTGATCCATCGAATGATGAATTCAAGCGAAAAGTTTGAACAAGTTCTTCTCATTATGAACTTCTTCTTTCCTTTTCAGATGAGTTATTCTCATTATGAACTCGACCTGGAAATGTTTTAAGAAAAAACATTATGCACTGTAGGGCTTACAGCTGACCCGAAGGTTTTGAAAACATCAAAAAGCTCCCGAAGGCTTTTTTGGAAACATCATGCACTGTAGGACTTATAGATGACCCTAGGCTTTGAAAACATCAAAAAGCTCCCGAAGGCTTTTTGGAAACATCATGTACTGTAGGACTTATAGATGTGAGAAATAGTTTACTAAGTAAGAAACTATGAAAATCGTCTTCTTACTATTCAACAATTTCATTTTTAGACAAGATTGAATGAGAAACTATGAAAATCGTTTTCTCATTATTTTTCAAAATAACATGTTGATTGGGTAACATGACCCAACTTCAAAATAATATTCATTCTTGTGGATTGCGTCCATCTATTCTTTAGATGTTGGCGTGATTCTTGCATTTGAGGTTTTGAATTCTACATTCTTCTTGTAAAGTATTGTTCATCATGAATCTTGTTTTTCATATGATGATCTGCAAAACATTATGTTGAATGCAATCATATGTATCAATGTAATGCATTATCTATTGTGTAAATGATATTCTTATGAATGCATGAGTGTTGATGCAATCTTCATTTGACTTTAAAGTGGTGAACTTGGTCTTCCTTCACTTAATCATTTATTGCTAGGGTTACCTCTGGATATCAGTGTAGAAACTTATGCTATCAAGCTTGCATTTCTGCAGAATCATCTAATCAACTTGTATCTTTGTGTCTTTTTTGCTTCATTTAAGTCTCAGAAGAAATGTTTCATTTATGGAACTCTTGCCGTAATCAAAATTATGACCTTGATGCCCCATTTTTATCTTTGATAACATCGGCTTTCTTTGCTTGGACTTGTGTAGAAATTCAATAAAGCTTTCATCTTTGAAAAGAGAATCTATCATCTTTGAAGTAGATATGCCTGACTCAATAAGGATTAATTGGGAGAGTAGAGTATGTTCTGTTTTAACTCTTGAAACACATCACAAGGAAGATTTATTCCAATTCCTTTCATGTTTCCACATATAATCAGATCTCGAATAAGGCAACTTGGACCATATCATGTCGAGATGCTTAACAACAACCTGTAGTTCAACCTTAGTTGGCACCACTAGTTTCTTGTTTAAAATTTCAGCTCTCCTTTTGTGGAAAGAAATCTTCATCATATCTCATTTCTAATCTTGGGGTTGAATAAGACAAAATTTATCTTGGATCAATAAAGGAAAACCATATGATAACAACATTGGTTCAGTACCAGAATAATTGGTTCGTAAAACATTTGACAACACATTCTTCATCTCATGTGGTTTCAACTCAAATGTTCGTAAAGCATTTGACAACACATTCATCCTTTTTTGTGGCTTATGCCAAGATTTCTCAATCATTGAATCTCTTTGCATGGTTTTCAAAGCTTTTGTATGATGTCACAAGATCACTTGAGAACAAAACTCAATGGGAATACAAGTGTGATGTTGGTATGACCAAAAAGTTGGTCAAATTCACAAGATATGCTGGTGTCGAATTGATTAGAAGACACTAATTACTCTTGATATCATCTCGGGCAAGTGCAAATGTAATACTGATCACGTTTTCTTCTGTTATGAGCATTGTAGAAAGTAGAAACACTTCAGCTATAGGATCCATGTACATAAAGATATCCGTGGAATTCTTGCTGCTGGGGATGAAACGCACATAATAAAACCCAAAATAGATAAAAATTCAGTTCAGCCTGGCTGGCAATGATGACCCCAGTAACAACGGGAAAGGGTAATATATGTAAGCTGAGCCTCTTTCTTTAATGTCGTAAAGTAAGCAAAACTGATGTGAAAAACAGCTTCATAACCTCAATAGTATGGTTGAAAATAACTGCCAGGAATCTCAAAGAAATATTTTCAATCATCACTGATACAGAGAATGTAAAATTCAAAACCGAGATTTTGACTAACTGAACCTTGGATCAAATGGTCTGCCTGAGGACCATCTTTATTCATGCAACCATGATGTAGATTAACAAAGAACACACTGTCATGTGACACATGGTTAAGAAGATTGGGTATTTGAAACCATACTTGTTGAGTAAATATTTGTTAAACAACAAGACCCTGATATAACTGCCTAATAAATAAAGCAATTATGTATAGTCAGCTCGACTATCACTGTTTCACCATTTGCATTCTTCATATCTTTATGTCTCATTGGAAATATTTTTTCAAGTCAATGATCTTGACACAGGATGATATGGGCCTTCAGCATGCCCTAACATTAGTTAATACAAGTGTTCAAAATGCATCAACAATCCTGATTCTGATTGAAAGGGCTTTCAGCATGCCCCAACATTTGCTTCTTGTTAATCTGAGCCTTCAAAATGCCCCACATGGATCTGTCTGAAGAAACCTTTAAAATGCCCAATATTTGCTGATACAGATGCTAAAAGTATGTTCACATTATTTCTTGTTGAGATGAGCCTCCAAGAATGCCCAAATATTCATATTGCTGTGAGCCTTCAAAATGCCCCAATATTCTATTTCTGGTTAAAATGGGCCCTCAAGATGTCCCTCTAGATCTGTCTGAATTGGGCTTTCGATATGCCTCAATTTTCTATTTCTGGTTTAAATGGGCCCTCAAGATGTCCCTCTAGATATGTCTGATTCACTCTCAATGTCTGTTTGACTGAAATGTCATGATCCCCACGAGGTCCAATTTTGACAATGAACTGTTGTAGGTACTTGTAGCTTTATTCGTGCCCCAAATTTGTTTATTTTGAATACTCTCATTCTGGTGTCACTAAACAGTAGTGTTATCAAGTAACTGAAATTCTCTTCATGTTGTCACAAACTTAAGAAGTATTCAATCATTCTGAAAGAAACGTTTGAGATATGTGTCTTCTGAATGAGGTGACCATTTTCTGTATCTGGAGGGATTTAGTCAGACAGAGCAGTAAAAATAGCTTGGTAATCCGTTCAAGGCTGACATAGTGGCTTATCATCTTTCAGTGAAGGCTATTTCTGGAATATATTTTCCTGTGGGAGAGAAACCAATTTATGCAAACAGTAATTTGATGCAATGGCAAGATTACATATACAGTGGTACAGGTTCTTGAAAAATCCACACCCATGCAACATGTTGATTCTGATAACAACTCATCTGATTATAAAGCGATCTTTCAGGATGATTTCACAGATATCGATAGTTCTTTCTGATACCGAGGAAATCCTGAATTCTGATTCTGATAAGGAGAATAAACTTTTATACTTGACGAAAATGGGATACTCAGATGCTGAGGCTTCTATAGCCATGGAGAGATGTGGTCCGGATTCATCAATTGTAGAGTTGACAGATTTTATATGTGATGTTCAAATGGCTAAGGCTACTGACGCACTTCTTATGGTAGAAGATAGGAAGTCATTATGCAATGATCCCAATTACAAGTAAAGGCGAAACTTGGGCTATGATTTTTGAAAAGGAAGAAGCAGAGGAAGCTTGAAAAGAAGCTTCTTAATGAAGACGATCATGCAGTTCATCTTTCAATTCCAATGATTGGTTCTGGGGTTCCTACCGAACCAGATCAGATAACTCAAAGAATACTTACAGAAGATGCTATTGGGTCTTCTTATTTCTACTATGAGCAAATTCATCTTTCAAATCCAATGATTGGTTTTAGGGTTCATGCTAAACCAGATCAGATAACTCAAAGAATACTTCTAGAAGATGCTATTGGGCCTCCTTATTTCTACTATGAGCAAATTCCTCTTTCAAATCTAATGATTGGTTTTAGGGTTTATACCAAACCAGATCAGATAATTCAAAGAACACTTCCAGAAGATGCTATTGGGTCTTCTTATTTCTACTATGAGCAAATTCATCTTTCAAATCTAATGATTGGTTTTGGGGTTCATACCAAACCAGATCAGATAACTCAAAGAACACTTCCAGAAGATGCTATTGGGTCTTCTTAATTCTATTACGAGAACATGGCACTTGCTCCAGTTAATGTTTGGACTGGAATATCACAGTACTTATTCGATGTACAGCCAGAATTTGTAGATTTGAAGCATTTTCATGCTACTACACTGAAAAAGGGCTATATTCATAATCTGCCAATTGAGAACAGATTTTCTCTTATCTTGTTTTCTCCACGCACTATACATGATATTTTTCCATTGATAAAGAAATGATGGCCTTCCTGGGATCCAGGAACAAAGTTGAACTGTTTATAAACATGTACAGGAAGTGCCAAATTGACAGAAAGGATCTGTAAGGCTCTTGAAGCTTATGACGATGAGCCACCTTTGAGTGTCTAAAAGTATGTTCTTGATGAGTGCTGAAAATGGAATCTGGTATGGGTTGGAAGGAATAAAATTGTTCCACTTGAACCTGATGAGGTGGAAATGCTTCTAGGTTTCCCTAAAAACCATACACGAGGATTTGTATAGAGACATGTTCTCTAGTGATATCAATGTCCTATCTCTTTTCTATAGAATCAGTGATGCAGAGGTTGCCTTCTACCGTCTTGGCATACATTTGAAAACAGATGTGCAAGAACTGAATGATGATCGGTTGGAGCAATTGATGAGTAGTTTTGTCGAATTCGACCTTGTTGTCAGTGGCATCCAGCGTAACAACCTTACTGGAAGAAATAAACATCATCAGGATGAGCTAGACGATTTTTGTTGGTGCATTTCCTTGCAATAATTGCTACAGTGACTGTCTCTTCTGCTGTTTCAATATATCCCACTCTTTTCGAATCATGAAACAATTTAGTTAACAGTAAAACTGGTCATCTTCAACTTTTGGAATCCTGTAATCAATGTTACCCTATATAAAAGGCCTATAAGGGTAGATTCTGTTCCAATGTCTTATTCTGTGCCATAAGTCCTCAAATTCAAATTCAGAAATCTTCTGAAGGACATAATGGATATCATCTTGACAAAGAAAATGACCGGCATAGAAGAAGTAGCAATAATGTATCAAGACTTGAGCCATCATCACGGTATAACCAGAGTGCAGGTAGTGACTTGTTCATGGCTCTATGATGTAATCTTCTAAAGAACATGAATTGGTGGTTGGGGAAAATAATATGTCTGGTGATGCTTATCGACCTCAACATGAGATAAACGATAATCTTTCCTGGTGGATTGCTAATGATGTCATAGGAGAGTGTCACAAGTTCACTTATCCAGACTTTCTGGCTTCTTGGACCACTTGCTTTCAAGAAAGTGAAATGATTAATCATTCTGGCCTCGTTCATTCTTTTTCTACAACAGAGGTAGAATAAGCAAAAATTGCTTCAATGACCTTCTCCATTTGAGACTGTCCTGTTTGAAAATGTTTTTCCTCATTTCTTTATCGAAGAATGAAAATTTTTTGTAGAATGTTACCTATCATAGGTTCACAATAAAATCAAATCATAAGCATAAATTCAAAGAATATAAAAAGAATCAACAACTCTGTAATGTTTGAGAATTATAATTCTTTGACAAGTATCAAGATTTGGTTTGGTTTCAGGATGGCCTTCCTATTTTCTATGGTTACATCTATTTATGATGTCACTCATCTCTCGCTCTTTGTGAACTTTGTCACATGTCTCACTTTGAGGACTTGGTATTTTAACCGGATACGTACAAAATGACGCAACTAGGATTGCCAATCACTAGACCTTCTAGAGTCCTTCCATTTCAATTCTCTGGAATCTTTCATTTAGACTCATCTAATCAAAGTAGTGCAAAAATACCGATCTAAAAATGAAATTTCTGAGTGCTTGTGTGAAGTTGACTATAACAGGTGTTTCGTAACTCCCTTAGTCCATTTGTTAACACATTTGCCACTTTGGCTAGTTGAATTCAGCTTTATTGTATATAATAATATAATCACCTTTATCAGGTTAATTGAAACTTATCCATAAAGCCGGGGCGATTAACCAATTGCTCTAGAGGGACAATTTTATTGCATATAATAGTATAATAGACTAGCTGAATATTATCCATAAATCCAGGGTGATTAACTAATTGCTCTAGAGGGATAACTCAAGCTTTATTGTATAATAATATAACATGGGTGTTCAAATCCAATTTCTTAAGATTGTTAAGAAGAACCTGTTATAGTCTAGGTGTTTTGGTGGAATTCAGAAAATCTCTTTGTTAGAATTCAATTCTCAAGCAACTGACTTAAACTAGATTTACCTATTTGTGCAGATTACGTTCATCATTGAACGTCATCAATAGAAAAATACTCTAGTCGGTTTTGTAATGTAATATACCAATGATGCCCCATGTTGTACGCTTCTATATATATAAATACCAAGCCTTTTTGTAATTCCTTTCAATAGGAGTAGGCTATCTCATATTTGTAATAGGATAGTGTTTGGGTGTATTTCATCTGAGGTAAGGTCAATGGTCCTTGTTTTTCTGGTTTTCAATCCTGATATTATGTCAAAGATTATAACTCTAATCATGAAGAGCTTTTTAATCCAGTTGACATTCAAAGAACTGCAAAATTGCAAAATTGACTGAATGCTCATAACCTTAATAAGCAACACAAATTTATTTATTGCACAAAAGGCGGAGAAAGGAACAAAAAACAAGTTTAAACAGGATGCTGAAAATAGAGAAGTACTACAGTGGTAGATAATAACTTCCACTTGTTTATTTAGCCTACCCCATCATTCCAATAATGTTGGGTGTGTAATTGGCCTAAGATTTTCCTCATTTGCCCTCATTTCTTGATTATCTTTTGTGTCAACTTCTTTAGGTAAGCCTTCAGATACATAACTCTTTACTTTATTCTGAGCAGTCTCCATCATCATCTTTTTCTTCTCTGGCTGGTAATTGAGCTTATTTTTGGATTCAGAACAACTTTTACTAAGGATGACAGCCTTGTCCTGATTCTGAACACATATTGTGGCTGTAATTGGAGTAATATTCACCAGACTCTTTTCACTGGTCTTCAGAAAATTTGATACATGTGTTTGAGGTTTCTTCAGAGTTTCATCTTTCCCATTCATTCTTAAACCTGTGGGCCAGTCTCGAATTACCTCTCCTTTACTTTTTATCATTTATAATCAGAGAAGTATTGAGAATTAAACGTTTTATCTTTGGCTCAAGTACTTTGTTTTCTTCATTTTCTGCGGCATGTACTTTATTTGTTTTGATACTACCAACTCCATTTTGATGTTTAATTCTTGATTGTTTGACCAAAACAGACTGGTCATCCAATTCTATGATTCCCTGTACCAAGAGGTCTTGAACTCGTTGTTTGAAGCGACCACACTTTTCAATGGAGTGTCATTGGGCTCCAGCGTGATAATCACAAGAGAGTTTCTCATTATACCAACTCGGGTATGGAAGCAACAAAGGCTTAGCTCGACATGGAGTAATAATCTGGGCTTTGAGTAACTCAAGATATAACTTGTTGCATGAAACTGAAGGAAACTTGGGTATAATTTCCCCTGACATCACTGTCAAATTACAATTGTTTACTCTGGTTTCTTGAAAACCTTGTGACTGTTTGCTTGGTTTAGCTTTCTTCAATGGTGCTGAAATTTCTTCCATGCTTCTCTTCAACTTGATCTTTGTCGCATTATCTGGGGTTATACCCGATTTTTGGAGATTTATCGAATTTCCACATTCCCCGACAAAGTCTTGGTCATTTGTTTCCATTGTATCAGCTACATCATTCATAATCCCATTCAAATCTTTCACAACAGGATCCTCTAAGGGTTTCTCTCCATGGATTACAATATTCATCAGGTCCATCAATTTGGTCAGTTGTTCCTTTGAATCATTCTGGAATTTTTTCACTTGATCAGTCATCTTTTGTTCTGTCTCGATAAATTGCTCTTGTAGTTTATCAATTCTACCAATCCTTGTTAAAATCTCATTCATGGCTATTATCCTTCTTTAGGAAGACCAAGTTAACTCCACTTTAATTCTGTCATGGAATTCTCCACGAATTATTCCACGTTGTCATGATTGAATGTATGTAAAATAATTTGAAATAAAATGTAATTATGGAAATATGCAAATGTAAATACAAACATAAAAATGCAAATGTAAATATGTAAATGTAACAATGCAAATTGTATAGTACAAAAGCAAATATAAGAATATAAATGCACAATGAAAAATGCAAAGATGCAAAATGCAAATGCATGTATGAAAAGGTGTTTACTCAAGAGTGATCATCTTAGAACAGATTTCATTGAACACAAAAGTTTTGGTACATCAAACAAAACTTTACATATAAGGATATCTTTTACTCCTAACTTCTCCAAAGCCCAATTAGTTTTCATTCATGCTCAAAAAGTTGAGTCTTCAGTATGCTTCATCTCTTTGTAAAATCAGCTAAATCTATCATTTAAGAACCATATAGCTTGTCTGGACTGCAACTTCTTCCATGACATTCTCTTTCATCTTCTGTGTCATTTCTCGGAGTTTCTCATTTTCCCTTGTAAGAGATCCTTTCTGTCCAAGAAGTTCTTGAACAAGATCTTCATATATGTTGCAGTTCTTTTTCAGCTTGGTGACCCCTATGATCCACTCTTCTGGGGTACTTCCTAGGCCAGCATTTTGAAAGGTTTGATTGATCTTCTGAAAATCTTCATGCATGGTTTTCATTTCTGTGCTCAATTTCTTGTTTTGGTTGTTCAAGTCCTTCAAATAACATGCTTGAGTTTCATAAAAACCTCCTCCACTCTGAATGCCCTGACTGATGCTCTTACCATATACTGCTTTTGGTATCAATCTGGCAGGATCTTTGTGGAGTACTTTTGGTATTAATATAACAGGATCTCTATGTGCATTGCTCATTTCTATCTTCAGAGTTTCTTCAGGATGTCTTTCCTTGGCCGCATCATATTTTGTTTGATCATAAAACTTTTTGTCCATTTATGATTTCTTTCCAATTTGATGAACAATCTTTCAAGTCAACACTTTTTGATTATGCCATGATCATGCAATGCAAACAAAAGAAATCAAATATAAACAAGTTTAGAGTAAACAATATGTATGAAAAAAATGAGAAGTGAAAAAATAAATTGGTTAGTACCAATTAATGGAAAGAAAAGATCCTATTTATAAATCCTAACCTCATGCTTTCTAGTTCCATGCTTTGTTTGGAAAAATTAACCTAACTGCATGATTTCTAGTTCGCAGACATTTATTCAGGAAATAGAAAAGGAATTAAAAGCTAGAGCTTATTTCTCCTTTGTGTATACCTACTGACAAAATTTTGGCATGGTTTCAGATCGAGAGAGTTTCTAGGGTTTATTATATGCAGGTTTTCAGTTTTATGTGTAAAGGTACCCGAATTGTCCTTGTTAGTGCCCCCTTGGGCTGTCAACCCTCAATCCTAGTCCATTACAGACTTAAGTGGATTGAGTTCAATTCGAGGGGATACACTTCTCTATGCCTGACACGGAGAATAAATTCTCACGAAAACATAGAGCATATAAACCCCGAAAGTTACTTTCTAGGTCTGACATGGAGAATAAATTCTCACAAAGACGTCGCTTTCACTCTCACTTAAAAGGGACCAACTCAATTATAGAGCTTTATGTTATGCAATGCAAGTGTTGTGTGAGGAGAAATGTTCAAACCTCTGACAGAAAAATTAATAATGAAATAAAATACTTGCAAGTAAAATGAAATATTAATATAAATACTATAAAAATAATAAGTATATAAAAAATTTGAAAAGAAAGAATTATAAATTAAATATATGAATTTTTAATTTATAATTAATAGAGACAATTTATAATTGATTTTAAAAGTTTGACCAGCGATCCCAAGCGGAGTCGCCAAGCTGTCGTAACCGGTTTTCGTCCGGGCACGAATTTTTTACTTGGCGGGAAAAGTGATGTGAATAAATGGTTTTTAAAATAATTTGGGAGTCGCCATCGGCCTTTTGGATCAGGTAGGTCGAATACCTAAAAATCATCCTTTAAAAGAGTTTTTAACAAAACATCGATTAAAAGATAAACTGATCTGCGTTTTAACCAAAAATTCGTTCTTTTTAATAATAAAAAGGGATTCGTGGTCTGTTACGTTTAGGGAAGGATTAACACCCCTACAACGCCCAAAATTAGTACCTTTTTTTTAATTATAAATTGTCTCTATTATTAGAAATTTAAAAATTCAAAATATATTTAATTTATAATCCTATTATTTCAAAATTATAATTATGAAAAATATATATTAACTTATATATATTATAATAAAATATTTATTTATTTAGAAATATCAGAAAGGACTTCTAGGTGCCTTAAGACAGCTCTTTTCCTCGATATTAAAAATAAATAATATAATTTATAAAATATGATATTTATTTATTTAAAAATATTAGAAAATGAACATCCAGTTATTTTAAGACTGCCCTTTCTTAATATTGAAAAATAAATAAATATTAAAACAGGATTAAAATAAGTTAAAAATAATTAAATAAGATTTTAATAAATAAAATAAATATTATTTATTAGATAAATATATATATTTATGACTAAATAATAATAATAATAATAATACTAATAGTAATAATAATTAAGAGTAAACATATTAACATATAAATAAACAATAAATAAAATTAAAACTATATATAAAACTTGTAAAAAAATAAATAAAAATTGAAATTAGTGACTAAATTAGAACCTAATAGAATTAAATACCTAATTAATTATTTAAAATTACAGGGATTAAACATGTTATTTTACTCATTTATTAATTTAGTGACTAGATTAAAATTATATCAAATTAAAAGAAATTAAAACATGTTATTCGGGGTTTAAAATATTAATTAATAAAGTTACGAGGACTAAATCGGTTATTTTAATTAAAATATATATTAATGTTAATGACTAATTTATAAATTAAATAAAATTAAGAGATCAAATTAAAAAGTTCATAATTTAATTTCAGTGACCATAATGGAAATTTACAAAGATACTGGGTGGCGGACAGGGTTTGTCCTTTAATTAATTACACACAGATCCCTCCCCAAAACGGCGTCGTTCGGGGAGGGGTATTTAACCCTGAACCGAATGGCCTTAAGGCCATTTTCTTTTCTTTCCTTCTTCCTCTCTTTCTCTCTAAACTAAGAGAGTTTTAAACTCTCTCTCGCCTCTCTCTTCAATCCTCTAAACGGAGGTTAGCCGACCACCGACTGATAGCCATACTTCGGCACCAACACCACCGCCGGCCACCACCCACGGTGGCCGGAATATGCAAAAACACCCTAATCTTAAAGATCTACTTGCCACGAACCCGAATCTAGCCTCCTTTTATCCTAAAAACCCTTAGATTTTCTTAAATCTAAGAAAATACCTTCGATATTTTCGGTTCTCCGGCAAGATGAGAAGGCTCCGATGATCGTGTGTCTCTATCGGTAAGCTTCTCTCCTTTTTCTTTCCTTTTGTTTTATGAATTTTGGTGGTTGTTGTGTTATTTTTCTCTGGCTTCTTCCTCTCTTCCCCTCTTTGCAGGTTCGGTTGATGGCTTTATAGCCATCACCGGCGCTTGTCTCGGACCTGGTAAAAGGGTTGTAGTTTGGTGAGTCACCAAACTATAGTGGTGACTCACCATAGCCCTCAACGTGGACGATTCTCTTCAATTCTTCTGGAGCCTTCGTGGTAGCGGCTGAGCGGCGTTGAACGTGGCGGTGGAGACAACAAAAATGGCGGCTGAGACGTTGCCCTAGGGTATCATACCCTAGGGTTTGCTCTGGAGGCTTTTGGATCGTTGGATCTTATCAGATCCAACGGTGGATGATTGCTGGCGGCTGGAGCAGAGATCAAACCCTAATTAGTTTAGGGTTTCCATTGGGCTAGCTTAGTTGGGCCAGAATTGGGCTCCGGGATCCATTTGTAATTGGGCCTGTAATATAATAAAATTAATAATAAATAATAATAATAATAATAATAATAATAATAATAAAAAATAATAAAAAACCAAATGTAAAAAAAAACTAGTGTCTTCACCATCTTTAGATTATCTTTCGACCTTCCCCAAATGAACCTGCGAGCAATTTGTTCCAATTAGTTGTTCACGCCTTTCGGAATAGCCACAGTTTGCATGCAATAATTTGGAACTACGAGTAAAGTGGATTTCGTAAGCGTCACTCGTTCGGCAAAGGAAAACTTGGTCGTCGTCCACCCATTTAGCTTCTTATGGACCTTATCAATGATGAACATAAAGGTGCTTTTATTAACTCTCTTGTAGAACAAAGTCATGCTGAGGTATTTTCCGAGGTATTTCGAGTGTTGGAAACTAAGGGAATTGCACAGGGAAGTTGCTTGAGCGATGTCGGTATTGGCAGAAAAGAACACTCTAGTCTTGTTGGCATTGACTCTGTGCCCAGAGAATCTGTTAAACTGATCTAAAATTGCTCCTAGGAGATTAACTTGGTGTTGATTAGCCCTGCAAAAAAGTACTAGGTCATCAGCAAAAAAGAGGAGAGAGAGAGGAGGGCTACCTCGCGAAAGGACCATGGGTTCCCAAAGGCCATTGTCCGTGGCGTACATAATGCTCTGTTCCAGTCTTTCAATGCACAACACGAATAGGTAGAGTGAAAGCGGACATCCCTGTTGAATGCCTCTTGAAGGTTTGAACTCCTCCGTATGAGCACCATTACAGAGAATTTGCATTGAAGACATGGTGACCGCTTCCATGATGATGCGACAAATATTGGGCGGGCACCCCATATTCTCGAGAGAGTCAGCGAGATAATCTCAGCCAACGTGATCGTAGGCTTTTTAAAGGTCCACTTTAACCGTCATCCATTGGGATTTCCCCTGATGAATCCCTGGATTCTAACTGGAATCCAGACAACGGATATCCTCTTAGGATAATCTTGGAAAGACATTCCTGATGGGGAATTTACCCAGTCGACCACCTTCGTCATAAAAAAAAGGAGACGTAGAAAGACATGGCCTTTGTCCGGAGAACATCCTTATCAAAACACCAATCACCATTCTTCAATTTGAGGTCTTGGATGTGATTCGCTTTCCGACGGTTTAACACCCGACTATGAAAAAACTTGGTATTTCGGTCGTCGTCGATAATCCAATCAGTCCTTGATTTTTATCTCAAGAGGATTTCTTCATGATCGAACACCTCCTCCAATTTAGTACGGATATAAAGCGCTTTATCAAGGAGGTTTGAGTTTCCTCCTCTGTTCAAATCGGCTTGAATGATGGTAACTTGTTTTTTGAGTTTATTCTTCTCTTGAACAATATGACCATAGACTTCCCTGTTCCAAGTATTGAGTGAATTTATAATCGTATTCATAGAGTTTACGATATCACCTTCCTTTTGCCAGCTATCTCGGACAAAAGTCTTGAATTGTGGATGTTTGGCCCAACCGGCAAAGAACCGAAAGTGTCAGGGACTATACGAGCGAGGATGGTCAATCGATTTAAGATTGGCCGGTAATCAGACTTAATGCGCGGTAGATGCTTGAAGGTGGAGAGATGAGCCATTTTGAGCCATTCATCGTTGGTAATCATTCGATCGAGGCACTTAAAAATTTCTTCGCGCATCCAAGTGAAGGTGGCCTTTGAACCCTAAATCAATGAGGTTATGGTTGTTAAGAAGCTCCAGGAATAAGCGACAGCCTTTGCCTTTATGAATACGCCTCTCATTTTGCCACAGGAGAGGATCGCGTTAAAATCCCCAGCTATAATCCAGGGGTACCCGTCGGTATTTTGCATATTGTCTGAATCTTGCCAAAGACTCAACCACTTCCTTTCGGGACTGTCATAAACATTAGTTATGAAAAAAGAGATTTTAGAAAAGGGCCAACAAGCTTTTACCTGAAAAAACTGAGAGTGGATCGCCACCACTTCAACAAGGAGATTGTCGTTCCAGAGAAGCCAAATACCACCAGAGAACCCGACTGCTTCTACCTTGAAGGATTTATTGAACCCCATCTTGGCGATAACTTGATCAGCCTTGTGACAACTAATGCGAGTCTCCATTAATGCTACCATATGAGGTCGATGTTCTCGGGTGTACTCTCTAAGAACTTTCGGAAATCTAATTCTGCCACAACTCCGACAATTCCACGTCATTAGCGTAAAATCCATAAGACAAGAAATAACAAGATTACCTCTTGGTGTTCAATGCCCTCGACATTAACTTTGGGAGCAGCACCTTCAGTGTGCACCACACACTGGGCTTGGATATTTTCCTCCGTATTGGCTATAGCCTCACGAACTGGCATGCTAGTTTTGCCTTGATTTTAAGCTTCAAGTCTCTATTGCGAATAACATACGTAGCACTCCTTCCTTTGGCCATTGTGGTACGTCAGTTGTAAGCTAAATTTTGGATTTTCGGGCTCGACCGATCACTGCTGCTCTCCGCCTGATTGAAAACGATAACATGATGAAGCTTAGGATCAATGGAAGTCTTCAGCTCTTGACCTTTAAATCCTAAAGAATTGTCAAAAAATTGGGTTAATATTTGACATAAAATTAGTAACGTTAAGGCTTACCACTTCCGAATGATTTAAAAACTAGAAAATTTTGGGTCAGTTTTACTAAAATAGAAAATTTGGGTCGTTTTGTAAGAATAGAGAATTTGGGATTCCTATATAATAATAATTTTAATTATAATAATAAGTTTAAGAATTCAAGGGCCAATTTGATAATAAAGATTATGTATATGTATATTATTAAGATAAACAATTGAATGAGGCAATACCTTCAAAGGTAAAGGAAATACTAAAATGGAGGAAGAATAACTTTGGAAATAATAAAATGGTCGATTAACTTGCTTGCCCATAATTTAAAGTTAAATGCATTTTTTTAATAGTTTGAGTTTATTATAATACAATATCTATTTATAATTATTTTAATCATTCCTACATTTTTTAAGTATGTTTTTCATGAACCTAAAAAGATCCATTATATTGAGTTATTTTGGATATTACTTGCAAATTAAGTATTTATTGGCATGCTAGCTTGATGTGCTATTTTTGTGAACAATTTAAGATGATTATAAGGTAGTATATATTTACAATTCATTTTAATCATTGATAATATACACTCTACAAACGTAGCTACTCGAACATGATACCTTTAAAAAAAATAATATTTTTTACCACTAAAATCATTTAATGAATTCAACTTTATGCGCTGCTTAATAGGTACTTTATGTTGTAAATTACATGTCCACCTGTGGTAACTTAACGGCAAGATGTTTTCTACGCATGTTTGGCACTAATGGGAGGGTTTTAGGAATATATATATATATATATATATATATATATGACCATATTGTTATAAAATATGTAGTTTCTCTAATAGAAACAATTAGTTTTATTAAAAGAAAAATATTCAAAATTACAATGAAGGTTTACAATTATAATCGTAAATTAAACATATAATTAGGATATTTTCATGTAACTGTTAACACAAGAAATTAGTCACTTAAGAATTGAGATCATACAATGCCATATAAGGAAAAGGTTAAAAACTCAACCAAAATACTCGAACAAAGATATATACATATATATCTGAATGCATTAGCAAATGAACCATAAAAGATGATGAAAACTAATGAAAAACCATCGACAAGTCACATATCATAGTCGAGCGACGTGAGAAACTATCCACGAACGCAACCACATATCTCAATCTAATATGTGGGTTCAAAAGCAGGAAGATTAGCAGGATAATAAATAAGTGTCATTTTGATCAATCAAAGCTTCGCCAAATCTAACCCTGAGAAAAAAATAAAAACAAAAAGAACGATCAAACGATAAAAAAAGTGTCAAAAGACAAAAGAAAACGTATCATAAATACATAATAAAACGTGCCACAAAAATAAATAAATATAAATGCATAATTATTAAAAACTAAAAATCAAAAGGGA
The DNA here is from genome assembly GCF_006381635.1 of Hibiscus syriacus. Classification (NCBI taxonomy): domain Eukaryota; kingdom Viridiplantae; phylum Streptophyta; class Magnoliopsida; order Malvales; family Malvaceae; genus Hibiscus; species Hibiscus syriacus. The sequence goes on from NW_024063016.1 coordinate 156,719, forward strand.
AGTAAAGATGTAATATAAGAAAATAAACGAAAAACAAAAAGTATTTTATGTCGATAACCAACACTAAAATATTATTTATTTAATTATTAAACATTTTATTGATTTAATATAACACTTAAAATTATCTAGACCATTGAGATCAAGTTTAAAATGTTACAATAATTCATGTGATAAAAAATTGATAAATCTAAAATAACAAATCAATACATGGTAAAATATTATTTATCAATTAATATTATCTAAATATTTTTATTATTAATTTTTAAATATTTTAAAATTAAAGAATCTATAAATAAATTTCTTCTTTGGAGAGCTTAACTAATTTGTCCCAAATAATTCAAGGTTATCTGGAATATTTTTCCAAATTTAATCGGGCCATATGGTTGGCCGAATGTAATGATCATGTATTAAACATAGTATTCTTTTTATTGTTATTCCGGTTCTAAAGTTTTGTCTTCATTAATTTGGACTAATCCGGATCACACGCCTGATTGTGGTAGGGAGTCTTCCAACGAGGATTTTTTGCACATACAATGACTCAAAATCGAGACATACTTAAACGATATTAAATTGCTTACCACTTAAACCAACTCCGTTCATAAACATAATATCTTTTTTGTCCTACTAAATTTTTATTTTTAAAAATTTAAAAATTTAAAATTTTCTTACTTAAAAATATTTTATTAAAAATAATAAATAACAATATTTATATTTCTCTTTTTATTCTTATATGTTATATTCTTTTACGACTATTAAAATAAATATGTTAAATCAATCGATTTTCCTGGAGATAATTTTTTAATTTATCTAATTTTTTTTAACAAGTTCTAATTTTTATCATAATTTTATCTAAAAATAGAGAAAAATTTACTTTAGATAAAGAAAAATATCTAACATTACACTAAATTTTTATAACTATACACATAAACTAACCTTGTAACTATGACATTTTCTTATAATCATTAACACAAAAACTAGTCTATTAAGATTATACAACAACCATACACGTAAAAGGTTAAAAACCTAACAAAAAAACTTGAACAATGATATATATGAACATATCTGACTGCATTGGCAAACGAACCACAAAAAGAGATAAAAATACTTAAAGATCATCGACGAACCGAAAATCAGAATTGAGCGAAGTGAAAATACAATTCATGAATGCAAATCGAGTATCTAAATCTAATCCGAGGTTCTAAAACAAGGAATATCAACATGATAACAAATAAACATCACCTTAATCAGTTGTAACGATATCAAATCAAACCCTAAAAAAAGATAAACTAAAACAACCAAATAACCCAATAAAGAAAGAGAAAAATATACGATAAAAACATAATTATTAAAAAAATGTGATATAAAAAATTTAAAAAAATTAGAAAACATGAAATATTGTCATCAACAACTAATTAAAAGTTGGTATAACCGTCAATCAACAAAAATAAAAAAAAGTAAAAACTTTAAATTTTTTTTTTTGAGAGAAAACAACTACCACTTAAACTTAATCATAAATGGATCTATAATTCATAATCTAACGGAAATAAAAATAAATGATATAACCAACTCATTAAATTATATAATTTAACATTTGATGATATTTATATTCTAAAATTTTATGATGAACATGGAATAAAAGCAATGTGACAAAAGGAGTAGTAATTAATTCCGGAAATGGATAGGGTCGAGATTCGAGATTCGAGAAGAGCGAGGCACCGAAAAGAAATGGTTAACGTAAGGCAACGGGCATAGGGATTTGGGAGAAAAGTCAAAACTTGGCTTATTCGGTGTTTTGGAGTTGCTTCCAATCTTTCTTCTTCCATCAAAACTTACTATTCTAGGACTGCGACCGAAGGCGGACACGACGACGTTTGGAAGTTCTATAAGGCACCTGGTTTTGCTGAAGTGAAAGCCAGGCAACCGCATTCCTTGAAGCAAAGCTTCCCGCTAACACTCAAACTTTGCTCACAACAACATATACGCACACTCCTCGGCTTCTTCCTCTCCAAGTAACTTCCTTTTCCCTTACATTCTTACTCTCTCACATCACTCATTCTGGATTCTTATGTGATTTCTGCACTATAAAACCCTGTTCCACTCTTCCCATCACTCAACCACTTTCTTCTTATCTGAGTTTCACTTCTTTTTCCTTTTCATTCTCAATTTGTCTCTGCTGTTTTTAAGGGTTGCCCGATGGTGGGTTTTCGATATTCAGGCACAATAACAGATTGTTTTTATTCTGTGCATTTATTGTTGTTGCCTTGATCATTTGACCTAGGAGTTTAATTGAATCAAATGGAGCTTTATTTTTCTTTTACCTCAGATTTTCTAATTGTATAGCTGTCAGTCAATCATGGAAGTAGATACTTATGGATGCTGAGCAGTGATTTCTCCTTTACTAGTCTTCCTTTTCCTTCAATTTATCGTCAGATAATTTAAATTTCCCCTTTATACTGATGCTGATATATGTTATTTTTTTATTTGCACCAATCTCAATACATATACTAGTGTTTGATAGGCATTCTATTTATATATATATGTCCTCTGAATGTTGTTTCCATATGCTGGATGTGGTGCAGGCAATGGGTTATTGCAAGCTTTCTTGCAGTGTGCTTTTCTATGCCTGTTCATCAGTTTGTGCCCTCCCTATCAATCTTTGGCTGATGGTGAAACCTGGCAGCTAAGCTGTTTATAGATGCTTCCGAGCGGTCAGGCCATCCAATACCTCAAACACTCTTTGGAATATTCTTTGAGGTCAGTTCAATTAATCTTTGCTTTCAGTTCAGATGTTATAACATTTTTATTTATTTGTTGAACAAGTGATCCTTCTTGCCCTATAGGAAATCAACCATGCTGGTGCTGGTGGGTTGTGGGCAGAGCTTGTAAGCAATAGAGGTTTGTTTGAAAACCTTATAATCAATGAAGTTGAGGAAAAAATAAAAGAATGGTTTCTCTCTCTTGTGTTTTTAAATTATATAATCGATTGGACCCCTATATTGAAGAAAAGTGCAAGGTTCAGAATCTTTAGATTACAAATTTTACAACACTATATTTGGTTTTTGCCTTGTCTAAAGTTCTTGTTCAGACTAAAAAATTTAGGATCCAACTGTGTACCCAATAACTTAAGGTTTACAACTTCTTGACTTTTTCTTTGATTTGGCATTGAGAGGGGACTAGACATTGGGGAATGTGAACGAGATGGTGAGCAAGTAAAATATTTTAATCACTCGATGGATCATACACCATTTTAATGCAAGAGAGATTTACCTTTCAGGCTGCTTTTCTGTTGAAATTATTTACTTTTCCCATATTGCGTGTTTGATTTTGCTATTTTGTGCTCTTTAATATCTCTTATACAATGGATTTCTCCCTTCTGTTGTTGATGAGACTACCCTCAACTTGTGAGTTTCGATTGGCTTTCAAGGTACCTGGTCTGTTCAGTCACTTGAGAGAACTTAATCATAACTATATGCCTAATGCAATTCCTATTAGCTAGAAGTTTCAGTATGATATGTGGTTTTGTCTTTTATTCACGTGCCCATTTTATTTTTCTCCTTGAGTTTGATTGATTGGTGGCCATCTAGATTGCTTCATAAGATTTGGTTGACTACAAATGATCGAGTCACAGAAAAGAACTTTTGGGGATAGTCCTTATATTTCCACTCTAAACAGAAAAAATATCAGTAAACATTTTCATTTGTTAAGGCTTTGAATTATCATTTTTTTTTCTCCTTTTCTTTTTCAAGGTTTTGAAGCTGGGGGATCAAATATTCCTTCAAACATTGATCCATGGTCCATAATTGGGAATGAATCATCTATAATTGTGTCAACAGACCGATCATCATGTTTTGAACATAACAAGGTGGCTCTCAGAATGGAGGTGCTATGCACTAGTGAGGGCACTAGTACCTGCCCATCTGGGGGAGTTGGTATATATAACCCAGGCTTTTGGGGCATGGTGAGTATAAATTGATATCATATCAAGTACTTCATGTGATATGTGTGTGTGTTTGTTCTGTCTCTGAATAATTGGGGTGAAACAAAGACTAGTGAAATGAAATTTTCTCTGCCAAATGCTTTCTTAGTGCATACTCTATTTTATTCGTTCTTTAGACAACATGATTGTAATGTAAACTATAGTTTCTTGCTTTCTCAGCAGTTCTACAGTTCATATAATTTATTCCTTGTTTCTCATGCAGAATATTGAGCAAGGGAAGAGCTACAAGGTCGTATTTTATGTCCGTTCAATGGAAGCAATTGATATTTCTGTATCTTTTACGAGCTCAAATGGGTTGCAGACACATGCTTCCGCTAACATAACGTAAGAACTTAATTAGAAATGGTTCCTTCCTTCAACAATTATTGTTTAAGATGCCGTAAGGCATTAAGTTAACTAGTTAACCCTGTTGTCCTTGCAGAGCTTCTGCTTCTGATGTTTCAAACTGGACAAAGATGGAGGTTCTGTTGGAAGCCAAGGAAACAAACCACAATTCAAGGTTGCAATTAACAACATCAAAGAAGGGTGTGATATGGTTAGATCAAGTGTCAGCTATGCCTTTGGACACTTACAAGGTTTTGTGTTTCTTTCTTAAGTGTGACGTACTGAAAATTGACAAATTTATGTTTTTACTTAGTTCAACTGCCAATATTTCTTGATCGCATAGAAGCTGATAATTAAGAGATTTTTAGTATGAGAATTGCTTAGAAATTTTAAATTGGCTATCCTGGCAGGCATATCTTCTAAAACGACGATGACTTTTAAACTAAAAATATGTACTTGATAGCTTAGAAACTCTTTGGATATATCTTGAACAAGCATGTATGTTTAAAGAAAACTCTATGAATACATCAAAATGTAATATTATCAGAATAGTTATTCGAAGTTTTAGATGTTATTTTGCAATTTGTCATACATTTGAGATGAATACGTTGCAATTCTCATGTGTAGGCTCCGTTCATCTGCAATGTTGGGTTTGGTGTGTGCCTGTGTGTTTTATAGATTATACTAGAAAGTTGTTACCAAACATTTTTTTCAATTTCAAAAATAAAAACAGAAATGGGAAACAATGCTAACCGGATGGAATACTAATTTCAAGGTTTCCTTTGGTTAGAGGTGAATTATTTGCAAATGTTATTTTTTCTGAAGGAGATTGCAATTTGCGGGTTTTCTATTGCATGACCTTGTTCACGATTTCAAGATGTCATATGTATCTTATGTAGTCTAATCTTTTATCTTGTAATGGTTTTGGAACAGGGGCATGGTTTTCGAAATGATCTCTTTCAAATGCTTGCAGATATAAAACCTCAATTTATTAGATTTCCAGGTATGTCCTAGTTATGTGTCTTAACAGCTTAGGTTGGATGCTTTTGTATACAGTCCCAATGCTGGAGTGTTCTTTTAATAATTTATTTTCAATTTGATGATAATTTCTAAACTTCAATGTCTTGGTTATCTAATTGTACAAGAATGCTTCATTCCTTTTTAGAAGGAACAATTGAGTCCTTTGTTCTCGTGTAAAATCTGTGACTGGAACAATGAGTCCAACCTATTGTTCTCATGGGTTGTCCTTGGCCTCGTCCTTTTTTATTAAATTAAAAAAGGAACTCAAATAATGAATTTGTTATCATGGTTTTTGGTATATTATGCGTTTGTTTCTCAACAACCTAAGGAGCTCCTCAAAGCTATGCAACATATAAAAGGCATCAGGTCAATTTATACGTTTTTAATGTGCTTAATACTTGCCAAGTCTTTTCTAAGTGAACTTTATGCAATTGCAAACAGTTTCCTTTACCGTTCCATTTAGTGACAGCAACAGGGTGAGGCCAGTCCAACTCTATACTGTTTAAATCTGTTTTGGACATTATGGTTATTTGGAATTGCCGTACGTTTAGAGTTGGCAATTAGATTGTTTTGGATCATTCTGTCCTTGAGGGGTTTGGATTATTTTTCAGTTGTGCTTCGCTTCGAGCCTTAATGGTTTCAAAAAAGAGAAAAATGGAAGTGTTTGGAGTATTTCAAGTTAAGGCTATTTTTTGTGTTTGGAGTATTTCAAGTTAAGGCTATTTTTTGTGTTTGGAGTATTTCGTGTTAGTATATCATTCAATATTTCAGTTATAATCTGCTGATCATTTGTCTTGTAAGTTTATTTAACACCTGCTGCCCTTGTGTGTTTTTAAGCACTACTTATATATATCATAAGTTATAAACATAAAAAAATGATTTATATTCTTAATTATATTGTATTAGGTGGCTGTTTCGTGGAAGGTGAATGGTTAAGAAATGCTTTTCGCTGGAAAGCAAGTGTTGGACCTTGGGAAGAAAGACCTGGTCACTTTGGTGACGTTTGGATGTACTGGACTGATGATGGACTTGGTTACTTTGAGTTCCTTCAAGTGAGTATCTTATTCGTTTGTATAGATTTCTCCTGAGCAATGAGTAATTCAATTTATGCTGTTCAAGTGCTAGCATTTTAAATTATTATTATCTTCATGCAGTTAGCAGAGGACGTTGGTGCATTGCCGATATGGGTGTTCAACAATGGTACTTTGCATGTGCTCTATGTGCTCCATTCTATCCATTAGTTTTTTTCATTTTTCTTAAAGTTATAGCAAGTTAACTAATTCCTTTAGTAACTTTACCTTTTTCCTTGTGCTTGATCAAAATTTACAGGAGTTAGTCACAATGATCAAGTTGATACATCCAGTGTTTTGCCTTTTGTGCAAGTATGTCTCTGCAATTCTCCCTTTTGCCAACGATGGTGGTTAATAAGACTGTTTTTTTATAATATGACTGAAGTTGGGATAGTCCCACATGGGTTTAGTGTTTGTATTAGATAACCAGAAGGAAAAGAGAGCCTTATATATATATTTTTTATAAATAAATATCTAGAGGTAGCTTAAGCGTAATTGGTTAAGGGTGATGATCTGCACTTGCTTTGCTGGAAATTTAAGGTATCTAAATCTAATTGATGAGATGAGGTAGCAGGGTTGGAATTTTAGGGTTTTGAGTAGCTAAAAAAATTCTTTTTTCTAACATTCTCTTCTTTTTGTAGAAAACAAAATTTTACAATGTTTGGCATACATTTTTTTAAAATAAAATTATGTATTTTGCAAACTTTCCAATGAGATTAGGAGGAAAAAATTCAAGAATGGTCTTATTATATGTGGTTACTTACTTTGTCTTTTACCATCTTTCTTTATAATGGTTTCTTTCTTCTTCCTTTTGATAATATTCTTTATAATATATTGATTGCAGGAAGCCCTTGATGGCCTTGAGTTTGCTAGAGGTGATTCGAGTTCTAGGTGGGGTGCTGTTCGAGCGGCAATGGGACACCCTGAACCTTATGATTTGAGATATGTTGCTGTTGGGAATGAAGATTGTGGGAAGAAGAATTATCAAGGTTGGAAAACTTATCATGCTTGTATATGCATATTTATGTGAATTTGTTAGTGAGATGGTAGTTATAAATGACTGAGGAACTTTTATAGTTTTTTTTTTTACATTAATAACCTTTTTTGTCAAAAAATATTAGTATTTGAAGGCAAATTCAATTTGTATGGTCCATATGATGGTGGACGTAGAGTCTAGCCTGTGAGTATTTGGTGTTGTGAAATTATAAAAAACACTGCTGTCTTAGGAGACGTGAAACGCTTTTATCCATTGCACAAGGATTGCTGGTACATGTTTACTATTTAGGTGGGGGAAGCTTGTTTTCAAGAGTGATTGGATTTGCAGTTGTTGGTTTCTTAATTGATGTGTGTGCATGTGTGTCACTCAGAAGCATATTAGCATAAGAGCTCATATAATGAGTAGTTATCGGGGATGGACCAAGGGGGGTGCGGTTGCACCCCCTAGAAATTTCAAATTCCCTTATATTTTATGTATTTTCTTTGTATTGTCGATTGATTATCTTATTTCGCACCCCTTAAATTTTTTTGGTATAACCACCGGTATCCGACCTATTGATAGACTAATCCGGATCGGATACTACAGAGCCGACACCCCCTAAATTTTTAATATAAGTTCTTAAGTTCGTGCCCTCTGACAGAAATTCCTGCGTCCGCACTTATCTTGGTTTTGTGAACTATATTATGCTCATGGCCTAGTTTCAGGAATACCGATGTTTAGTTCCACATTGTGATTGGTCCGCAAATATCTGATTTTGAAAAGTGTGCTTGAAAATTTGTGGTTGGCAAACAATGATGAATGCAATTTTCCTGAATCCTGAGTGATTTTTGAATACAAATATCACGGAAGTTACTGCCATCCTGTATCACTTAACCAGTGTTTTTACCCAAATATGAGAAATTTGATATGTTACTGCAGTTCTTTAGCAGTAAATGGTTATTTAATTTAGAAATATCAGTGTGGAGACTCACTTCCCCCTACTGTTTTTTTATTTTTGGTTGAGCAGGAAATTACCTCAAGTTCTATGATGCTATAAAGCGGGCCTACCCAGATATCCAAATAATTTCAAACTGTGATGGGTCGTCCACCCCACTCGACCACCCTGCTGATCTTTATGATTTTCATGTAAAGTTCTTGACAACATGCATAATGACAATAGGATGACTTTTTAGTTTATCTAATTTTGTTTTCTGCTTTTCATTTTCTGTTAAGAATATGGATGGCGTGATAAGTCTTTTCCTTGATCTCTTAATAGGTTTATACATCTGCCAACGACTTGTTTTCCATGTCCAATAAGTTTGTTCATACATCACGACAGGGTCCTAAGGTATGTAAATGTGGTTATCAATGACATTTGGATTTGTTTGTTTTCTTATTTGTTTCTTCAACACATTTCAGGCCTTTGTTAGTGAATATGCTGTGACCGGGAAAGATGCCGGCACTGGAAGTCTTTTAGCAGCACTTGCTGAGGCTGGTTTCCTTATTGGTCTGGAAAAGAACAGGTTACTTTTATTTATTTTTTATGTTCTTCCTATTCAATAAACCTCCAGGCATATCCTGGTCTCTTCATGAAAGCCCCACCTGATGGCACATTATTAATTGTGTGATTGGTTGGTTTGCTAATCTTGGATCCTTTCGTATAACTTCGAAGTTTCAAAACAACCGATTCTTCGCCATTGAAAACGGAAATTGGAAAAAGAATATAGTGCAGAGATTTTGATGGATTCTTGTATAACTTGTAGAAGTGTTTCTGGAGCACAAGCTATTTATATACCTAGACTGTGCTTCAATGTCATAATTTTATGTTTTCAAGCCTCTGAAAGTATGTTTACTGTACTGCAGTGATGTTGTGCAGATGGCTAGCTATGCACCACTTTTTGTAAATACTAATGACAGGCGGTATTTTTCTCTGTTCTTTTTTCTCTCTCAGTATATATATATATGTAATCTCTCCTAATTATGTTGTAAATATGATCTTGATAAACTTTGTTATTAAGGTGGAACCCAGATGCGATTGTCTTCAACTCCTTTCAGGCGTATGGGACTCCTAGCTACTGGGTACAACGTTTTTTTACGGAGTCAAGTGGAGCAACTTTTCTTAACGCAACACTGCAAACAGATTCCTCTACTTCCCTTGTAGCATCTGCAATTGCTTGGAAAAATTCAGATGGTCAAACCTACATCAGGATAAAGGTCTGTAACATGTTGATTGTGACATTTTTCTTAAAATATTTTCCCATAGCTAATTTGATTCATTTTGCCTTCTTCCTGACAAGAAGTCCAAGCGCTCCAAAACATTTTTGTTACCCAGGGCGCGTGATACTTAAGAATTAACTCACAACATAGGTTTCAGTATAGATACATTTACACATTTAGAAAAGGATAATTGTTTGATTTCCCTGAATGTGTTGGACCTAGAAGAACATCTTTTTGGTTATGCGTATATATTTATATAGAATTATTATCGGGTATGTTAATATCTATCCCAAATACAACATCCTTGGATGAAACCTAATATATATTTCCTTAAATCTGATTTTCTCGAGGGTTGTAGGTTTGTTGGTCAGTCAGTAGAGTAAAGTAATTATGAATTCTGAAGGTGATTTCATCCAATCCCTTCTACTACAAAAGAAAATTTCTGAATTTGACTTCCTAATTAAAACTTTGGCTCACTTTTCTTCTTATTAATTGTGATACTCTTATTGATCTATGAATGGTCTTATAGGCACCTAACCTCCAAATTGTCACCATTGGCATCGTGTTTAAGTTCAGTGGAAATTTGAAATGAAGTGCAGAGGACAGTTTTGGTGCAAAAGTAGACTTTGTTACTTGCTTTGTATCTTATAATTTTTATATTGAACTCGATTTTCATTTCTAATTGTGCCAGATTACTGTAGTCAAAAGAGAAGAGAGAGAACAATGATGGATAACTTGAAAATTTAGGCATTTTGGAATTTACATGTCTCCAATGTTGATATTTTGGAATTCACACGTTCCTGAAAATCTATCGAAGTATCCAAATCTTTTTACTTGCATGCTTCTACCATTGTCTTGCTAATTGAAAAGAAATCGACTGTCTTTGATTTTGTGCTTATATTCATCTTACCATATAACATATTCTTCTTTGTTTTAAAATCCAGGCTGTAAACTTTGGGAGCAATTCAGTGAACCTCCAAATTTCTGTTGGTGGAATGGATCCAAACTCTGTAAAGCTGTCTGGATCAACAAAGACCATTCTCACATCTGCTGGTGTGATGGATGAGAATTCCTTCAACGAGCCAAAGAAGGTAAAACTGCTATTTTATTCTTTATTTTTCATCCACTGTCCAGAAGGCATGTTCTCCGGTTTGCAGAAAAGTGTGTAAAGTCTTTGCGTATTTTTATGTTATTGCAGCTTTTCCCACCATGTTAGTCTTTCTACTACTTAGTTTGTTTTGACTTACTAACAAATGAATCAAAAGTTGATAAGAAAATTTGACAAAGGTAGAAAAATGTACGCTTCTGTTCTGGTCCTCATTTTGTTTTTGTTGCATTGATCATGATACTATTTTCAAAAACCTTAAAGCCATGTATTGATTGCGTGATAGATAACTAGGAGAAACCGATAACCACTGAGGAATGAATGCAAGGCATTCCATGATAACTAGTTGGCCATTGGAAAAATCCGAGTTCATGTTACTCAGTTTTATGCATATTCCCTAAGAGAGTTTATGGTAGTTGTTCTCCGGTGGTTTTCTTCACAGAAAGTAATATGAATTCCCGAAAGGTCGAATCTTGTCCCATGCATTATTAACATTAGAACCAAGAAAAAAATTGGAACTTAATATCTGGATGATAAAAACATAATCACTAAATTTTCTTTGTTGATATATGCAGGTCGTACCCATTCAAACACTGCTGGAAAATGCGGACAAGGAGATGAGTGTCCTACTTTTACCACATTCTTTAACTTCATTTGATTTGTTAAAGGAGTCTGTGAGTCGTAGAATTACAGAAGATGATTCGTCCCTTAAATCTTCTATCTGAAATAAATTAGTGGAAGTAGTAATATGCAAACTTATATGACATGGGGGGGGGGGTGTCTCTGTACTGTACTGAAACTATATATGTTCTGAATAATTTATAATGTAATGGTTATATACAGTTTCCCCGTCCATTTGATTTTCATTTCCGACGTTTTAAAGTTTTAGAAAACTACGAAAAAGGTATTTTCATTTTGGTATGTTGTGATCAAGCTGATAAACCTAGGAAAAGAAAGAGATGCCACCAGGAGGAAGATGATGGATCCAATGATGAATGCAAATTAGATGTTTAGTACATAAACTATCAGTCCTGGTCTGTTTTAATACCTAAACTCCTGGTCTGTTTTAATACCTAAACTTTCAATTTTCTTAAAATTGTTATAACCATTTTTTACAAAACAATTAAATATTTTTTTAAAAAAAGTTATGACTATTTATTTTGAAAATTTGGTTAATTGAAATTAATTTGAAAAACAGTTTGATTTTAGAGTCGTCACCAACCATTAAGTTAGGTAGGTTGGAAACTTTAAATGACAAAAAATAGTATGTGTTTTTACCAAAGATTCGTTTTTAAGGATTCGGGAGTCGATTACGTGTGGAGAATGATGAGCTCCCCCACAACGCCCAAATTTTGGTACCTAAACAATTATACGATGTTTAAATATTGAAAATTACGAACTCGAAAATATATTTAAATTATGATCCTCTTATTTATTCGAATTTATTAAAAAAATGTTAATTCGAATTATGAGTGCCATTTTGTGTGAACAATCTTCGGGGAAAGCACTTCCTTTGTAGTTAGGAGACTTTCCCATTGATTCCCCTCACAAAACGTTGTTTCGCAAATTGCGCCAAGATAAAATAAAGTAAAAATAAAACAAAATAAAAATGAAAAGTGATGAAAAAGATTCGAAATAAATAAACGTGGTATAAAGAGAGAAATATCGAATACATAACAACATTTATGCGAAAAAATCTTCGTAAAGACACCTTCCCTTGTAGTTGGGAGATGTCTTCGTAGATTCCCCGCACCATGGAATTTTCCAATTTTTATACATACATACAGACATGAAATTCTAACGATCAATAAAACAAAGTTACAAATTTGGGACTAATATACACATTTACAAACATGATAAATTAAAATACAACAAAAATTAGACATGTTTAATAAAATAAGGGACTAAATAGTAATAACAGAAATTTTCAGGACTAAAATAACAAAAATAGAAACTTAAATGACTAAAATAACAAAAATAGAAAGTTAAAGGACTAAAATAGAAAAAAAGAAAGTTAAAGGGTTGAACTGTAAATATAGAAAGTTAAAGGACCACAATAGTAAATACAAAAATTTAAATGACTAAAATAGTAAAAATAAACATTTAAGGGTCTAAATAGAAAAAATAGAAACTTAGAGGACTAAAACAGTAATTACAAATAAACTAGAGTCCAAATTGCAACTATTAAATAACATAGGTACTAAAAATGAAAATAACCCATAGACAATGTAAAGGTCTAAAATGAAATAAATCAGAAACATCAATGGTCAGATAATAATTAAACCAAAATACCAAACAGGGATTAAAATACAAGATTTACAAATATCAGGGCCAAATTCGAACATCAATAAAAATATACAAAACATGCTACCAGTGACTAAAATGAAATAACTAAAAACATTGTGACCAAAGTAAAAAATACAAAAATATGACAAAAATAAACAACTAGTGACTTAAATATAATTATTAAAAGATACATGCCTGAAACAGAACATTAAAATTTCATTTAATGATCAATTCAAGAGATTACAAATATATAGAGACCTATAAGGTGATTTACCCCCAGAAATATGAAAAACACGGGTGTGAGAACACAAAGAAACAGGGACTAAAGTTGACATTAACCCATAAATAAAAACACGCTGACACTCCCCTGTTAAACGACGTCGTTTTAAGTTAACTATATAGGCCCGAATTTAGGGCCTTTTCCCCATCACCCCTCATTTCCCCTCTTTCTCAGAAAAAACAAAGAGAGAGAGAAAGAGTCACAGACTCTCTCAACCCTCTCTTTGGGGAGAAGAAAGACCACAACGGTCGGAGAGGAACACGACAGTACACGCGACGGCGCTCGGTGGTCGGAGAAGCACAACCGACCTCAAATCGTTCTTCTTCTCCCCCACAACCTGAAACCCAAATTATTTTCACCTAAAACCAACCCTAGGAACGTAGATCTAAACCTTTACCTTTCGAATAAACGTAACTCCGGCGACCCGTGAGCTTCCCGACGAGCTCCGACCAAGGTAAGGGCTTTTTCCTTATCCCTTCTTTTTCCTTTTTTTTCGTTCAATTTTGATTCTCTCAACCCTAAATGCTCTCTAGTTTTTCCCCTTTCTCTCTCTCTCGTATTTTCTCTCTCTTATTCTTCTTCCTATTTTTCTCACTGAACCAGAACATTTCCCTCTAGTTCTTTTTCTCTTCTCTTGTCTCATTTAATGGATGGTTCCCCTTTGGTTAATAATGATGAGTTATATAAATAGGGGAATGGGTTTCTGATTTGGGTAGGTTAAAAATCTTGGATTTTTGGGATTTAGGTATTTTTTTAATTTAGGGTTTTTAGATTTAGTGATTATTGACTGATTTTCTTATTGATCTGGTGTCTGTTTGGTTACTATTGATGACGATGACAGCTCGGGATGACTCGACGACGGCTGATGCACGTGGGGAGATGACCGATGAAGCACACGCACCGGTAGGGAGTCGAATAACTACTGGTGGTGGCTGTTTTTTACCTATTGGGGCGGCGGTGACTAAATTAGGGTTTAAAAACCCTAATCAGGTTTGGGTTTAATCCTGAGCCGGTTCGGGTTAGATGATAGATCATTGGATTCTCAGGTTGGGTCTGCTGCTAGTGGGTTGCTGGAGCTTCGGGTTGGGTTTCTGTACTGGGCTCTGGGTTAACCCAAAATTGGGCTTCTTGTTTGGGTCAGCTATGCTTGCTGAGTGGTGAGTGGGTCCTGGGTAGGCTTCAAGGCCTGCAAAATATGTATTCAAAATACTTAATAAAATAATAATAATAATAAATATAATAATAATAATATAATTAATATTTTAATAGACCCAGACAAAAACGGGTGTTTACAGTTGCCCCTCTTTGCACATTCTTGTGTTAACAAGAATAGGGCAAAGACGAAAAAGACAACCAGTTTTTGTCTGGTTCTCTCTTTTTGGTTTAAAATTTGATGTGTTTGTTGGTAGGAGACGAAACTGCTCATACACGATGAAGAGTTCTGGTCATCTAAGGGTGACACGGCTCCTACGTGATGAGGAGATCTGGTCGGGGGATGACACTGCTCATACGTGATGAAGAGCTCTTGGCCATCTTTAGGAAGGGTGATAACTCGATTCCTGTGTGCTGAGGACAGTTGGTTATCTAGGGGTGACATGACTCCTACGTGATGAGGAGATCTGGTCAATGGATGACATAGCTCATACGTGATAAAGAGTTTTGGCCATCTTTAGGAAGGGTGATAACTCATTTCCTACGTGATGAGGACAACTGGTTATCTAGGGGTGACACAGCTCATACGTGATGAGGTGATCTGGTCAGGAAATGACACAGCTCATACGTGATGAAGAGTTTTGGCCATCTTTAGGGATAATGGTTTCAAGAGAAATCAACTCAAAGATTATGTTTCAAAAGAAACAAACTCAAAGATGGGTTTCTCAAAAAAATAATTGTCTCAAGAGATACCAAATTTTGTTTCCAAAGAAACAGACTCAAAGATGATTTTGTTAAGAGAAACAGACTTAAAGATTTTTTTCAAAATGAACAGACTCAAAGATTTGTTTCAAGAGAAATTGTTTCAAGAGAGACAAAATTCATTTTAAGAGAAAAAGATTCAAAGATTGTCGATTCTAGGGAAACAATCTCAAATGTGTTTGTTTTGTTTCAAAGAAAACAATTTCATGATTTGTTTTTAAAGGGGAAATTGTCTCACGCGATACGAATCGATTTTGAAAATCTCAAGTGAGATTAATTTTATTTCAAGTACAACAAATTTAAATTTGTATTTCAAAAAAAGATGTCTCAAGCGAGACGAAATTTATTTTGAGAGAAATTGTCTTAAGCGAGACAAAATTTGTTTTAAAATTCTTAAAATTTGTGGAAAAATGTCTCAAGCAAGACAAAAAAAAATTTAAAGAGAAGTTTTCTCAAGAGAGACAAAATTTGTTTTTAAGAAAATTGTCTCTAGCGAGACGACACTTTGTTTTTTAAAAAGATAATCTCAAGAGCTCATAGTCTATCTATCAGTTCCTGCATGTTGAGGAAACATCTTCAGAAGATCTGATTGTTGACTTCAGGAAGTCAAATATGTAGATGTCATTGTTCTTTTAGGTTGAAGACATCTAGTTATTTTCGAGCTTTTATTTCCTGAAAAATTGAAATGATATATTTATGACTGCCTATCTTGGATGTTTATGGGTGTCATGATGAAGTTTGTATTTTATTTGATTTGTCCTCAAGAGAGGGAAACTCAAAGTGTTTATTGCACATAATGATGAATGTTTGATGCAAAAATGCAAATTTCATGTGCCATGTATGTATGTATTGATGTATGTTTTCTCGATCTGGAAGAATAATGGTTGCGAGAGCATTCTTCATTCTATCATTGATTCAGTTTGTCTTCATTTCCACCAGGGTGTACTCTTGCAAACCTTGACTTGAGACAATTTGTTTTCTTTGCCCCATCAAATTTTGCCCCAAAAATTTGGTTTCTCTAGCCCCAACTTCGATCCTAAGACTCGGAGAAATATTCGTTAAATTCCAAGATATGCTTCTAGAGAAATTATCTTGTTTGATAATGTTTTTCTTCTTCTTTTTATTTTCGAAAATTTGAAAATTATCAAAAGGAATTTTGAACAATGTTGTCTCCTTCTAAGTTTCAGAATTGAAAAAAATCATAAAACATGAGTTCATTGGATATAAAAGAATTAACTACTCTTTTAATCTTTGATAGTTGTGAATCTTTGACAAATATCAAGATCTAAAGGTTGGTTTTGAGGTTGGCTACCTAAACTCTAAGGTTTGTTTTATTTATTCGGTCATCGTGAAGATCAAGGCATGCCCATCTTTCTTGGTTTGGCATTTTGATTGGAGGCAGACAAAATGTCACAACTAGCATAGTTAATTTCTAAACTCTTTAGAACCACTTTTGTTTCAGTTCTCTGAAATCTTCCATTTGTTCAAGCTTTGTAGACTCCTCTAGTCAAGGTAATGCAAAAATATCGGTTTAAAAATGAGATTTCTGAGTGCTCGTGTGAATTTGACTATAACAGGTGTTTCTCAACTCCCTTAGTTCATATTCACCGAAACTCCTTATTTTGATTTAATTTACCATTTTTTGGCTAGTTGAATTCAGCTTTATTGTACATATATCTTATAAATGCCTTTGTTTGGCTAGCTAAAGGATTCATCTCATCACGAAGTCTTCGACTTGACAACCACAGTGGAGTAAACACCGATTGCCAAGTACCTGATCAATGTCATGATTTGAATGTAATCTATTCATAAAGCCAGGGCTTTGGAGTTCCCTCTATAACCAATTGCTTTAGCGGAATAGCTCAGCTTTATTGTATACATATATATATTCTGGGTATGGATTCAATTTCTTAAGCTCGCTGAGGAAAACCTATTATAGTCCCAGTATTTTTTTATGGTAAAAAATCTCATCGTTAGAGTTCAATTTCCAAGTAACTGACCTAAACTAGATTCATCTACTTGACCGTTCCATCTAAGAAGATCATGATCATCATTAAATGTCATTAACATAAGTAGAACCAAATAGCTTTGTAATTTCATGTGCTAGTTGCCCCATTTTGTCTTCTCCTAACACATACCTGAATGTTAAGCCTTTGATTGATTGTACATGCGATGAAAGAGTTAGCTTGGTCCCTGCAAGATAAGGGTATGCACTCAGATGTATTTTTAGCTTAGGATCAAGGGGTCCTTGTTTTGCTGGGGTTCAATCTTGTCATTTGTCAAAGATTTATAACCTCAATTATTAAAGAGCTTTTAATTAAGATGATATTTAAAGAATTCAAGATTAACATTTTCCCATTGCTCATTTCCTAAGGAGAAAGCATTTTATTGAAAATGTTCGAACTTCAAGTGATTTATAAACATTTAAACATAAGAAGAAAAATAAGTTGAAACAAGATGACATGCATGAGAATGCAATAAAAACTCCTGATGGATTCCCAACCGACTCCCTATCAGAATGCCCCAATTATACATTGAACGTTAATACCCCTGAATCAATTATATCTTGGACCTTACGCTTCAATACCCTACAGTTCTCAGTGGTGTGCCCTGAGCTCCCAATATAATAGATGTATATGGCGTTAATATCAAGGCCTTTAGGATATGGTGCCCCTCTTGGTTTGGATTGAACTGGAGTCACAAGGTTCTTCTCAACTAGTATTGGGAGAAATTCCTCATATGTTATTGGAATTGGATCAATGTGACGGAATGCCTTATGAGGTTTGGTCCTCAGATTAGCTAGGTAAGATCCCGCTATGTTAATCTCAGTTGTTTCCTCAATGTCAGTACTATTAGTGCTTATTATCTGGCCATTCTTGAAAGCTCTTTCAATCATTTCTCTACACATGACGATGTTAGAGAAACTCTTGGTGGCAGCTCCTATCATGTAATTGATATATGGAGATTTTAATGTGTCGATGACTAGAGTGATGAATTCTCTTTCAATCATTGGTGGATGTACTTGAGATGCAATATCTCTCTATAGTTGAGCATATTGTCGAAAGCTCTCATCACTCCTCATCTCCATATTCTGTAACATTGTTTGATCCGAGGCCAAATCAATCATGTGCTTGTAATGACCCAGAAAGGCACGAGTTAAATCCTTCCAAGAACGGATTTGAGCACGACTCAATTGATTGTACCACCTTGAAGCGGGTCCAGTCAGACTGTCTTAAAAACAATGGATCATCATCTAATTATTATTGGTGTATCCATTCATCCTTCGGATAAACATCGTGAGATGTGCATTGAGGCAACTAGTTTCATCGTACTTCTCAAAGTCGGGCATCTTAAATTTAGACGGAAGCACCAAGTCGGGAACTAAAGCTAATTCATTTGCATCCATCTCATTGTGAGAGCTTTGTCCTCTTATTCCTTTAAAGGTCTCTCTGCACCACTGTTTTAAGTTCTCATGAATCTCATTGTTGGCTCTTTTTCATCTTATCAGGATCTGGCATGTTGTGATTAGTATAATTACCCTGAGGATTTATCATAGTTGTACGAGCTTTAGTGGCCGAGAAGCCTACTTGATGGCTTGGAAGCTTGTGGGGCGAAATGATTATTTGTGGATTAGCGTGTGCCATCACACATTCAGAGGCTTCTTTGGTCGAGGAAATCTTTTCTTTGCCTCTTTCCTAGTTGAGTACAGTCAGTTTAGTTACAATTTGATTCATCATGTCGTTTAGGTTTTGCAAGATACGATCCATGGTGGCCTTTTGTTCTTGCTCCATTTTGACTTCCTACTATGCTTGCATCTTTTGCAGACTCTCTTCCAGTTCTTTCTTCAGCTTCCCAAATTTTGCTTCCATTCTCAATACTGTGTGAATGAAGTTGCACAGTTAGAAGCACTTCTTCGGAATCCTCCACGAGATAAACCCATGATTCCATGATTAATGTATGTAAACAATACTTCAATGAATGACATGCAGAACACAAATATGCAAATGCAAATGTAAAAAATGTGAAAATGTTTAAATAAATACAGTGCATAATGTAAATGCAAAAGGTATCGATTTCCAAAAGTAATCATTCTTAAAAAAGAGTTCCAATCATCCAAAAGAGTTTTCATCTTTACAAGAGAGATCCATCTACAAATGCAGTTTGTGATATGTAATCCCTAGGCAAACTACCAAGCTCGGACCACCGGATTATGTTCTTCCTTGTTATGAAAACTCTTTTCTATTTTAATGATCGCTCTTCTATTATGATGATTACTTGGTTAATCAACAACTTTCTTTTATTTATGATGATCATGCAATGCCAAACAATAATAAATAAATAAATAAAAATTAAACATAGAAAATGTGTCAGTAAAAAAGGATTCAAATATCAAACAAATATCAAGAAAATAAAATAATGAAGGTAAAGAGAAGAGGTTTAGAGTTGTTTCTCCTTTGTGTACACTTATTTTGGGTACTTACTGACGAACAGAGGTTCAACATGAATTTAACGGGGTGGGTTATTATGGTTCACTATATGCATGGTTTCGGCTCTAACAAGAAAATGGTACCTGAATTGTCCTTGTTGGTGCCTTCTTAGGCTGTCAAACCCTCAATCTTGGCCCATTACAAGCTCATACGGATTGAGTTCAATTCGAGAGGATACATTACCTATGTACATGCGGAGAAACAATTTATCTCATGTAGACACAAGGTATATGAAGCCCAAAGGTTACTAGCTAAAACCCATGCGGAGAAACAAATTATCTCACGTAGGCTAAGCTTTCACCTCAACTTAAAAGAGACAAAGCTCGTAAGTGATACTATGATATACGAAAATATGTGCTGTGTGTGAGGAAAAACTAACAAACTTTAAAAACACGACAAAAATAACACTTTCACAATTTCCAAAATCGACTCGAATCTGAAAACCACTTAAATAAAAATCAATTAGTTTAAAAAAAGAAAATGTTGAAAATCAAAATAAATAAAAGGCTCAAAAATTAAATACAATTTAAGTTTGAAATTCCCAAATACAAAACAACATATAATTGTTCCTAGCCTGACTCTCGAAGTCCCCAGCAGAGTCCCCAAGCTGTCATAACCATTTTTTACAAAACAATTAAATATTATTTTAAAAACATTTATGACTATTTATTTTGAAATTTTGGTGAATTAAAATTAATTTGGAAAATAATTTGATTTTAGAGTCGCCACCAACCATTAAGTTAGGTAGGTTGAAAACCTTAAATGACAAAAAATAGTATGTTTTTTACCAAAGAATTGTTTTTAAGGATTCGAGAGTCGATTACGTGTGGGGAAGGATGAGCTCCCCCACAATGCCGAAATTTTGGTACCTAAACGATTATACAATGTTTAAATATTAGAAATTACGAACTCGAAAATATATTTAAATTATGATCCTCTTATTTATTCAAATTTATTAAAAAATGTTAATTCGAATTACGAATGCCTTTTTGTGTGAACAATCTTCGGGAAAAACACTTCCTTTGTAGTTAGGAGACTTTCCCATTGATTCCCCTCACAAAACGTTGTTTCGCAAATTGCGCCGAGATAAAATAAAGTAAAAATAAAACAAAATAAAAATTAAAAGCGATGAAAAAGATTTGAAATGTGGTATAAAGAGAAATATCAAATACATAACAACATTTATGCAAAAATATCTTCGTAAAGACACCTTCCCTTGTAGTTGGGAGATGTCTTTGTAGATTCCCCACACCATGAAATTTTCCAATTTTTATACATATATACATACATGAAATTATAACGATCAATAAAACAAAGTTATAAATTTGAGACTAATATACACATTTACAAACATGATAAATTAAAATACAACTAAAATTAGAGAAGCTTAATACAATAAGGGACTAAATAATAATAACTGAAATTTTTAGGACTAAAACAACAAAAACTTAAACTTAAACGAATAAAATAACAAAAACAGAAAGTTAAAGGACTAAAATAGAAAAAAATAGAAAGGTAAAGGATTGAGTTGTAAATATAGAAAGTTAAAGGACTACAATAGAAAATATAGAAATTTAAAGGATTAAAATAGTAAAAATAGACATTTAAGGGTCTAAATAGCAAAAAAGAAACTTACAGGACTAAAACAGTAATTACAAATAAACCAGAGTCCAAATTTCAACTATTAAATAACACATGTACTAAAAATGAAAATAACTAATAGACAATGTAAAGGTCTAAAATGAAATAAATCAAAAATCAAGGGTCAGATAATAATTAAATCAAAATACCAAATAGGGACTAAAATACAAGATTTACAAATATCAGGGCCAAATTCAAACATCAATAAAAAAATATACGACAAATGCTACCAATGACTAAAATGAAATAACTAAAAAAATTGTGACCAAAGTAAAACATACACAAACATGACAAAAATAAACAACTAGTGACTTAAATATAATTATTAAAAGATACATGTCTGAAACAGAATATTAAAATTTCATTTAATGATCAAATCAAGAGATTACAAATATATAGGGACCTATAAGGTGATTTGCCCCAAGAAATATGAAAAATACGGGTGTGAGAACACAAAAATACAAGGACTAAAGTTAACATTAACCCATAAAAAAACATGCTAACACTCCCCTGTTAAACAGCGTCGTTTTAAGTTAACTATAAGGACCCAAATTTAGGGCATTTTTCCCCATCACCACTCATTTCCCCTTTTTCTAAAGAGAGAGAGAGAAAGAAAGAGTCACAGACTCTCTCAACCCTCTCCTCTGGGAGAAGGAATACCACGACGGCCGGAGAGGAACACGACGGTACACGTGATGGCGCCCGACGACCGGAGAAGCAAAACTGACCTCAAATCATTCTTCTTCTCCCCCACAACCCGAAACCCAAATTATTTTCACCTAAAACCAACCCTAGGAACGTAGATCTAAACCTTTACCTTTCGAATAAACGTAACTCCGACGACCCGTGGGCTTCCTGACGAGCTCCGACCAAGGTAAGGGTTTTTTCCTTCTCCCTTCTTTTTCCTTTTTTTGTTTGATGTTTGATTCTCTCAACCCCAAATGCTCTATGATTTTTCCCATTTCTCCCTCTCTCGTATTTTTTTCTCTTTCGTTATTCTCCCTATTTTTCTCACCGAACCCGAATGTTTCCCTCTAGTTATTTTTCTCTTCTTTTGTCTCATTTAATGGATGGCCCCCCTTTGGTTGATAATAATGAGTTATGGAAATAGGGGAATGGTTTTCTGATTTGGGTAGGTTAAAAATCCCAATTTTTTGGGATTTAAGTTTTTTTAATTTGGGGTTTTTCGATTTGGTGATTATTGATTGACTTTCTTATTGATTTGGTGTCTGTTTGGTTACTGTTGATGACGATGACAGC
The DNA here is from genome assembly GCF_006381635.1 of Hibiscus syriacus. Taxonomy (NCBI): domain Eukaryota; kingdom Viridiplantae; phylum Streptophyta; class Magnoliopsida; order Malvales; family Malvaceae; genus Hibiscus; species Hibiscus syriacus. The sequence continues at coordinate 179,296 of NW_024063016.1, forward strand.
TCGGGATGACTCGGCGGTGGTTGACACGCACGGGGAGATGACTGGTGAAGCACACGCGCCGATGGGGAGTCGAATAACTGTTGGCGGCGACTGCTTTTTACCTACTTGGGCGGTGGTGATTGAATTAGGGTTTATAAGCCCTAATCAGATTTGGGTTTAATCCTGGTCCGGTTTGGGTTAGATGATTGGTTATTGGATCCTCAGATCGGGTCAGCTACTGGTGGGTTGTTGGAGCTTCGGGTTGGGCTTCTGTAATGGGCTCTAGGTTAACCTAAAATTGGACTTCTTGTTTGGGTCAACTGGTGAGTGGGTCCCAGGTAGGCTTCAAGGCCTGTAAAATATGTAATCAAAATACTTAATAAAAAAATAATAAATATAATAATAATAATAATAATAATAATAATATAATTAATATTTTGTAGACCCGGATAAAAATGGGTGTCTACAAAAATCATATCTAAAGTGTAGATTTTGTTTTATTTTAGTATTCGTCGTTAAAAACTTTAGTTTTTGTTTCATTTTAGTATCCCGTTTAAAATTTAATGTTAAGTTTTGAAAAGATTGAAAGTTTAGGTACTAAAACAAACTTAAATTGATAGTTTATGTACTAAATGCTTTAAGATTTTAATGGTGGGGTACTAAAATGAAATGAAAACTAAATATTAAGTGTGATTTTGAAAAAAAAATCGAAAGTGTAAATACTAAAATAGACCAAAACTGATAGTTTATGTATTAAAAGCGTAGTTTAACCTAGTTTCTATTTAAGACTTTAAACATTTTGACAAGTTGACTAGATTTTATTTTTGGACTTGTGATAATTGTGACATGTTTTTATTACAAATAAGTTGATTAATCCTTGGAAAGGATACATGGATATAAACCTATTGAATTTTTTCTCTTTTGTTTGAAACTTTTTACATAGAATAGATATAACACTATTTGCACAATGTTTAAACTCATAAATTGAAAGATGTAATACATATCAATACTAGTCAACGGGTATCCACGTTATATTCTAGATTTATATTCATAATGTGTTACATATTGAAATTGAGTATCGATACTATTCTAGTTGTATTAACACTCAGATAATATAAATCAAATCAATTGAAATAAAAATCAACTTTTAAAGGTGTTGTATAAAAGTACGATTTAAAATTTAATTGTTTGGGATTATTTTTAAAAAATGAGTTCGCAAAGATAAAATGTCCATTATAGACATTATGTTGTAAATTAAAAATATAGCATTTCAATTATATTTACACTTGTATATGAATCATATCAATTTAAACTATAATAAATATTATTATATATGCATTATATCAATTTAAACTATAACAAAAATATATATAATATAAATAAAGAATATAATTATAATAAAAGTATATTTTATATAACTCATTATTAATATTTTAATATATAAATCATAATTTTTATTTATTTTTAAATGATTAGAATAAATTATTAAAAGTAATAAATCATTTTTAAATATTAAAATAAAACGTAAATGCATAATTAAGCGAAACTCATACATTTGTAAGTGTAAAATTATAATTTACTTCCAAACGTAAAGTTGAAAATGAAAATGTTAGAAATCTTAGTTTTTGTGGTTGGTTTGAAACCACCGTTTTTATCGATTTTTTTTTATTTTTTACTTATTTAATATTGATTTTACGATCAAAACGAATTTTTTAACTAAAAATGCTTCAAGCCATAATGTATCAAATTGATGTGGATATTGTCTATGAATATAATGTTGATCATTCAATATTGACATCTATAGTCTAGTATTACTACCAATGGCCTAAATTTGTTAAATTATTCAAGTGGTCCTTCAATAATGTAAGGTTTATTATATGATCTTGTAATTCGTAATGTTTTCAAGTAAGTCCCTATTTATGATTAATTGAATATGATTTATATGATTTTTTTTTCAAATTTGAGTACGACATGTTTTAAACAATCAATGTTACATTGTTGATCTAGTTTACAATTATATCAAATTGAGGGTATTATATACTAAGGATTTAAATTAGAAGTGAGTCGATTAACTTGAAAAGGACACAGACATGGACATCTTAATTTTTCCAATGTATGCGGTTTTTCTTGATTAAGGTTTTCTAGATAAGATCTATATAACGCAATACTTAAACCCATAAATTGGATGACAATACACGCTTAAACAAGCTTGAGTCCATGTCCCTCTAGATTGTTTTTTAAGTAGGTGTTCTATTATCTTATCATATTAAAGACGAATCGTTAGTGTTCATTAAAAAAAAAGGGTAAACTACGCCAATGGTCACTGATGTTTGGGTAAGTTTTCGTTTTCACCACTAATGTTTAAAAAGTTACAAATTGGTTACTAATGTTATCGTTTGTCATAAAATGGTCACTGGTCGTTAACAGCCGTTAGGAGCCGTCACGGAAAACATGCGTGGAACGTTAGATGCTTACCTGGAATGCCATGGTGGAATAGAGCATTACTCTAACGTTCATTTTCTTCTCCCCTTTAAATAAAACCAATCCCTAACCCTAATCTACCTCTTTTCCTTCATATTTTTCTTTGTTGAAATTTTTCTCAAATCCTTCCCAAGATAAAAGCTAGCAAAGGTGAAGATGGAAGACTCTATTGAAGTTCCTCTTTGTAATTGTGGACAACCAGCTAAGGTGGTGATGGCTTGGATGAATGAAAATTATGGGAGGAGGTTTTTTGGTTACCGAAATTATGGGGAAAAAATGAGTACAAAATGTCATTTTTTTTGTTTGGATGGATCCTCCCATGATGCCTCGGGCAAGATTTGTTTGCTTAGGGTTGTTGAAGAAATTAAGAAAAGTCATTTGAATGGTGTTATTTGAATGCTTAGGGAAACGAGAGGATTTTTTTGGCTTGTTATCTTGATTTTATGTGTCTATAAGCTTTGGGTTAGCAAATGAAAATGATGTTATTTGAATGGTGGATTAAAAGCTTTGTAATGGAAGTTTTTGTAATGGAAGTTTGTATGTGTTTCCAGATTAATTCTTATGGTTCTATTATTTTGCAATGGTTTTTCTTCCTTTGTATGTCTATAAACTTTGATTTTTGAATTGTGCATTTAATTTTTCTTCATTTTGCATTGAACTGCAAGAATAATTAAAAAATGAATATTACAAAGAAATGCCAAAATATGATGTATTTCATTATCAGTAAACTGATACAAGTCAAAATACAAGTAAGAACAATAATTTGTCAAACCTGTTCTAATTCAATATGACATTAAGCCTAAAGCTTAATTCATGAAAATATGGATAGTTCATAAGTAAACTTTACAAAAAGAATGGCTATGCATCAAAGCCAATCAAGCAGAAGCAGGTATATAACAAAGTAAGTCAAGTTCCTAGGTAAACTAAACAAAAAGTTCCATCAATACTACCCATTTCATTCTTTTGATGTTGTGTGCAAATCTTGATTGTGAGGGATAGAAACAGAAGATTCTTGACTTCCAGGCATTGCATGGTCTGTTGTAGATGGTGGCATCATCCAACGGACTGTTGTAGGTGGATTATGTGGCCTCATTGTAGGTAATTTTGGCCTTAATACTTGTTGCCTTGTAGGTTGGATGGTTCGAGCTCGTCGTTGCATTGGAGTTGAGTGTTGGGATGACTGGTCAGGTGCATGTGGTTGGCTGGATTCTGATTCATGTTGGTTTAGACTCATGTTACCGCCAACTTCTCCTCCACAGGTCCTCTTATTGTGGCCAGGTTTACCACACATAGAGCAGTTTCCCATCGAACCTTTCTTGCTTAATTTAGGCCCATTCTTATTTCCTTCATCAGCTTCCTTTCTCCTTTTTTTAGTTGGTCTTCTAGGAGGTCTTCTCAATTCTGGAGGCAGAATAGGCTTCATTTCAGTGACAGGAGTCCATTGCTTAGCACCTATTAACAAAGAAGAAAGAATTTAGAAAATTAGCATGACATAAATTATTTAGGTATATGTAAATAGTTGAGTAGTTCACCTTTGACAAGACAAATGAAATTAGAATATATTGCAAGCCTTGTGGATTTGTGGTAGCAAGTATGAACATAAGGTTCAGGTCGATCATTGTACAATTGCATGACTGCTACTGCATAGATACATGAGATGCCTGTCAGGTCCCATTTTCTACAAGAACAAGAGTGAGAGCCCATGTCCACCACATGTTAGTTTCCTGGACCATATTCAACCTGATATTTCAACCCTCCAGCATGTGTAGCCCAACACCTGCATATATCAATAAAAACAACATAGTTCAACAGAATATTTAAACATTCATAATGGTCTGCACATCTCAAATGGTCTCAACATATTTCAACATATTTCAACAACATATCTTAACATATTTGATAGCATATGTCAGCATATCTCAACGAAATATTAAATTTGAAAAGAGTTACCTAGTTGCTTGATCAATTATAATGTTCAACTTCTTCTGAATATTTGGACATAATGGCCCATTAATCTTTTCAGTTACTTCATATCTGCAAACAATTCTTCTCATAATTTTGGTTCTAATTAGCTCCATCATAGTAAGGATGGGCTTGTCTCTAGCTTCCAAAATTATCTGCACAATATATAATTTGTTAAGAGTTATAGAAAAATAATATATATATAAACAATATTATAATAAGATTACCTTGTAAAACATTCACAAAGGTTATTGAGAAGTATGTCAGATTTAGTAGTGGTGGAGAAGTGTGCTTTGGACCACTGTTGAGGGTTAAGATGCTTCATCCACTCAAATGCATCATTAGACAAAGTCTTCAATTCTGTTATGGCATCTTGGAATTCTCTACCATAAGTTGCTCTAGCAGATCTCCACAGTGCATCCTTAAGAGCTTTTCCTTTGTGATCTTTTTTGAAGTTGGCATAAATATGCCTTACACAATTCCTGGCTTCAGCATTAGGGAATAGCTCTGGCACAGCTTCAACAAGTCCCTACAAGGATAACTTAATAAATAATTATGATAATAGACTTACTAATTTATAATAAATGCAAAAGTTAAGAACATAACCTTTTGTCTATCAGACATAAAACACCATCCATATGAGTTGTCAATGTCCAAGTCTCTTCCAAGAATTTCCAGAAACCATAACCATGAAACTGATTCTCACTCTCCACAACAACATATGTTATGGGATAGATTCCACCATTAGCATCGGTACCAACTGCTGCTAGTAAGTAACCAGCATAATAACCCTTCAAGAAGCATCCATCAAGGCTGATAATCCTTCTACAACCTACTTTGAACCCCTCTTTGCAAGCTTAAAGACAAACATACATTCTTTGAAATAGTCTATTATCTAGTTTGCAAATAGTTGTAGTTCCAACATTTGTATTCCTTAATCCAAGTAAATATTCATAGATATTTCCATATTGTTCTTTCAATTTACCTTGAATCATTTCTAAGGCATGCTCTCTAGCCCTTCCACATTTAGTCAAAGAACAAACTGTCCCATAGTCAGTCATCACATTTTGTTTGAGGGAAGTCAAAGAATAATTCATATCAGACATGAATTTCTGAATATATTTCATCCCGATGAACCTATAACTGACATTCTTATTTTTTAACAACTTAGCACAAGTGTGTTCGGACTCGTAAGTCTTAATCTACCAAGTGTTCAAATCAGAATCATGTGAATGCAATGGGGAAGCCCATAATTTCCATGGACAACCCTCCCTACAAATTGCTTGTAATCTCTTGTTGTCATTAACCTTAAACAAGACAGTTGTTCTATTCACCTTCCCATATTGCCTAATTGCCTTCTTTAAAGTCTATTTACTACAAAATAACATACCCTTTTGAAATTTAGGGTTCTCCATATCAGTCTCTTTGTTAAACTCAAGGAAGGTAGGACAGGCATCTGAGTCATAATCTCTGTCATTGTTTAATTCCCCTGAATTAACAGGACTAGAGTAAAACATTTCATCAGATCTATTGTTAAACTCATGCCTACCCATGTCCCCTAAAATATTTATCACATTCTCCTCTACCGTACTAGGTAAACTCTCCTCATCATCAAAAGAATTTTCACCATCAGTTTCTTGAAAATCAGAATCTGATTCATTAGATCCATTGTTTTCATCTTCTACCACAACTTCTTCAAAATCAGCTTCTGTCCCTCTAACACCTTCATTACTAGACTTGTCTTTCTCATTGTCTCTTTCAACATTATCCATTTCTACACTAACACTTTCAACATTGTCCCTTTCAACACTACCCATTTCAGCATTGTCCCTTTCTACACTGTCCATTTCAGCATTGTCCCTTTCTACACTGCCCATTTCAGCATTGTCCCTTTCTACACTACCCATTTCAGCATTATCCATTTCTACACCAGCACTTTCAGCACTATCCATTTCTACACCACCACTTTCAGCATTGTCCCTTTCAACACTACCCATTTCAGTATTGTCCATTTCTACACTACCCATTTTAGTAGTATCTATTTCTGCACCACCACTTTCAGCATTATCCATTTCTACACCACCACTTTCAGCATTATCCACTTCTACACCACCACTTTCATAACATCCACTTTCAGTTATACCCTTAACTTGTGCATAGATGTGAATATATCTATTCCTAGGTAAACTCTATACCATTTTCATTACATCAGAATCAGTTCCTAAAGGCATGATGGAAGACCCAGTTAATTTTGCATTTGGCAGTAACCAAAATAATTGTAAAGGAGTAGGGACTAATATTTGCTCCATCATTTCACAAAAGTCAAGTAAAGAGATTGTGTCACAATCACACAAGTCAAAATAAGCAATCTTGTTACCAGTGAACTTCATTCTAGGTGAATGTACAAATGATCCACCGTAGTGACACACAACAAAAAAATTTTCATCTTCACGACCTGTAACAAGATTTTTGAATTGATATTCAGCATAGTAGGACCCATAACACACATATACACTTTATCATATTAACATATGATCCAATATTATTACAATATTCAACATACAAACATGTAAGGCCTGCAACAATACAATATTCAGAATATTTATAGTTACAAGCATATAACACATATACACATAAATAGTCATAAAGTCAACATAATTTATTAAATCCTTGTGGTCCACAAGAACACAATATTAACCATTATTTTCAAACATGTAGGGACCACAACATTACAACATTCAGAAAATATTATTAAACTGCATGGTTTACAACAATATAAAACATTCAACATACAAACACGCCAAAACCACAAAGTTAGTATATCCCACATATTTCAAAAATTTCAACATTCAACATATCCCACATGTCAAAACCTTTACAACATAAAGCATATAACAAAAAAAATAGCATGAAAAGTGGATACATGATTTCAAGTGGATATAAAGTGATCATATCAAGAAAATAACATATAACATAAAGTACATATCATTTATGTTGGACATAAATCATATAACATATAACATAAAGCATTGCCAGTAGAGTTGTAAAGTTGTATAACATATCATATAAATATGAAAAGTGGTCATATAAACAGAAAATATTGCAAGTCTAGTTGTAAAGTTGTCAACAGAAAATCAACATTACTTCAACATAAACCACATACATTTTCTGTCAAAAGAAAATAGAAAACATTGCAAGTAAAGTTGTCAACAGAAAATCAACATTATTTCAACATAAACCATATACATTTTATGTCAACACAAAATCAATACAGTTGTCAAAAATCAAGAATCAAGAGTAATATAAAACAAAATAATCGACATTATTTAAAAAAAAAAACCATTCAATTTTCTGGCAAAATTCTAGGTTAAACCATTTTCTCTCAAACTGAAAATACAGCTTATCGTAAAGCATGGCGTTGTCCCCTTTTTGTCGTAGCCTCCATGTCAGAACCATCTTCACTTTAAACCCTAAAAATTTCCTCGAACCCCTCTTGTAGATGCTTAATTTGTCTGGGTAGTTAAGAAACCAGAAAAAACTAGAGGGAACGGTTTGTAGAGAGTGGGGGGGTATTGTGAGTTATAAAAAAAAACTGTAAATGGGGGATGGTCAGTTTTTTTTAGATATAACCATTAATCAACAGGAAAAAAAGAGGGGGGCAACACAATCAAAAAGAAAAGGAGAAACAGTGAAAAGAAAAAGGACGAAAAACACAGAAAAAAGAAAAAGAACAGTACTTGTAAAAGGTTATTTCTCATATTCGATGATCAAAGGAAGGAAAGGATCTCTCTTGTCATTAAATCAGAGTAATACGCAAAATCAAAAAGGGGTACTTATTTCTATGTTTCCATTCTCAATTGTTTTTGTAATTTGCTTACTTATTTCTATGTTTCCATTTTCAATTGTTTTTGTAATTTGCTTGTACATGCATATGCTTTGAGTCAAAATCAAGTTAAAATATATAGAAATAACAGTACATTTACCTTAGAGGTTTGGGGTCATTTCTGGTGCTACATTCGAAGGAAAAAGAATAAATAGGTTCCTAAAAAACAGAATAAAATCAGTAAATATTTTGAAATCAATTCGTTTAAGGGTTGAATGCAAATAGGAAAAGGGTTTTAGTCCATTTACCTTATTCGTCGGAAACATTATTGTTGGTTTTGTCGGAGTAGATAGTGGGTACTTTTGTGAGGCTTCGGTTCGGTAACAAAGGGGTAGAGCGAGGTCGTGAGGTCTTGGTTCCTCAACGGAGCTTTCGAGGGTGAGTCCGCGGTGGTCGAGAGTTCAGCAGTGAAGATTGGGGGTTGTTTTGACCTTTGGGTTATGGTTTCTTGTTGTGAGAGATTTGAAGCTTAAGGGTTCAAGGTGATTTACGGGGTGGACTCGAGGTTGTGTGGATCCTCATCGGAGCCTTGGGCGGCGGCCATGGTGGCCACGGCCTCGTTTGGTTGCTTTGAGAGAGAATGAGAGGAGCTTTGAGAGAACGGCAGGGGAGGGGAGAGTTTATTAAAGTGAGGCTGAGTTTAGAATGAAAATTAGGTTAAAACTAAGCCTAAGGTTCCTAATATATTCAGTCTCCTAAATGGCACCGTTTAGGACCTGCGCCTAGGAGAGGGTTAATCACGCAGACGTCCCTTGCAGTTCTCATATGTTTCGTTTTAGTCCTTGCTTTGGTGTTGGGTACATTTCGAATTTGGCTCTTAATCTTTATGTTTATTACATTTTAGTACGAGCCATGTTATTTTAAGTTTTGACAACTTTATGTATTCGGCTCTTAAATTTCAGAATATTTATTTTAATCCATCTCGTTAGTTAAGTCATATTTTGTGTTGTTGATATTTTTGGCCTGTTGTTTCGTGTTCTTTTATTTTAGTCCTGTAACGAGTCTTTTGTGTTTTCCTAATTCTGTTCTCTTTGTTTATGCATATTCTAATTTAGTACCCAGTGTGTTACTTTTTTTTGTTTGTTTGTCTTCACATCTAGCTTGTAATTTTTATATATGACAATTTAGTTACTTAGTATGCTTGTTGAGTTTAGTGTTTAATTTCTATTTTGTATGCTTAGTTTTAGTTTTCTGTTATTTTGGTCCCCATGTCAGTATTGAATACGAGATTGTTGTTATTGACAATAGGTTTTTATATATATAGCAATTGATGTTATTTTAGTGTATGTGCATATTTTATTTTAGACTAAGATGGTTATTCGAATGTGTGACATTATATGATTAGTTTTTGCATGACATCCTTTTGTATAATTTGCCTGTTAGCCTCATGTGTACAATTCGACATCGTTACATAATTGATTTAAGGGTAATACCCTTTTAATTTAAAATTGTTTTAAGTGGGTTGTCTTAACTGATTAGAGATCCACTTTCGACAATTTTAAATTAAAAGTGTATCCCGAAAGTGAAACCTAAAAATTGATCCATCACACTAAAATTTGGGAATGAGAGAAAAAGAAATGTTCGTTTATTTAAATATATCGAGAAAAGGTTGTTATATCTTTAAGATCTGGTCTCGATATTTGTAAATAATCGAACATTCTTTATCTTTCTAAAATGACTTGGTAATTTTAATTTAATTCGTTTGAGTGTTCTTGAATGTTTTAAATTTACATTTTTGTTTTATGGGATCAAAAATCAAAATAAATCCGAATTTGTAAAGTTCATTGCAAAGACGTTAATTAATCGATTAGGTACCGATTTAGGGCGTTGTGGGGGTGCTAATCCTTCCCCACACGTAATCGACTCCCGAACTCATTTTTTTGGTAACGCAGACCTCAATTTGTTGTTTTAATTAAAATTAATTTTTACTTAAAATGACGAAACATTTTTGGTGCCCAATCACACCCTAATCAAAGATTGGTGGCGACTCTTCGAACCGTATTTTTTCGATCGTAAAGAAAATTCAAAATTTTTTGAAACGAGAGGTCTTTTAAACTGCATTTTTTTAATCATTTGAAAGAGAATAATACAAAAATTAATGTGGTTTTTTAAAATCTTACCTTTTCACCTTTTAGAAAAAAATCGTTTCGACAGCTTGGCGACTCTGCTGGGGACGTTTTTTTAGAGAGTCAAGCCGATAGTCGATTAATTAATTGTTTTTGCAATTGAAAATTACAAATTCGTTTTAATTTGGTTTTTGATCCCTTGTTTGGTTTTTAAATAAGTTTCGTTTGTATTTTGATTTCTTTAATTTAATTTGATTGACAATTAAATAGTTGTACTAATCTGTTTGTTAATGATTTCAGAATAATTATTTGTTTTAGGAATTGATTTTGAGTGTTTTTATTGTTTGTTTTTTCGCTTTTCCTCACACACTGCACAGCTGCATTATCATAACATGAGCTAAAACCCCGCTCCGTCCTAATTAAGTAGGAGTGAGAGACTATGCCCTCGTGTGGTTTTCACCTCCGCATGGGATAGTGGATCGCTCCTGGAGCTCACGCCTTATGGTCCTCGTGATGGTATTCACCTCCGCATGGACATAAGGAGGTGTGTTCCCTCGAAATTGAACTCGATCCCCTAAAGCCTGTGATGGGCCAGGATTGAGGGTTCGGCAGCCCAAAGGGGCACCGGCAAGGACAATTCGAGAACCTATTGCTTTAGAACCTAACCCGGCATATAGTGAATATAGAGCCCGAACTTAGGTTGAGCCAAACCCGAGCCTTAAGAATCCTGTGAGGAGGGTACACAAGGAAAAGCTTTGTTGAGTCATTTATTTTCGTTTTTTCGAATAAATGCATGCGAACTAGATATCATGCGGTTAGGTTTATTTTTTTGAACAAGCATGCGAATTAGATATCATGCGTTAGGATTTCTTTTTGTGGATAACAAAGCATGGGGGTAGATATCATGTTGGGTAGGATCTGATAAAGCATGATTGGGTAGCCAGCATGTGGGTAGGATTCTTGAATAAATTATTATCCCGACTTAATTGCTTTATATTTACTAACCGATCTTTTGTTGTTTTTGCCTTGTTTCTTTTCTGTTTTGCATTGCATTGTCCATTACATGGTGTTGATTTGGGGTCGATGTCCATATAGAAGGCCAGTAATATGGAACGAACGGTTCGAAAAGAGGTTGAAGACAATGCAGATGTTATGAGGTGGTCGGAACAGTCCCAGTTGACCAATGGAGACAGCGTGATGCCTGGATATGTGTCAGAGTTATTTGGTTATACTCACATCAACGTGTGTCAGAATGATCTAAGTGAGCTAAAGGAGATATGGGGAAGATGGACAGTAGCCGATAAGGAGAGGTTTTATCAGTTGTACGGTGATATTCCTTATCTTCTGGATGTTCCTATTGACAGAAATCTGTTTAGAGCATTGGCGCAGTTCTGGAATCCGGCTTATAGCTGTTTCACATTTGGTAGAGTAGACCTGACACCAACAATAGAGGAGTATCAAGCATTGATCCGTTGTCCGAGGTCCCAGATAGATAGAATATATACCAAGCTGCCAGTCACTCCTTCATTTAAGAAGAAATTACTATTGATGACCGGAATGAGTGAAGATTGGGTAATCAGAAACATTAAGAAGAAGGGAGACAGTGAGTGCATCTCTTGGGCTGCACTGAAAGAAGTAATTGCTCATCATCCTGATAAGAGAAAGAAGCTTGACTTGTTTGCTTTAGGGATTTATGGGCTCGTTATTTTTCCAAAAGTGTTAGGATATGTAGATGTATCAGTTGTTGACCTGTTTGAAATATTAGACAAGCGCGTGGATCCTGTTCCAGTTATTCTAGCTGAGACGTTCCGGTCTTTGAGTTCTTGTAGGCGCGAGGGAGAAGGACGCTTTATAGGATGTGCGCCTTTACTGCTAGTGTGGATTCTGAGTCATTTCAAACATGTTGAAAGAGCACCAGGATGAGTATTTCTAGATGGTTTCTCACCTTTGAAGGATTTTCTTTCTAAAGAGTGGCCAGGGGGTTTTACCGAAGAAAAATGGATGGTCATCTTCAAGGATATCAGAGATGGAGATATTTTGTGGCGAGCTTCATGGAATACTTCTTCGGATATACTTTACCGATGTGGAGAGCGAGATTGGGTTCCTTTGCCAGGTATATGGGGTTCTGTTGGGTATGCACCGCTACTAGTTTCCAGACAGTATGGGTCAAGGCAGTTCATTCCAGCCACATGGGACTTGGTAGGGTCGGATTTTGCATTCAAAGGAGATCAGTATAAGGGTAAAGTTAAAGGGGTTGCTGAGGCCTGGAAGCAAACTCGTCGCGTGAATTTGTTTACCTATGATCTCGAGTTGTCTCAAGAGTACGAGCAGTGGAGAAGCGGTCGAGTAAATGACAATATCCCGATGGTGAATCCTGAAAATATTCAGCCGGTGGAGGAACAGTTGAGAGTGGTGCCATCTCCATTAGAGTTAGCCAAGCGCGATTTTGAAGCAGAACGGAGACAATGGAGAATGACTTTACAGAAGCTAGAAGATGAAGTGTATCAAAAAGGATTGGAGATTGACATTCAGAAGAGTAGAGCAGATCGAATTGAAAAAGTAGAGAAGCAACTTCGGCTAGACTTTGACGATCTTCGGTCAACTTATCAGCGAATGGTAAAAGCTCAAGTATGTTCTAGCTCGAGTAAGTCTGTCGAATTGAGGCAAGAGGTGGCGAGCCTCAAAAGAGTAGCCGGAGAGAGTCAAGAAGAGCTCAAGCAAAGCAGGCACCAAGTTAAAATTTTATCGAAGGAAAATGATTCTTTAGAGCAGCGGTTACAAAAGAGTCAAGCCCAGAATGAAAAGTTGAAGGAGAAAATTTCAAGTTTAGAGACTGCATTACGACGATATCGAAACAAGGAAAGTAGCTCGAGCCAGGGAGAGGTTGAAAGTCTGAAAAAACAAGTGAGTGAGCTTGAAGCCATGGTTCAAGATTTTCAGAGGCAAGCAAGTGAGTTATCGATAGTTCCTTATGAGGGGGATATACACTGGCATTTTCGGTGGGAGCGAGCTCAGGCGAGAGTTAAGCAAATAGAGGACTTTATTGCTTGTTACCTAGACCACGCGCGGGGGATAGCTCAATATTTGGTCATTCTATCTGAGGAAGCTGCTGATGTAACTGAAGAACTGGATCCAGAGGCTGAAGAAAATCAGAAGATTGTAGAGTTACTAGCACACGTACAAGAAATAGGAGAGATGGTGCAAATTTATTTGTGATATGTTTCAACTTTGTAATTGAACGTCGTTCTAATATAAAGAGTTGTTCTAAGGAGTCGTTCCAGGATCAACACCCTGCATTTTGCATATGCATTTTTTAATGCATTTAATTTTTGCATCGCATTTTATTCATTCATAATCATATATTTCATATTCATTAATAAATATCAGTGATAACAAAATGACTCTGTGACAAAGTAATACTGGAAAATCCCAAGCATATCTACAGAACCAGGAAGAAAGTTATGGAAGACAAACTTGCCCAAATTGAGAAGGCTCAGTTGGATTTACAAGATAATATCAAGAAAATGCAAGAAGATATGATGAATGCCCAAAAGGAGATGTTTGCCAAGTTTGCGAGTATGTTGGATGGAAGAAATCCAGAACATGGGAAAAGCCCTATGCCAGAAGGTGTAACTGAAGACCCACTTCATCATCCAGGGTTAACCCCAGAACAATCTCAGAATGTTCAAGTGACCCCTGTTCATGTCGGGAAGGTGCACATTAATCCAGTCGGTGCTTCTGTTAACATACAGCCTGGATCTAGTTCATATCAGGAAGAACATCAATATCATCAAGTTTCGGACCTTGATGAAGAAGCCAAGAAGGACCAAAACAATCTGTTGGAAGAGAAATGGAAGCAGTTAGAAAGAGAGGTCAGAGCCATGAAGGAAGATACCAGTGTCTATGGATTCGACGCAAAGGAGTTAAGTCTAGTTCCTGATCTGGTCTTGCCTCCAAAGTTTAAAGTTCCTGACTTTGAAAAGTTTGATGGTACCAGGTGCCCCTCTGCACATATCACAATGTTTTGTAGGAAGATGACCGGATACATAGGGGACGATCAATTGTTGATACACTGCTTTCAGGAAAGCTTAACTGGCTCGGCAATCCGATGGTATAACCAGCTGAGTAGAGCTAATATTAAATCGTGGAAAGACTTGGCTAAGTCCTTTCTTGAGCAATACAAACATGTGAAGGATGTTAGGCCCAACAGGATGATGTTGCAAGGAATGGAAAAGAAGTCTAACGAGAGTTTTAGACAATATGCTCAAAGATGGAGAGATGTAGCAGTGCAAGTCCACCCGCCATTGGAAGAGGAGGAAACAAATATGCTTTTTGTCAACACCTTAAAGGCTCCTTTTTTCTCGCATCTTATCGGTAATCCTTATCGAAGTTTTGCTGATGTAGTTACGGCGGGAGAAATGATTGAAATGGCTGTTAAGAGTGGGAAGCTCGAGGGAGGAGAGTCTAGTAAGAGGCCACCAACGAGGAAAAAGGAAAACGAAGTCAGTAATGTGAGGCAGTACGATTCTAATAACATCATTGTTTCCCGTCCTCAAGGAGCAGGGTCATCGACACAAAATGACAATAGACAAGGGGCAAGGGACCAGAGGAGAGAGAGGCCTCAATTTGACCCCATCCCGATGACTTATAAGGAATTATTTCAGATTTTGTATGATCGGCATGTGGTTTCGCCGTATCACGTGACACCAATGAAACCTCCTTTTCCCAAATGGTATGATGCTAGTGCTCAGTGTGAGTACCATGCAGGGAACCCTGGGCATTCCATTGAGAATTGTACTGCTTTTAAGAAGGTTGTCCAAGCTTTGAGAACGAGGAATGTCATCAACTTTGGTGACAGTGAGAAGCCAAATATAGCTCAGAATCCGTTGCCAAGCCATGCAGGGGCAGGAGTTAATGCGATTACTGAAGAAAAAAGAAAGAGAATTGTAAGGAATGTTGGTGAGGTGGTATCACCCATGAGTTGGGTGTGGTGCCAGATGGTCAAGGTAGGATTGTTGAAGCCCAGTTTGATGGTTGAACAGTTTAACAGTGGAGAGGTATGTCTGTATCATAACAGTGAGGGACACGGTATTCAGCAATGTCCTGATTTCCTATATTTGGTACAAGACATGATGGACAATAAAGAAATTGAGTTCTTTAGAGAGATTGCTAAAGAAGAGGAAGCAGAAGTTTGCGCTTCAGAAGGGTCGTCTAAAGGGGTATACAATGCTAGTTGTCCCCTAATTATTACTCCCAAAAATCGAGTTGTTGAGAAGGTAGCCCCGAAAGTTGTTATTACACCTCCATCTCCATTCCCATATCGGGATAATAAACAAGTGCCTTGGAGATATGATTGCCAGATGGGAGATGTAACAAAAGAGAATGAGGAAGTAGATGAGGTGGGACGCTTTACTAGAAGTGGTAGGTTTTATTCTCTTAATCCACCTAAAGAGTCTAAGAAGAAGGTTGTAGTTGATAAGGGGAAAAAAGTTGATGTGCAGATAGAAGAGGATAAGCCTGTTATCAATGAACCAGTAACCGAGAGTGAAGCGGTAGAATTTTTGAAGTTTCTGAAACACAGTGAATACAGTGTTGTGGAACAGTTACACAAGTTGCCTGCCCGTATTTCTGTTTTATCATTACTTTTGAGTTCAGAGGCCCATAGGAATGCTCTGTTAAAGGTTTTGAACCAGACTTTTGTTCCGAAAGAATTGCCCATTGAAAAGTTGGATCGGTTAGTTTCCAATGTACAAGCTGATAATTTTTTATCTTTTTCTGAGGATGAAATCCCTTCGGGGATGATGGGTAGTCAGAAGGCTTTGCACATTACAGTTAAATGTAAAGGGCATGTGTTGTCCCGGGTCTTGGTTGATAATGGTTCAGCTTTGAATGTGATGCCCTTAGTGACTCTAAAGAAGCTTCCATTAGATAGTACACTTATGAGAACTTGTCAAAGTGTGGTTCGAGCTTTCGATGGGACTAAAAGAGAAGTGTTGGGCAAGATTGATGTTCCTCTGAATATTGGTCCAGCAACTTATGAAGTAGAATTTCTCGTAATGGACATTATGCATACGTATAATTGTTTGTTAGGAAGGCATTGGATTCATCAAGCCGGTGCAGTTCCGTCCACATTACACCAGAGACTGAAATTTGTGATTGATGGAAGGTTGGTATGTATTCATGCTGAAGAGGACATTATTGCTTCTGTTTCTACTATTACTCCGTATATTGAAGTTGATGAGCAAGCCGTCGAGTGTTCTTTCAGATCGTTGGAGTTTGTCAAAGCTACGTTTGTGGCCGAAGGCAAGAAGATACCAAAGCCTCGATTGTCAAACTGTACCAAGATGGGGCTTAAATTGACTCTTGGAAGAGGAGCAAAAGTTGGAAAGGGTTTAGGCCGACAGTTGCAAGGACCGATGAATCCCATATGCCCTATTACTAAAAAAGATCGATTTGGTTTGGGATATCAGCCAACTTCGAGGGATAAGATGAGGGGAATTAAGAAGGGCCAAGAAATCAGAAAGGCCAGATTGGCTGGTGAAGACCTTAGCTGGGAACCTATGACCTTCCCGCCGTTGAGTAGCATTTTTATGTCTGGGGGGCATATGTTTCAAGGGAATTCAAGGAATACTGAGATGATGGTTGAGAATGCCTTGGGATATTTAGGCATTAATGTTATAACTGATGATGAATCCGAGGAAATGAGAGCTATGGGCATTTATCCTGCACCACCGGGCTTCGTGTTGAACAATTGGACCGCGGAAGAACTGCCTGTAGTTTACAAATCTGTTACAGAGTAATGCACTGGAACTTTCTCCCTGTTGTTCATACCCTGGGGCAATAGGTGATTTTATGTAAAGGGTTAAGCTGTTTGTTTTTTCTTGCTTTTAATAAAGGATGCATTCTGTTAGTTCCAAATGGCAAACATTCTCCCATGCATTTCATTCATTCATTATTTGTTGTATATATGTATGTATTTATTTCTTTTTATTTATTTATATGGGAAAAGATCCTCCCATATGTATATATGTATATATATCTTTTCTTTCATTATTTTTTTCAGGAGCTCAGATATCAATAATATGAATGCCAATGACTCTGACCCGGAGATTGATTTCGAGAAGCCTATATGTCAAGGGGAAATCGAAGATTGTGATGATGATGAGAGATGTGAACTACCTTCTGAATTGCTGAAAATGGTGGAGAATGAAGATAAGCAGATTCTGCCTCATAAAGAGCCTACTGAGATTTTGAATTTGGGGACAAAGGAGGATAAGAGAGAAGTAAAGATTGGTACCACTCTGTCAGTTGGAGGTCGACATGATTTGATAGAATTGCTTCAAGAATACAAGAATGTGTTTGCTTGGTCATACGAAGATATGCCGGGTTTAGATACAGAATTGGTTGTTCACAAACTGCCAATAAAGCCTGAATGTAAACCGGTACAACAAAAACTGAGAATAATGAGACCTGAGATGCTGCTCAAGATTAAAGAGGAAGTGAAAAAACAATTTGATGCCGGGTTTCTTAAAGTGGCCAAATATCCTGAATGGGTAGCTAATATTGTCCCAGTACCGAAGAAGGATGGGAAGGTTCGAATGTGTGTTGACTACAGGGATCTCAACCGAGCTAGTCCCAAAGATAATTTTCCTTTGCCACATATAGACACTCTAGTGGATAATACTGCTGGAAATTCTTTGTTCTCTTTTATGGATGGTTTCTCTGGCTATAATCAAATTAAGATGAACCCTGAAGATATGGAAAAAACGACGTTCGTTACCATGTGGGGAACGTTTTGCTATAAAGTAATGCCGTTTGGATTGAAGAACGCCGGGGCAACATATCAAAGGGCCATGGTGACGTTATTTCACGACATGATGCATAAAGAGATAGAAGTTTATGTCGATGATATGATAGTCAAAGGCAAGACAGAGGAAGAACATATCGGGAATTTGAGAAAGCTCTTTAAAAGACTAAGAAGATGCCAACTAAAACTCAACCCAAATAAATGTACTTTTGGGGTGACATCTGGAAAGTTGTTGGGATTTGTAGTGAGCCGAAAAGGAATTGAAATAGACCCAGATAAAGTAAAGGCTATTCAAAACTTGCCACCCCCACGAACACAAAAAGAAGTCAGAGGATTTTTGGGGAGATTAAATTATATAGCTCGGTTTATTTCACAACTGACGGAAAAGTGTGATCCCATATTCCGCCTTCTTCGCAAGAATAACTCAGGGGAATGGAGTGAGGATTGTCAAAGAGCTTTTGAAGCAGTGAAAAGATATTTGTCGAGCACTCCAATTTTAGCGTCACCCATCTCAGGCAAATCCTTGATTCTTTATTTGTCAGTTTATGAAAATTCAATGGGGTGTGTGCTGGGGCAACGTGACCAAACTGAGAAGAAAGAAAGGGCTATCTATTATCTCAGCAAGAAGTTCACTGAATGTGAGACAAGATACTCACCCATTGAAAAGTTGTGTTGCGCTTTAGTATGGGCTACCCGAAGGCTTAGGCAATATATGTTGTATCATACTACTTGGCTTATATCTAAGCTTGATCCCTTGAAATATCTAATGGGTGTGCCTACATTATCTGGAAGATTAGCTCGTTGGCAGATCTTATTGTCCGAGTTTGACATCCAGTATGTAAACCAGACGGCAATTAAAGGAAGTGCTATAGCGGAATTCATTGCAAGCAGGGCTTCGGAAGAATATGAGTCGTTGAGCTTTGATTTCCCAGATGAAGATTTAATGGCTATTTCGGTAGAAGAAGCCGTGGCATCCACTAGCAAATATTGGAAGTTGAACTTCGATGGTGCTTCAAATGCCTTGGGACATGGAATCGGGGCAATTTTGGTATCACCAGAGGGAGAGCATTATCCTTTCACCAGTCGGCTTAATTTTGATTGTACAAACAATATGGCCGAGTATGAAGCCTGTGTTCTGGGTCTTAGAGCTGCTGTTGAACGCAAAGTAAAAATGCTCAAGGTGTATGGAGATTCAGCTTTGGTAATATACCAGCTCAGAGGAGAATGGGAGACAAAAGATCCCAAGCTTGTAGAATACCGTAAGTTGGTTATGGAACTTGTTGAAGAATTTGAAGAAGTAACTTTCAATTACCTCCCTAGAGAAGAGAATCAAATGGCAGATGCCTTAGCCACACTGGCAGCGGCATTTAAGATGAACGAATATTCAAATATGATGCCCATTGAAATGAAGGCTTATGAGTATCCAGCCCATTGTTTTAATATCGAAGAGGAAGAAGATGGAAACCCCTGGTATTACGATATCTTGCAATATATAAGGTATCAGAGTTATCCAGAACAGGCCACTGAGAATGATAAGAGAACCATTAGAAGAATGGCATCAGGGTATGTGCTTGATGGTGAGACTCTATACAAGAAAAGTCTGGATCAGGTCTTGTTAAGATGTGTGGATGCGAAAGAAGCCAAATTGATTCTTGAAGAAGTGCATGAGGGAATATGTGGTACCCATGCTAATGGGCATGTTATGGCTAGGCAGATTATGATATTTGGGTATTATTGGTCAACTATGGAAACAGATTGTATCAATTATGCCCGAAAATGTCACAAGTGTCAGATTTATGGAGATAGGATACATACTCCTCCTCATCCGTTGCACGTAATGACAGCTCCGTGGCTATTCTCAATGTGGGGCATGGATGTTATTGGACAAATTTCGCCCAAAGCTTCAAATGGTCATCGCTTTATTCTGGTAGCCATAGATTATTTCACCAAGTGGGTAGAAGCAGCTTCTTACGCAAATGTTACTCAGTCTACAATATGCAAATTTTTAAAGAAGGAGATCATTTGTAGATATGGTTTGCCCGAGAGGATTATCTCTGATAATGCGTTGAATTTAAATAATAAGATGATGGACTCGGTCTGTAAACAGTTCAAAATAAAGCATCATAATTCCACCACTTATCGCCCAAAGATGAATGGGGCAGTAGAGGCGGCCAATAAGAACATCAAAAGGCTCATAGAGAAAATGACTGAGACCTATAAGGAATGGCATGAGAAGTTGCCCTTTGCTCTGTTTGCTTATCGAACTTCAGTACGGACTTCAACTGGGGCAACACCATTTTCTTTGGTTTATGGGATGGAAGCTGTCTTACCTATTGAGGTGGAAATTCCCTCACTTCGGATTTTGTCAGAGGTAAAGCTTGATGAGGCAGAATGTGTCCAAGCTAGGTATGACCAGTTGAATTTGATTGAAGAAAAGAGATTGAAAGCTATTTGTCATGGTCAGATGTACCAAAAACGTATGATACGGGCACATGGTAAGAAAGTTCGCCTTCGAGAATTCCATGAGGGAGATTTAGTGCTTAAAAGGATTTTGCCTATTCAGAAGGATTTCAGAGGAAAATGGATGCCCAATTGGGAAGGACCTTATGTTGTCAAGAAGGCCTTTTCTGGTGGAGCTCTAGTCCTAACTGAAATGGACGGATCAGAATTACCATATCCAGTGAATTCCGACGCTGTTAAGAGATATTTCGCTTGAAGAAGAAAAAAAAGAGAAAAAAAATGATGAAAAAAAATGATGAAAAAAAAATGATGGAAAAAACGGAAAAAAAAAGAGAAGAAGAAAATGGAAGAAAAAATGAAAAATGAAAAAAGAGAAAAATGAAAAAAGAGAGAAATAAAAGGAGGGTTCAAGACGAAAACCTGAAAAGGGCGTCTTGGAACCAAAGAAGGTCTCAAGTTGAAAACCCGCAAAGGGCGACTTGAGTTGAGTTTGAAATTCAGAATTCGTGCATGGTGGAGGTTCTGAATCAATTTTGGAAGTAGAAAGAGCTCCTGATATGGATAGTAACAATGACAGTTGGTGATCAGGGATGAGACTGAAGATTAATGAGTCTCGATTGAAATAACCAAGAGAAATTGAATGCATATGAGATTCAATACTGGTTTAGGGCATCCAATGATAGAGATTTGTGGAGTTTAGAAGTAGCTTCATACTCTTAAGCATCACAATTTTGAAGATCTTTTTGACAGAAGCTACGCTCGAGACATTCTAACGGCGTGCCAGTTCAAAAGCATTTGCATTATTGATATTTGAAGACGCCTACTCTTTTGTTCTTTTACTATTTCCAGTTAAAAGTTTGCCATTTAGTTGCCTAAAATTCTCTGTATTTATATAAATAAAGAGATGTCTTTTCTTGATAATTTCCCTTTTGCAAACATCTTATTTTGAAAGGTTAAAACATATAGCTTAACTTGAAGTACATGAGATCATTTTGTATTATTGTGCAAAAGATTTTGGAAAATGCATGTATTCTGAAGTTGACAATGGTTTAAACATGTAAGCTTGTGTGGCCATGGGAAACTAAAATCCTCAAATTCAAAGAAAATCTCAGCCATTAAAAGATGACCCAAGGAGGTTATCATTGGTCGAGAAGTTGGTCAGGGATACTGACGGGTTTCAAGAAAGAAATAAGTCAAGGTACTGTTAAGGCGAGAGATATGGAATTGAGATTGTCAACTGGGGTGAACTGATCAAACGTTCTGTGCCCAAGATGAAGCCGAGTTCCATCGAGATCAAAAGGAGATAGAGTTCCTACAAAGAAGAAAACACATTGAATTGCATAATTGCATACATTTTAGGCATGAGTAGGATCATGGCATTCATAATCGCATGATGGCTTAAATATCTACAGGTTTCCCAGGGATAGTTGAAGATTGAAGATATGAAAGCATCGAGATGAAGATAACTGGTTTGACCTTTGAAGCAAATCATCTATAAGCCTTCACGAAAGAGTAGTGAAGCAAATAAGTTCGTTGAAGATTGAGTCCTATACTCTCTGAATGAATAGGGAGCGGACAAGTTCGTTGAAGATTGAGTCCTATACTCTCTGAATGAATAGGGAGCGGACAAGTTCGTTGAAGATTGAGTCCTATACTCTCTGAAGGAATAGGGAGCGGACAAGTTCGTTGAAGATTGAGTCCTATACTCTCTGAAGGAATAGGGAGCGGACAAGTTCGTTGAAGATTGAGTCCTATACTCTCTGAAGGAATAGGATACTCTCTGAAGGAATAGGGAGCGGACAAGTTCGTTGAAGATTGAGTCCTATACTCTCTGAAGGAATAGGGAGCGGACAAGTTCGTTGAAGATTGAGTCCTATACTCTCTGAAGGAATAGGGAGCGGACAAGTTCATTGAAGATTGAGTCCTATACTCTCTGAAGGAATAGGATACTCTCTGAAGGAATAGGGAGCGGACAAGTTCGTTGAAGATTGAGTTCTATACTCCCTGAACGAATAGGGAGCGGACTCGTTTATTGAAGATTTTTTGAGTTCTATACTCTCTGAAGGAAGAGAGAGCGGACCCGTTTTATTAAAGATTGTTCAAGTCTTATACTCTCTGAATGAATAGAGAGCAGATACGTTTTATGAAGATTGTTCGAGTCTTATACTTCCTGAAGGAATAGGGAGCAGGCTCGTCATTTGAAGATTTTTCAAGTATTTATCCTGACGTAACATTCTCAAGACCAGACAAATTCGGTCATCTTTTGATCTTTGCTCTATTCTCGTTACACGACAATGAACAAAGAGGGGCAGCTGTAGATGCTTAATTTGTCTGGGTAGTTAAGAAACCAGAAAAAACTAGAGGGAACGGTTTGTAGAGAGTGGGGGGGTATTGTGAGTTATAAAAAAAAACTGTAAATGGGGGATGGTCAGTTTTTTTTAGATATAACCATTCATCAACAGGAAAAAAAGAGGGGGGCAACACAATCAAAAAGAAAAGGAGAAACAGTGAAAAGAAAAAGGACGAAAAACACAGAAAAAAGAAAAAGAACAGTACTTGTAAAAGGTTATTTCTCATATTCGGGGATCAAAGGAAGCAAAGGATCTCTCTTGTCATTAAATCAGAGTAATACGCAAAATCAAAAAGGGGTACTTATTTCTATGTTTCCATTCTCAATTGTTTTTGTAATTTGCTTACTTATTTCTATGTTTCCATTTTCAATTGTTTTTGTAATTTGCTTGTACATGCATATGCTTTGAGTCAAAATCAAGTTAAAATATATAGAAATAACAGTACATTTACCTTAGAGGTTTGGGGTCATTTCCGGTGCTACATTCGAAGGAAAAAGAATAAATAGGTTCCTAAAAAACAGAATAAAATCAGTAAATATTTTGAAATCAATTCGTTTAAGGGTTGAATGCAAATAGGAAAAGGGTTTTAGTCCATTTACCTTATTCGTCGGAAACATTATTGTTGGTTTTGTCGGAGTAGATAGTGGGTATTTTTGTGAGGCTTCGGTTCGGTAACAAAGGGGTAGAGCGAGGTCGTGAGGTCTTGGTTCCTCAACGGAGCTTTCGAGGGTGAGTCCGCGGTGGTCGAGAGTTCAGCAGTGAAGATTGGGGTTGTTTTGACCTTTGGGTTATGGTTTCTTGTTGTGAGAGATTTGAAGCTTAAGGGTTCAAGGTGATTTACGGGGTGGACTCGAGGTTGTGTGGATCCTCATCGGAGCCTTGGGCGGCGGCCATGGTGGCCACGGCCTCGTTTGGTTGCTTTGAGAGAGAATGAGAGGAGCTTTGAGAGAACGGCAGGGGAGGGGAGAGTTTATTAAAGTGAGGCTGAGTTTAGAATGAAAATTAGGTTAAAACTAAGCCTAAGGTTCCTATATATTCAGTCTCCTAAATGGCACCGTTTAGGACCTGCGCCTAGGAGAGGTTAATCACGCAGACGTCCCTTGCAGTTCTCATATGTTTCGTTTTAGTCCTTGCTTTGGGTTGGGTACATTTCGAATTTGGCTCTTAATCTTTATGTTTGTTACATTTTAGTACGAGCCATGTTCTTTTAAGTTTTGACAACTTTATGTATTCGGCTCTTAAATTTCAGAATATTTATTTTAATCCATCTCGTTAGTTAAGTCATATTTTGTGTTGTTGATATTTTTGGCCTGTTGTTTCGTGTTCTTTTATTTTAGTCCTGTAACGAGTCTTTTGTGTTTTCCTAATTCTGTTCTCTTTGTTTATGCATATTCTAATTTAGTACCCAGTGTGTTACTTTTTTTGTTTGTTTGTCTTCACATCTAGCTTGTAATTTTATATATGACAATTTAGTTACTTAGTATGCTTGTTGAGTTTAGTGTTTAATTTCTATTTTGTATGCTTAGTTTTAGTTTTCTGTTATTTTGGTCCCCATGTCAGTATTGAATACGAGATTGTTGTTATTGACAATAGGTTTTTATATATATAGCAATTGATGTTATTTTAGTGTATGTGCATATTTTATTTTAGACTAAGATGGTTATTCGAATGTGTGACATTATATAATTAGTTTTTGCATGACATCCTTTTGTATAATTTGCCTGTTAGCCTCATGTGTACAATTCGACATCGTTACATAATTGATTTAAGGGTAATACCCTTTTAATTTAAAAATTGTTTTAAGTGGGTTGTCTTAACTGATTAGAGATCCACTTTCGACAATTTTAAATTAAAAGTGTATCCCGAAAGTGAAACCTAAAAATTGATCCATCACACTAAAATTTGGGAATGAGAGAAAAAGAAATGTTCGTTTATTTAAATATATCGAGAAAAGGTTGTTATATCTTTAAGATCTGGTCTCGATATTTGTAAATAATCGAACATTCTTTATCTTTCTAAAATGACTTGGTAATTTTAATTTAATTCGTTTGAGTGTTCTTGAATGTTTTAAATTTACATTTTTGTTTTATGGGATCAAAAATCAAAATAAATCCGAATTTGTAAAGTTCATTGCAAAGACGTTAATTAATCGATTAGGTACCGATTTAGGGCGTTGTGAGGGTGCTAATCCTTCCCCACACGTAATCGACTCCCGAACTCATTTTTTTGGTAACGCAGACCTCAATTTGTTGTTTTAATTAAAATTAATTTTTACTTAAAATGACGAAACATTTTTGGTGCCCAATCACACCCTAATCAAAGATTGGTGGCGACTCTTCGAACCGTATTTTTCGATCGTAAAGAAAATTCAAAATTTTTCGAAACGAGAGGTCTTTTAAACTGCATTTTTTTAATCATTTGAAAGAGAATAATTCAAAAATTAATGTGGTTTTTTAAAATCTTACCTT
Organism: Hibiscus syriacus; assembly: GCF_006381635.1. Taxonomy (NCBI): domain Eukaryota; kingdom Viridiplantae; phylum Streptophyta; class Magnoliopsida; order Malvales; family Malvaceae; genus Hibiscus; species Hibiscus syriacus. Next base: position 204,753 of record NW_024063016.1, read on the forward strand.
TTCACCTTTTAGAAAAAAATCGTTTCGACACCTCTTATATCCAAGTGTTGCTCGTTATTTTCTCTTAATCGCTTTCTATGTTTCCTCTCTTTGTTTCCTCATGTTTTCGGTTTATGGTTTTCTCAAGCACCTTCTGCAACTCTCTGAAACTGCTTCATTCGTGAAGGAGGAAGTGAAGAATGGAATCAAAATAGAATCGGATGGATCCCCTTTATTTTCCCCGCTTATTTTATGTTTAATTATTTTTTGGCTAAATTTTTGGTAAAACACCGGTCAACGGGAGAAGTGAGGTTCTCCACTATGGCAATCAAACTATCCAGGTAAGCATCTAACGTTCCACGTGTGTTTTTCGTGACGGCTCCTAACGGTTGTTAACGGCCAGTGACCATTTTGTGACAAACGATAACGTTAGTAACCAATTTGTAACTTTTTAAACATTAGTGGTGAAAAGAAAACTTACCCAAACATCAGTGACCATTGGTGTAGTTTACCCTAAAAAAATCATTACTCAATTATTACTTGACATGTGATATAAAATTCAATAACCTTTTTTATTTTTAAAAACTAAAATAGCTTAAAATTTCTAATTTCCTTAGTTTCTAAAAAATCCTCTAAAAATATTTAAAATTCTTAAATCCTATCAACATGGATTGGTTTAAATAGTAAACATTTTGATATTGTTTAAAGCAGGTAAGATCTCGAGTTCAAGTTTTTGAGTATGTAGAAAATACTTGTTTAGAGACTCACTAAAAATAGGGGGAGCAATGCGAGCCGATTTAGATTAGTCAAGAGAAAACCTTAGAACCGAGAGGGAAGAAAAAAACAATTTCTAAGTCCTTAAAACACTTGAAAATGAAAAAAAAAAATATAATGTGAATACTTATTTTACAATTAAGTACTAAATTTATTAACGTGTCTCTTCTCATGGTGTCTCTTTCATATGGAAAAATCACATTGGGTGGTGTCACTGATTGCAGCGCAACAATACATTCTTCATATGTTTCATATCATCATCCACCGCACTGTGCATATACGTTTTCACGTGCTCTTGGGTGAACATTCTCCGACAAGACACCGGCTTCTGGAACGACGTATCTCGGGACATACTCTCAGTTGTTCTCATCCTCCATTGCTTCATGTCGTCTGGTTCGTCGGCGGCCTCACAGTTTTCCATTTCTACCTCATCTCCACTAATCAGGTGCTCTTTGTTTTAGCCAAGTAGAGAGAGATTACATTTATACGAATACCGGATTCGATCATTCGGACTCATATAAGATAAGACAACATGTGTATCTTTTTAATTTCCCACCCATGTTTTTGCCAATTCATTTCCTTAATGACCCTTTGAATATGTGTTTTGCATTCATGAAATTCAGAAAACTTATGAGAGTTTCCGGTACCGCTACGATAGGAAGGCAAACCCTTTCAACAAAGGGATATTGAGAAACTTCAGGCAAGTGCTGCTTTCGAGGATCCCGTTGATCGATTTGCGGGCATTGGTTCCAGAGGATGGCGATGAACTTTCAGTCAAGGGGGAAAGCTTTAATGTTTCGAAACATAATCTAGACGTAGAAACGGGGTTCCCAAGCTTTTGCAGAAGATCGACGGCCTTGATGGTTTTGACAGCAACTCCAAGAACCACAAATTTAAAGATAAAACTAAGTTTGATATAGCTTGATTATTACGACCAACAACCGTTTGGACTGTAAAAATGAACCTAGTTTCAATTAATCGATTTGTTTTTAATTTTTTGTGTTTAAAGCTATATAGTAACAGCTAAAAACCGACACTATCTGGTATAAATATATATAAACTGCCAGAGACAAAGATTTAGTGTTGTTTTTGACAGCATTGTGAGAGTCTTGTTATGTCCGGTCACGACTGATCGATTTGTCCGACACTGGTTATATGTGAAGAAGATAAGAAGCAGAAAAGATATCCAAAATGTCATTTGGCAATTAACTGTTTCTTCGTTTCATTTGCTATATCTTGCTACATAAAACATGACTAAAGCTGAAAATGTACCAGAAAAATGGAACTCTTACAAAAATAAAACTCTAGTACACAAGCTGTGGTTCAAATTCAGCAAAATCAACGGATCCTGACTCGATCGGCGGCATCAGATATGTAGCCAAGAGCTCCGAGGCCAATGCTGCAATCAGTGGAATCCTCTTCAAGTTCTTCACCAACGGAATATCCTCTGTCTCCCCAACAGCAACCAATTGTTCGTTGATCTCAACCATTTTGTCCAACCTCCTCTTGAACTCCGGATTCTCAACATCCAGCACCGCAGGGAAAATCCTGGCCGTCGTGCGGTTTGTCTGCAGGCAAGGAATCTCAAGATTAACAAGTGAATAATGGCCGAAACTCGAGACTTCAAGGCCTCGTACAACCATTTAGCTGCTAACTAGTAGCTTCTACTAAGCTGAGGAAGATGCAGAATCCCCAGTTTCATGGCTCAACAAGATTAAAAGCAAGCTCAAATTTTACTAGCATAAGCACCTGCGGATGGAATGCTTTAAATTTAACAAAAACAACAATGGAGGCAGAATCAAACCTCGATGATGACATGCAAGTCGAATTCTTTGGTGTCTAGTCCAATGCCCTCGTAGAAAGCAGTGCGTTGACAGTCGTTGAGGTACATGGTAACATACACCTGCAGAACAAAATTGTTAAAACACTGTGATGGGGATGTAGTATGACATAGATAGCATGAAAGAAACAAAATGATTACCGAGAGACAGAAGAATCTGGACCACAGCTTAGCCTTCCAATCATTAAGGAACGAGGCTGTGCCTTGAGCAACGCAGAGAAGAAGTCGCCGTGACGGTTTTCGTCCTGGCACCAGTTCTCAAAATACTTGAAAATAGGATAGCATTGGTACTCTGGATTCTCTTTGAGATGTCTGTAGATAGTAATGTATCTCCAATACCCAATTTTCTCAGATAAATAAGTAGCATAGAAAATGAACTTTGGCTTGAAGAAGGTGTACTTCCTAGCCTTTGTCAAGAACCCAAGGTCCAATGCCAAATTGAAATCAGACAAACCCTTGTTCAGAAACCTGTAAATCAATAAAATGGTAAACTTTAACTTTAGTTAATCTGTTCATACTGGCCATAAACAGAGAGAAAACTATAATGTGCATACCCGGCGTGCCTGGCTTCGTCCCTTGACATAAGAGAGAAAATCTCAGCCACAACTGGATTGGTTTTCTGCAGTATTTAGCGAAACAAATGAATATATATTTAACTATGGCCAATAGGGCTGTAAATGAGACGAGATAAATAACAAGATACTCGGTTGAAGTTCAAATTTGAGGTCGGTTGAAGCTTGAACGAGTTTGAGCTCGATTTAAGTTAACTTTGAACTTTTTAAATTGAGTGAGCTAATCAATACTCAAGCTTGAATGTCTCATTTACAGGCCTAATGGCTAGAAAAGAGGATAAATGAATATTATGATACCTTGAGCCTCCTCCCGAGTTCTTTGTAGAGGAGAAAACCGGAGAACTCAGCAGTGCAAGACCTCTCCAAAAACTCAACGAAGATCTGTCTCAAAGGACCATCGATCTTATCAGCAGCCTCCTTGAACTCCTTGTTCCTCACAAAGTGGGTCTGGTTGTAATCAGTCTTGAACTCTTGCAGCAGTGCCTCGAACTCAGACTGGTTAAGGTTCTTGTTGATATCGGTGTTGAAAAGGGTCTCCATCTCATCGAAGTCGGTCGTGTAGAACCTCGGTGTCAAAAGGGTCTCTTTGATTGCCGTTTTGGCAGCTTTCTTGCCGCCCTTCGCAACTGTCTTTGCAGTCGTTGGCGGCGAAGTGGATGACATTCTGAAGGTGGCGAACTTCACACATCGTGAGTTGCTGAAAATTGGGGTGGTGGAACTGAACTTGGAGATAGGCTTTAGAATGGCCATTTCGGTTGCCATGCTTGTTTTCTGACAGAGTAGGATAAGTTGTTTGATTTATAGGCGACGGACAGTAGATTGAATCTCATCCAATGAAATCTGTGTCTGTGAATGGGATACTGACACGTGTGAACTCCATAGCCGGTCTGATTACTCTCTTTGTTTCTGAGTGGCTGCATGGCCCAATGATTTGTGGTGTACCAATTACCGTTAAACGCTCCTTGATTTCATGGCATTTATGATATTTTTTCTTTATTTTTCTTTTCATTTTTATCGTCTTTAATATAAATTAGACTAAATGAATTTTGGGGCTTAAGACTTAAAAAATGAGAAATTATTTAATTTTAATATTTATATACGGTAAGTAATAATGTTGGTATATTATCAATTGTTTTTTAGTCTAATTTAGTGGCAGAGTCTTTGGATGTTTTTATGAAATGTCTCACATTTGAATCCCAAATTTAACAAAATTCTTTTATTTATGATGATAAGTTAATATAAGTTAAATATATACTTTATCTGTTCATATATATACATGTATACTTTGGCATAACCAAGACATGCATTCTCCCTAGCTTAAGAGGTTGAGTGCATAACCCTCTTCCAAGAGAGCCAGCTTTGAATCCAATTAATTTTGTTTAGGAATTTTTCCTTGGTTTTGTTACTAAAAAGGTGATCACATATGATTTGAAAATAAAAAAAATATTGAAAATTAAAAATTTTTACTAAAAATTGTCATTTATTTTTAATGATGAATGATCAAACAGAACTAAAATGTAACGCTATATATGTTTTAAAAAAATAGTTGATGATCAAAACAGAATCAAAACAATAAATAAATAACTAAATAAATAATTGGACCCTTAATATTATTTAAAAATTAACTTGTATAAATGTGACTAGGACAAGGGGAATTTGACAATTTGTCCATTGCATCCCATGTTTAGATTAGGAGAGTGAATTTTGGGATATGAGTCCAAGAAAATACTAATTTTAAAGTTTTTCATATGCTTAAAAAGATCACACGCAATAAATAAATTGAAACTTGTAGATTTTATAGATTGCATCTTAACCAGAATGACAAGAAGTAGGATAGACTACATATGCTTTCTTATTCCTTAGAGAAGTTATAGACCCCACGAGCCAAAAGGCATTTGAGCTCTAACAATGGCAGAACCAAAACAGAAGCCGCTAAATGGTACACGATGCTCAACCCATGTTCCAAACCTATATATGATGCATACTCGAATATAGATACAAAGATATGATATTCTTAGGACATTCTAAATACATGAAAAGTCGATAAAAAATGAAGATACCTTACATTAGATACATATCTGTGTACTGCATTCATCCAAATCTTTAATAACAGAGATATAAACATAGGCTTCAATACTAGGCCAAATCTCCTCCCAAAATTAGCTTTTGTTGTTACCCAAAGATCTCAAAGGAATGAATCACCTTCTCCATTTTCTTTCACCTCAGAAAATAGTTACAGGGCAGTGAAACACAAGCATGTAAAAGTCACTAAAATGACAGGATTATGGAATGGGATGTATTTAGGAATCAAATGAACAAATAGCTTGTATTTCACCTAAGAGATAGCAAAATCAGGCAAGTACTTGGATCATACATCTTTGAGTTTCCAAAAAGAAATCGAATAACAGCAGATTCAGTTCATTGAGGTCATCACTGCTCGACAGCATATGACATCTACACGATAAAATAAGGAATTTGAAAAGAGCAAGAAAAAGGGTCATACATTCTTCAATTTCTTCATCTTAGAAGGAGCCATCGTCCCTTCTTCCTCAGCTTTCTCTTGCGAACAAGTCGCTTCCTACGAAGCCTTATCTTTTTGGCCAGCTTCATCCTCATCTTCTGCTCCGCCAACTGCTGCATCTTAGACTCTAAAGGAAGTTGTCCCACACCCAAATCTTCCTTCATGCTTTCCGATGGAACCTGTTGCTCGCCATCGGTACTTTCGGCAGATGCTTTCACAGTCATCACCGATCTTTTCTTGTTGGGACAAGCTGAACACCGATTGAACATTTTAATGATGATAATCACCGCTTTCACCCGCAACCTGGAAACTGACAACGAACAGAAGAAAAGATGTGACAAGGCGAATAATGTTTACATCAATGACAAGGTGTTCGATGAAAATTCCCAGAGAAGATGGAGTAAACGAAAAAAAGACTTGCTTGGTAAAACGACGATGGGCAACGACGTGGGTGAAGTAAGAAAAGGAGAAGAAGATAGAGAGGGAAGTGGATTACAGGCGAGGAGAGCCATTAGTTTGTACTCTGGTTTTGGATAAGCCAGATAAATATGCTCTTTTTTGCTCCCCAGTCTTCAAACTATAGAACCGAACGGATAATATGAACCAGAAAATAAAGAAAGAAAGAAAGCTTGATGGGTCTATGCATCTGCAGGCCTTCTGCCCACTAAGTCATGGACTTAATAGCACCCAGCAAACCACGAAAGTCGCAAGGGAACTTCGATTCCAAAAAAATTTACTGTAAGGTCATGGTTCTAGCGTGTATTTTTTATGTTAACGAGTAAAATTAAAAGTCGCAAGGTAATCGTTCTTATTCGCTTACTTTAAAACATTGAATGAAAATATTCATTTTTACAATTAAAGAACTAAAACACATATTTCGACATAGAACAAGGACTTGTAATACAGTTAACCGGTTTTAAGCATAATTATTCTCGTAAAACCCAAAGCTAGACTTCCTTTAATTGTTATTTTCATTGACAAACTAAAACCCTAAACCCGATGTAAAGGACTTGAAAGCTTAGAAACTGAGACGGAAAGAACTCGGAGATTCTCGTCGAGGTTTCGCCAAAGGCAAAAATCCAGTAATTGCTAACCCCATCGTCCTCATTTTATGTTTGGGATTTCGTTCAAATAAAAAAAGCTGTTTTTATTGTTGATTTGTGTTAAAAGTGGTGGTTTTTTTCTTGTGATCTTTTCGTTGTTTTGTTTATGGTTGATGTTTTCTGATATGATCCCTCTCTTTTTTATATTGAAAATTTAATTAAATTGGAATTTAGGGATTAGTTTCTTATGAACATATGAATTGGATTCTTTATCTGGATAAGATGCTTTGTTAAAACTAGAAGAAATGGTTTATGTGGTACTGATTTCACTTAATTTGCATTGACAGAGGATGATTCTGGTGGGAGTACAATGGAACTGGCTCCCGATATTGGGCCTTCTTAAAGCAAGTGCTTCATCACAGATGGATGCTGCAATAGTGGCCTTATCGAGGGAGTTAGCCAAATTGAGAACAGGAAGAGCATCTGCTGGTAATTTCTGGTTTAATTGATTTATTTGCATTTTATAAAATGGGCCTTCTGTTAAAGCAAGTGCTTCATCACAGATGGATGCTGCAATAGTGGCCTTATCGAGGGAGTTAGCCAAATTGAGACAGGAAGAGCATCTGCTGGTATATTTCTGGTTTAATTGAATTTATTTGCATTTATAAAATTTTATTTTATTTGTAGTATAGTACTTTAGAAATAAAACAATTTTACCGTTTATACAGGAATGCTCGACCATATTATCGTTGAAACGGAAGGTGTAAAGATGCAACTGAACCACTTAGCTGTTGTTTCTGTCATTGATTCGAAAACTTTGTCGGTGAATCCATATGATCCAAATGTAAGAGTACAAGCCTCTTCTAGGTTTAGTCCATCTTTTTGAGCAAAATGCTGAAACAAACATAACGTCTTTTTTTTCCTATTCTGTTTTTGATCCAAAGAAAACTTCAGCCTTTGGTAATCTTCTGTCTAGAGCATGGTGAATTACAATAAATTTATAATCCACTTTGGAGGAAAAATAATAATGAAAGTTGTTTTTTTTTCAGACTCTGAAAGCATTAGAGAAGGCCATTGTTACATCTCCGTTAGGTTTAAATCCAAAGGTGGATGGGGAACGGTTGGTTGCAGGTATTCCACCGTAAGTATTTATTTTGAATGATTTCCATTGTGGACAATTCTTTCTAATTTAAGAGCTGATAGTATTTGGTAGTTAGTATGGAAGAGCGTTTGGTTTGATTGTCAATGTAATAGTGCTTACAAATTAATTGCAATCTATGTACAATTAGTATGTTCTAATCTCTTGCTTATATGATTAGATTGGTTGTTATTTGTCATTTTATCTGCGATTGGTATTTTCTTTTTATTGTTCATGCTTGATCTTTATCCTTTGCAAGCACACTTTATGGTCTCTCAACTGATTTAGTTATTCTGTGTTTTGTGATTACCAGATTAACAAAAGAGCATATGCAGGTGAGTTTTGGATTGTTTTGACCATTTTTTCACTTCTTATTTCGCATTCATGATTCATCTATGCTGTTCACTAATAAAAATTTCTTGCAAACCCATTTTCTCTAATTTTTGTTTTTAAACGTAAAATAAAATGCAATGAAAGTAATTCTGAGTTCCTACATTGAGATGTTGACGCTTTTAAAACGAAATGTCCAGTTTGAATGTGACATTCCTTGTTATACTTGAACTTTCTCCAAGCTATGGTTCAGAGGTTCATATTTGGTAAATTTGCCCATATTGCCTGCACTAATTTGTAGTGGATGATCTTTTATAGTATACCTAAGATATCGAACCCTTTTACCTTTTAATGTTATCTATGGCAACCTCAAGGAAAGCAGCAGTTTTTCCTTTAGTAAACGTGTGGCGCGAGGGATAGCGAAAAAGGAATACAGCTTTTGTCAAAGTAAATTTTGATGCTGGAGACGGAGGAGCAATTGCTACAACTTATCAGTTGCTTACTTTACAGGCACTGGATACGATAAAGAAAGCGGGTTCTGGTTGGTTTCCAAGGATGAGGCCAGATTGGAGAAAGAAGTGAGTTTCATTGGGAAGTTTATTGAAGCTATAGATTAGTGAGTGAGCATCCATTGATGTTTGAATTTCTTTGCAGATTGATGAGTTGACTAAGAGTTTGTGAAGTCAGCTGACGAATTGTGCAAGGCCAAGGAGAAGGAGATTGCTCAAGGCTGACTGATAACCAATGTAATGTTTGAGCCAACAAATTGATTTTGATGCCTACTTCAGTCTTTATATATGTAGATTTTGATAGAAACCACCATTGATTCGGGATTGTGAAAGTAAAATTATGTACTCCTTTTCCCTAAATTCATGCATTATGTAGAACCTATTTTACGCTAATAAATTCTAATTACATATATGTTGTCATCAATTTTCTCACGGTGTGTGGTGATTTAGTTTTAAAAAAATTGAATAAATATCTTTAAACAACTCAAGTGTTTAAAAATCATTATAGATGAATTTTCAAATTTTTAAGAAATACATATAAACTTTTTTACATTAACTATTGATACGTACATACACAGTTTGCAATATAATATAATATGTATATAATTTTTTGAGTGATTGAAGGGAGTATTATTTTCTCATGAGGTCTTGATTTGAGTAGTCATTGATCAAATGGAGTGTTGTTTCTCCTGTCTTGATTTGAGTAGTTAAGTCTGTAGGGTGTGTATACATTGTTAATGATTAAAAGAATTTATAAACTAATATTAGTTTGTATTATTCCAGACTATTCAAATATATATATATATATATAAACATTCGATTAAATTAAATAAACCAACAAGTTAAAAAATTTAATTTATCTATTTGATTTCAGCTTATTCAGAACATTTAGGGCAAATTTAATTTATCACATAAGGAGTTGGATCAGTATCGTCATTTTCCTCGATTTCATCACGTAAGGAGTTGGATCAGTATCACAGTCTCTCTCGTTCCATCAGCATTATCTCACTTGAGATAGTTTCTCTCCAAACTCAAAATCATTTCACTCAAGATTTTATCTTACTTGAGATTATTTTTTCTTAAAATAGATTTTATATCATTTGAGATTATTTTCTTAAAGCAAACTTTATCTCACTTAAAAGTGTTTTTCTTGAAACAATTTTTTCCTCACACGGGACAATTATCTATAGTTTCCCGTAAACTCACTTCCTTTGAAAATCAGATTTTATCTCTCTAGATATCAAAAGATCATTTTTTTGGTCTCACATGAGACAACATTATTTCTAAAATAATAAATGTACTAATCAATAATAATTGTGTCTTTGCATAACCATCGTCTATGGGATTAAGGGCAAACCAAGCGAGAGTAAATTTGACTTACCCCAAAGAATAGTGAAGTAAATTTATTTTGATCTAACCTACCCTAAAGAGCAACGGAACAATTCCTTTTTTTCAAATTCTTACCCTGAAGAGTAGTGGAACGAATTACCTTTCACAACTATTACAATGCCAAAGTAATTTAACGAAAATTTCTGCCTATTTGTCTTTATCCTATTATTGTTTACACAATAAAGTAAAGAGAGACACTGTAATGAGTAAAGAGGGATAATAATATACTCATTTTCGACCAGGGCTCGTTTGAATTTTATATATATTATTACTGTTATCTTAATTTTGTTTTAATTAATAATAGCGTTGATCAATTATATATATATATATATATATATATATATATATATATATATATATATATATGTGTGTGTGTGGTGTGTGTGTGAAACTACAGCTAGCCTGGAAGGACAACTGATAAGGGAAGCACCTGGAATGGAGATGGGCAGAGGCAGCGCAAGGTTGGAGAATATTAGGGTTTCTCAATTTTCATAATACTTGGGCTCAGGTCTAGGCCATTTCATTTGGGTCTTCCATTGTAAATTGGGCCTATAAATTAAAATAATAAAAAATAGTTTTGTTTATTTAATATGCCTATATTTACAATGTTATTAATAATATCTTGATATAACATATTTACAATGTTATTAATAATATCTTTCCCTCATCATTCGAAAAAAAAAACACAAAGCAATAACAAAATCTCTTCCTGATTGTAATAGGAGCCTTAACTTTATATTCTTTACAATTTAGTCCTTGAAGTTTTTATTAGATATTCTTTTGACATAATTAATTAAGTTATTAATTATAGCCTCCACTTTAGGTTTAATTTCACTTTAGTCTTTTAATTTAGGAAGTAATTTGAATTGGCTCTCACATTAACATGCCCTAGAGACATTTTGATTATTCAATTCAATAATGGTTAAAATAAATCAGGATTAATATTAAAACATCCATTTTAGGTTTAGTCTTCTGATTTCTTTAATTTACATAATTTTCACTTTAAGTTAGAGAATCTTTAATTAACCCACCTAGCATAATTAGGTTTATAAATGGTTGTGTGATTGCATTTTAATTTTAAAATAATAAGGCAATGTTCATTTATCAAGGAATTAAATTTCTATCATCCGCGTTATGCTTAGACGGTGACCACTGGTAATTTCCAATATATCATTTTCAAAACACATATCATGATTTTTCTTAAACTTTAAGGCAAAGTTTTTTTTTATTTTATTTAGATTAATAACGAAGCTTTCGCATTACATGCTTGAGGGTGGTCGTTATTGATCTTAGTAAATCGACATCATTTTCCAAACTTGACATCCATAATGATTTTTTAAATTAATAAGATCTCGAACTCAAAAGTTCCAACTTTTAAATATAGGGTAATCTATTAGGTACCAATATCTGGGTGTGGTGGGGTGCTAATCCTTTCCCACGCGTAACTGACTCTCGAACCTGACTTTTGATTTTTGCAAACCTAAATTTGTTGTTTTTGATAAAATAAAATGTTTTATTAAAATTACCCGATTTTAGGTGTTCCAATCGCACCTTAAAAATGATTGGTGACGACTCTTATCTTTTCATTTTCAAAATCATTTTAAAACCCCATTGTTGCAACTAGTCAGCTTTTTCCCCCGGAGGGCGGTTGTGATATATAACTACTTAACGAATTACTTAACTAAATTAAATTCATCAAGTGATTTTAATGAATTATTGAGTTCAAATAATTATATTTGTGAGGTGTGAATGTTATCAATAATTAAAAAGGATTTTGAACAAACACTACCTCATGATAACGCTAAACTCTTCTAAAAAGAAACAACTAAATTAATACCAATAACGTAATCAATAACTGAGTCATTAGTCTAACAAATGTAAATGGACATCATTTCCACCATAGTTGGTTTATCTCTATGGTTTCACCAATATCCAAACATGCTAGGATTACACAAAAGTAGCATCTTTTACACTCAAGTTTGAAAGAGTTAGATGGATATTTAAAAACCTAATCAAAAGGATAAATAACACCTTAAATGTTTATTTCCAACCCCAATCGATTCCCAATTATTGAACTTTTCTTTATCGATATAGAGTTTATAAGATCTTTGTTGTATGATTCAAGAATGAAGGACTGCCTTTGGCTTCGCCTGGCTAAGATGAAACCGAGACCTAAAGCTAAGGATTCATCAACACTAATTAAATGAGCTCAAATGATTACTTCTAAGGCATAACATCACTCTATGTAACATTCAAAGATTGTGAGTATTTTTTCCCGAATAGTTTAGACCGATTATAATATAGTATTTCTTCAAAAATAAAAATCAGTTTATTCACAATGCTCATACATATGTAAGTGTAATAGTTTGAATTTTATCTTTAAAAAGAATATTCATTTCCATTTATAAATATTAAAACTCATAATACATATAAAGAAATGTTAGTGATGCTATGAATAATAATGGGTTGAGAGATGATATTATATGATTTGGTGCTTCATTTAAAATCGTTCATGTGTAGGGATAGACACAAGATTTTATATTAGTTAGATAAATTTATAAAATTTTACGAGATGAAAAATAAGTTTTGATAAAAAAAATTACAAAAGAATATAAATTATATTAAAAAGTTAAAATTTATACTTTTTGGTTATATAAAAGTTAAATATAGTTTCAAATTCAGGTTTTGGTAATTTTTTTCAAGTTTCATTTGATTATATTTAATATATAAAACATCAATATAGTTTAAAAATATAAAAGTTAAAATTTTATTTTATTTTTATAAAAAAACCTTAATTTCATGATTATATATATATAATATTGTGAAATTTAATCAAACTTGGTTTGATGACTAAGGTAACTGCATTCTGTCTTAAATTTCTAAGTTAGAATTCCCTTGCAAGCATGTGACTTTCCGTTTTTTTTCTCTGCCATTAATTATAATGGATTTTATTTAAAATGTTGTTACCCAATGACAACTAGGGGGGTGCTTAGCCTAGTGGTTTAAGTGGTGACATGAGTCACAAATTGATTGACATAAAATAAATTAATTTAAATTAGTAAAATATCCTTCAATTTGACCGTGACACGTGTTATCACTTAATTGGAGATTAAATTTATTAAACTGAATTGAAATTATGATGAAATTGATAGAAATTTATAAATATTGAGGATCAAATGTGTAATTAAACTAATTTTATTAAATGTCACGTTATCACTTCTGTTAAATATTACCTGCAAGTAGCTTAATTGAATGCATTTAAATAGTTAGATAACCTGTTTGACAAAATTTCAAAAGTGATGGTCAAAATGGAAAGAAATAACAGTTAGGTGACCAATGGTATACTTTGTCCAAATAAAACTATTTAAAAGGAGTTTAATATTATTCTGAAAATGTAATGAAAAAATATTTCAAAAGTTTGGTTTCGGATTTAAGTATTAATATTTTTTTATTAATCTGGGATAAGTACAAGACAATATCTAGTCTCATCCATTTAATATTGAACACTCACTCCCCCAGTATTCTTAATGCTCAAACCCCAGATCTCAAGAAATATCAATAATTCATTTACCACTGAGATTATGCTTTAATATTAATATCTGATTTTGAAAAGAAAATATATATCTCTAGAAATTATTTATGATTTGAAATGGATTTTGACCTTAAAAATACATTTAAAGAATAATTTTTAGTGAAGATTAATTACGGAAATGTAGAGAGAGAAGGAAAATATGAAGAAGGGGAAAGTGTATAAAATATGGTAAGATAAAATTGTTGGAAAAATAGGGATTTTCCTATCCCATGTATACTGAACACTCCCAACGAGTGGGCTGCAAAACATGGGCTTTTTCCTTGTTATTTTACGAAATAATTTTTTTGTGCGGATATGGGTAGTTGCCATTTGGGTCCTCTTAGTTCTCATGTCTCACCACTAAAGCTTTCAATCACGTGAACATGGACGGACTGAAGATGTGTGGGTAGAAAGGTTCGTCTTCAATATTTTTAAATTTATATATATTTTAATTTTTTAATTATATTTAAAAATTAATTTAATAATTATATGTAAAAAATATAAAAATAAGTTTGGTTTGAAAATATAAAAATCTAAATCTTACTTTTTGTTTAAAAAAAAGTCAATTAATTGACTATATATAAGGCTTGTTTAATGGCTACGGTATTATGTCTTAAATTTCCAAAATGAATCCTCTTTGTTTTGATTATAATATGTTATAATTGAAATATTGTAACCTATTAACAATTGAGTTGCTTGTCCCAGTGGTTTAGGTGATTTTACATTTTTCCAACACCTAGGTTTTCCCTTTACAGCATATTTTTCTTCTTCTTTATGTTTTGTGCACAAGTTAAATGATAGTAACACATGCTATCATTTAATTGGAGATTAAATTTATTAAATTAAATGAAAATTGTGACCAAAGTAATAAATTTTTTTTTCTAATATGATAGTAACACATGCTATCATTTAATTGGAGATAAAATTTATTAAATTAAATGAAAATTGTGACCAAACTAATATAAATTATAATATTGAGGATTAAATATATAATTATACCAATTTTATTAATTTGTCGCATCAGAACTTTCGGTAAAAGTTAACGAAAAGTGACTTAACTTAATACATTTGAATAATTGGGTAACCTTATTAACAAAATTTTGAAAATGGTGATCAAAATAAAAAAAAGCCAATAGTTAGGTGGTTAATAATATAGTTTACCATTTTTAGTTTTTCTTGCAAAGTGTTATCTTAGACTACTAATGATGTAGTCTCTCTTTTTATATTCTTTTAATTTAACTCTAAATAAAGATACTCCAACTAAGGAAATATTTTATGTAAATAAAAGTAATTAATTTTATTAACGAGGAAATAATTAAAAATTACAACGAACTAATAATTAGAACATATTCTTATAAACATTAACACAATAGATTGCCTATTTGAGATTATACAAGTAAAATGTTAAAAACTTGTATAAAATATATATGAACAAATTTGATTGCATTGGCAAACAAATCACAATAGGAGATAAAATTATTACAAATCACAATAGGAGATAAAATTATTGAGTGATCATCGACAATCGCAAATAGAGTCGAGCATCGTGAAAAAACCAACTCCGAACATAAATTGCGTATCCAAATTTATGTCGATAGTCGAAAGAGAAAAGATCAATACGTAACCAATAAGTATCATCTTAATCAGTCGAAGTGACGTCAAATTTAATCATGAGAAAATTAAACAAAAAATCCGATAAAGAAGATTGAAAATGTGTCAAAGACAAAAAAAAAAAAGTGTCGTAAACACATACTCATTAAAAGTTAAAAGGTATATATATATATATATATATATACAAGAAAAATAAGAAATATCCGCGATGCGGATGAATATAAAAAAACTAATGTGGCTCCTTGCCAAATAAACAAGAACAAGAAACAAGCGGGGCTAGAAGTTTTGCGCAGGAGATATTCAATGATTCAAGGTGGAAAGAAGTGATGGTTCTTCAGATCCACTAATAAAGGCCAAGCTAGGATAAAAATACAAATTATTAGGGTTTAAAATAGAAAATTTTATACTAAAAGGAGTAAACAGAATTTGTCATTTTTAAAGGGACTTGAAATACATGTCACCATTTTATCTTGGGGAGGATAGGCCTCGCAATTATTGATCATCATCCATCTAACACCGTTGTGAATCACAAAGCAGCACACAACAACAACAACAACAAAACCCAATTCCCATATGTAATGGGGTAAGGGGGAGGTAGGGTAGTAGGCTGCCCCCAACGCCAGGTTGATAGTAGCTTCCGTGGAAGACCTGCAGCAGTCAGGAAATTAAAAATATAGATAAAATGTAATACATGTATAAATAAATACATAAATACATAGTTGAACAGTATTCATATGCAGTCATTAATATCATTAATATCATATGCGCGTTTGTAATGGGCAGTAATCCCTGCAAATAAACCCCTGCGAAAAAATCTCTGCATATAGACAGAAACGTAAGACCTGACTAAATTTAAAAGTGAAGAGAATGTTACACAGAAGTCAACGATAGCAATCCCAGTTCTAAGCCTTCATAAATACCAATAACAGAAACGTATAAAAAGTAGAAGTCATGAAAATTACTACAAAGGCATTAAAAGAAGACATAGATGAATGTATCATCCGCATGCAAGGGTTTGGTGGAATTCTTTAAGAGGCACTACATTCTAGAAAATGTATCACTTTTTAATTTTTTATTTAGTTATTCTCAAAAAGATCCTCTCTCTTTCAAACGATCATGTGAAATGAATATTAAATCTATTTATTTTTTTATAATATCAATAATTCAAAGGTTATTTTTTACATTATATTTGCATTTTTAATATTATGATTATGATTATAATATTATGTTATTTATAAGTAATAATAATTTACATGAGGGCCAGAGTTATTATTTAAAATGAATGATTTTGGAGTCCAAATATTTTAAGTTTGTCTTTTGACCTTTGGGCCAGTACTGAACCAGAGGCTCTGACTCGGTCTCAGGCTCAGGCTCAGATTCAGCCGTGTGAGCTGTGCTCTTTCTCCTTTCCTTTTCAACATCTTTAATTTTTCTCCTTCCAGAACAGAGAAGGGGCCATAGACTTTGGATCCAAAGCCTCTCTCTCTCTGCGTTTGGATCTAAATAGCGTCTCTTCTCTTCGAACGCAGTTCTAAACTGGACTCGATTTCATCGGCACACCTGAGAACTTATCTTAATTCTCTTGGATTTCCCGGGTCTGTAGAAGAATTTGCGGGTTCCTCTTGCTTTCAGATTTTCATCTTCAACTTCAACACCAGAGAGTTTGTGTTCTGAACAGCTACCGTTAAAAGAACTGAAAGGAAGACGTTTTTGCTCATCTTCACTCTCTCACACAGGAAAGTTCACTTCTTCTTCGCTTTACTTCACTTATTTCTCCATATTTGATATGTTCTATAATTTCTAGTTATTTCTTGTCAGTTTAATTTATTTTTTTTGTGGATTTCTAGATCTGGTTTTTCTGTGTCTGATTTGGAATAAGTTCTTTAAAAGAAGCAATTTTTATTGAGGTAATTTGATTATTGGATTTCTAGAATTTTCAGTTTAATTTTTTGCGATCTTGTAGTATTTGCATGATTCTAATATTTTCTAAAACTATCGTTTAATGTTTTGGAGCCAAGAAAATAGTTTTGATTGTTAATTCAAATATTTTCTAAAATTCGTTTCTCAATCCATTGACGTTCATACATCTGTTTACGCAATTTACCTTATAATTGTTAATAACTTTACTTATTATTATTATTAACCTAATTACACAATTTATCTTATAATTGTTAATAAACTTACTAGCAATAAATTAAAATCGTACTTAGTAACCAACTAGGCTTTTTAGTACCCTTCAATTCTCTAGCGTTTTCTGGTGCATCTTCTGTCTTCTTTGGATTCATTTTCCATAGTTTCTCATAGCTTCGACTATAGATGATTACTTGAGGTCATGTCCTTCTTTTAGAGCCCATGGGACGTATAGGGGGAGGGCTCAACATAGTGGTGACAAGGAGACTAGACTTAGAGTTTGCTCGTTGAATGTAGGCACATTAAATGCTAGGCTACTGGAGCTGACCGACGTACTTAATAATAGGAAAATAGATTTTGCATGTATTCAGGAGACTAGGTGGAAAGGGGCTCGCGCTAGAGAGTGTAATGGGTACAAGTTGTTGTATTCAGGCGTAGATAAAGCTAGAAATGGGGTGGGTATCTTGGTATCCTCTAGGCTCAAGGAAAATGTAGTTGAGGTTTGTAGATACCGGGATAGGATCATGATGATTAAGGTTATTATAGAAGAGGAAGTGGTGAATGTCCTTTCAGTGTACGCCCCACATGTTGGCCTAGGGGAGGGGGAGAAACGTTGCTTCTGGGATCAGTTAGATGATGTACTTAGGAACATTCCGGAGGACCAAAGAGTTTTCATAGGGGGAGACTTCAATGGCCATATAGGTAGTGTAACCGACGGGTTTGACGGTGTTCATGGGGGTTTCGTTATGGTAGCAGAACGATGAGGGACGTACGTTGCTTGAATTTGCTACTGCATACGATTTAGTGGTCACTAACTCCTTATTTAATAAGAGAGATACGAACTTGATTACGTTTCATAGCGGGGGGCATTGTACCCAAATCGACTACATCCTGGCTCGAAATCAGGATCGATGGGCTTGCATTGACTGTAAGGTGTACCCTGAAGAGGCATGTGCAACACAACACAAATTGTTGGTTTTGGTGTTCCGCGTACCGCACGGGCGGAGCACTCATAGGAGAGCTAAACTGGGTAAACCTAGGATCCTTTGGAAGAAGTTACATGGAGCGACAAGAGTAAGGTTTTGTCTAATACAAGTTTTGGAACTGCAATCTCAAATAATGCAGATTTGTTATGGAAAAATATGGCAAATTCCATCAGAGAGATGGGCAAAAACACCCTGGGGTTGTCGACGGGGAAGGCCAAGGAACATAAAGAATCGTGGTGGTGGAACGACAAGTCCAAACTAAGGTGAAGACAAAGCAAACTTGCTTCAAGGAGTTTCTACAATGCAATGACGACGAAGAAAGGTCGAGAGTAAACAAAGATACAAGGAGGCAAAGCGGGAAGCCAAGAAAACGGTGGCTAAAGTAAAGGATAAGGCATACGAGGAAATGTACAAGAGATTAGACACCAAGGAAGGACAAAACGGCATCTTCAGGCTTGCAAAATCTAGGGAGAATAGGAAAAAGGATCTAGGTATCAGTAGGTTTATTAAGGACAACAATGGTGTTCTTCTAGCGAAAGATCATGATATTAAGAGGGTTGGGGTAGTTACTTATTTGGCTTATTTAATGAAGGTACCTCTCCCTGTAGAGATAGTACCGTTGATGGGTCAGTCGACCATCATACTACGGCCAATGACTGCCCTACAAGTAGGATTGGGTTTGAGGAAGTCAAAATGGCTCTTAGAAAGATGGGAAGGGACAAAGTTGTCGGTCTTGATCAAATTCCTATCACTGTGTGGTTGCCCTAGGAGAAGAGGGAGTTAAGTGGTTGACCAACATCTTTAATATTAGTTTAGAGACTGCCAAGATGCCAGAGGAGTGGAGAGAGTCCACGGTGATACCAATCTATAAGAATAAAGGAGATCCCCAACGTTGTGGTAACTACAGAGGTATTAAACTACTCAGTCATACCATGAAGCTATGGGAAAGGGTGATAGAGGCTAGGTTGAGACAAGTTACTAGGGTTTCGGAAAACCAATTTGGATTTATGCCAGGCAGGTCTACCATTGAGGTGATTCATCTACTTCACGACTTATGGAGAAATATAGGGAAAAGTCTAAAGATCTTCACATGGCGTTCATTGACCTTGAGAAGGCTTATGATAGCGTTCCCCGAGATACGATTTGGAAGACTTTGGAAACGAGACGGATCCCAACTGCTTATATCCGGGCGATTAGTGATATGTATTGTAGATCTACTACACACGTCAAGACTACAGTTGGCAACACCGAGGCATTCCCGGTGGAAATCGGACTCCACCAGGGGTCGGCTCTTAGCCTTACATCTTCGCCTTGATTATGGACGACATCTATTGTGCGACACCAGACGGTGTACTATGGTGTATTCTTTTCGCTGACGACATTGTCCTAGTTGCTGAAATAAAATCTGAGTTGAATAATAGACTGACTACCTGGAAGACTGCTTTGGAAGAAAAAGGTCTAAGGATCAATATTGAAAAGAAAGAGTATTTATGTTCAAACTTCAGTGGGGACCAAAACGATGAAGATGTAGAAGTATGCATAGAAGGACACGTTCTCCCCTCAAAGGATTGTTTCAAGTACCTAGGGTCTATGATACATAAAGATGGGGGTGTAGATGATGATGTAACACACCGTATAAAGGCGGGATGGCTAAAGTGGAGGGCTGCTACTGGAGTTTTGTGTGACAAGAAGGTGCCTCTAAAACTTAAGGGAAAATTTTATAGAATGGCAATAAGACCAGCGTTGTTGTATGGATCAGAATGTTGAACAACCAAGAAGGATCATGTAAGGAAGATAGAGGCTGCAGAAATGAGAATGCTTCGATGGACATGCGGTAGGACTCTGTGGGATATGACAACAAACTCTACTATTAGGATGCCCTTGTGGGTGGTGCATGTTTCTGAAAAATTGAGGGAGGGAAGACTACGGTGGTTTGGGCATGTCCTTAGGCGACTACCGTCGGATGCGGTCAGGAGGGTAGAGTCGATTACAGTCGACGGTGCCAGAAGGAGAGGACGACCAAGGCGGAAGTGGGAAGACTGCTTGCTATCTAATTTGATGGATTTAGCCCTTACCGAGGACATGACCTCTGATAGGAAAGTATGGAGACTAAAGACTAGGGTAGTCGAGTAGTGTGGGTCACATCTCTAGGGTGTATCATCTCTGTCTTCTTTTAATGCCTTTGTAGTAATTTCCATGAATTCTACTTTTTATACGTTTCTGTTATTGGTATTTATGAAGGCTTAGAACTAGGCTTGCTATCGTGGACTTCTGTGTAATATTCTCTTCACTTTTAAATTTAGTCGGGTCTTACGTTTCTGTCTATATGCAGAGATTTTTTCGCAGGGATTTATTTGCAGGGATTACTTCCCATTTCAAACGAACATATGATATTAATGATATTTATGACTGCATATGAATACTGTTCAACTATGTATTTATGTATTTATTTATACATGCTTTGCATTTTATTTATATTTTTAATTTTCTGACTGCCGGAGGTCTTCCACGGAAGCTACTCTCAACCTGGCGTTGGGGGTAGCCTACTACCCTACCTCCCCCTTACCCCATTGCATATGGGAATTGGGTTTTGTTGTTGTATTTTATTATAAAATTATCTATAACAAACTGCTCCAACTTACGGTCATATA
Organism: Hibiscus syriacus; assembly: GCF_006381635.1. Taxonomy (NCBI): domain Eukaryota; kingdom Viridiplantae; phylum Streptophyta; class Magnoliopsida; order Malvales; family Malvaceae; genus Hibiscus; species Hibiscus syriacus. The sequence continues at coordinate 225,797 of NW_024063016.1, forward strand.
TAATTTGAACTTATGTATAAATGGAACTCAAGAATATTACAAATTTCGGCCTTCATTTTGAATAAGTGCATAATTTGCTTTCTACCAAATATAAGGTATTTGAATAAGTTTTTTTAACTATCAATAAGTCTTTCGAACACAATATTAAGATCTTCGAATTATTAATAAATTTTTCAACACATAATATTATTATATACCAACTATAAAATATCCGAACATGATGTTAATTTTGATAGTTTTGATATTTTTTAAGAACATATTTTAATAAAATAAATTCAGCATAAGTTTTGCTTTGCAGCAAATTCAAGTTCGAGTATTATGTTCTTCACGTCACGAGTAAGACTATCACCCATCGGTAAATCTTTTGAACATGATATTAATACATCTGAACCATTGTTAAGTTCTTTGAGCATGATTTTAATTTTAATGACTTTATACCTTTTAAGAACGTATTTCAATTAAAGAGGTTCAAGATGAGGTTTGCTTTCCATCAAATTTGAGATTTAGCAATAATTCTTTTAGATCATCAGTAAGATCTTCAAAAATTATATTTAGGTTTTCATGTTAATAATAAATCTTTTGAGCATGTTGTTTAGACCCTTGTGTCATCTATAAAATTTTCCGACATGATGATAATTTAAATCAAAATTATTATTTTCATTGTACATATCAAAATTGATATTTTTATAACTTTTAATTAATAATAAGATTTTATTAAAATTGTTGAAAAAATTATGATAAATTAGAAACTTTGAGACATATTTTCTATGAGTATCTCATATGCTCAAAACGATTGAGTGATGAATGAGAAATTGTTGCTCAAAGTACAATACTTGTGAATTGTGTTGTGTAAGGAAATTGAAAATGCATATCCCACATTAGTAGGAAAACCAACATGAAAATGTTTATATACACCAACTCGTTTGCGAGTCATTGAATGACTTGGGTTGAAATTGTGCTTCGTGCACAAGCGCAGGGGATGCAAATCCAAGCTCTAATTCTTCTTCTATGTGAAACCCTATAAATATAATGTTAATCTTCTAGGTTAAACACAATAGAAAAAACTATTTTTTCTTATATACTTTTTGGTGATAGGCTCAGGCAAGGTATAGTTTTTGATCTCTACAGTTGTGCTACTACATGTTGATCATCTCGTTGTTGTATCATCGGAGACAAACGATCAGAGATCTCGAGCATCAAAAAGTGTTCGAAAATTTGTCTTAAGGAAACTATGTAGCTACAAGCCTCAACTTATTTATAGTTTGTTATTCTGTCAACTTTCGAGTTTTAATTTCTAAAATGTACTCTTCATTTATTAATAAAATATATTTTTATTTCTCTTTTTCGTTTTGGATTGTTATATTTATAACAATCTTAAGACAAATACTATCTTCTACATTTTTGAAAAAAAATCCAAGACAATTAAAAAAATCTTAGGGAAATTGTGAAAAGTAAATTAATTTGTTTTCGAGATTTATCCTACCGTTTAGTAGGTTTGCTTAAACTCGACAAATCTATTTAACATAAATTATCGTTGAAGTAACATTAGTTACTGATTTTATTTTAGAACATTGATTCTTTCCGAAAACAAAAATCGTAAATAAATGAGAAATAATTTTCTCTTTATTAGAACATTAGAGACAACAGACTCCACCAGATTACCCAGTGTGGATACCAAAATCATGATTTTAGTTCAGAATCAAAATCTAAATATGAATCAACTGGAAGTGTCGGTTAACCACAGTGAGAGGCCAGCAAAATTTTGTGGACAGAAATTTAGCATATGACAACAAAAGATGTTGTTCTATCTCACCATAATGAACTATGTTAAGTTCTTGAAGGAAGAGGTAACCCCCTCAGACCGATGCGGATAACCCGATCCGATCTGGAGTGTCACATTAGGGCCACTGGAGCAACCCACTGTAAAAATAACAGAAAATTTAAAACTTTTATTAAAACATGTAACTTATAAAATGATTTATCAGTATGCAGAAATAAAACAGATTTTCAGACTTGTATATAAAACAAAAATGCAATCTACATGCCCTCTAATCACATGTACCATACTCTACAAACAACGCCGAAAGAACTCCCTTACTGATGTTGATAGTTGTACTGGTACAATTCTTTTAACCTACAATGGTGAGTAATAGAGTGAGCTTCAGAAAGCTCAGTAATACAGAACTACCAAGTGATGCTAAAGGACATGCAAATAAATGTGAAGCTTTCCTTTTTGAATCAAACGTATACCAGTTTGCAAGATAATCTGGGATTCCATTAGTAGTTCATCGAGTTGAAGCCAAGAAGATCACAGTTCATAGGGATCACATTTTTCATGATATTGAATAGGATGTCTAGTGTGTTCCAACAGTACGATAAAATCATAGTATGTACAATAAACGAGTAATAGTTCAGTAAATCATCATAAAATCATAATAAAGTTTCACTTTTAAAACTCGTAGTTTAAATCCTTTTCATGTACACCATCCGTAGTTCCTTAGAACTACGTCCGTAGGGCTTACCTTAAGCACACAACAAAAAGGAAGCCACCTAAGGATAGGCTTTGGGCCTGTATCCTTAGGCCCGTAAGTCCATAGGGCTTACCCTAAGCATACGGCAAAAGGGAGCCAACCTAATGGTGCGTCTTGGGTCTCGTGAGCCTACCCAAGAGTCACATTAGGTCTGTAATCATCGTTATCATATATCAGTGAAAACCAATAATCATATATCAGTCATAGTCCATAAACCATCACCTGTAAGTCGGTGCATCATAAAACAATAACCATAGATTTTAGTGTATCATATTTCAAAACGATAAAACAATTACGTAGTACATAGGGAACACACTAGAGGATCTAAGTATTTTTCACAGGCATTTTGTAATTATCGGTAAGGATAACATGAAACTCGTGCAATTTGATCATATTCTAAGAACAAGTCCTATTGGAGAGAATCGATTACTAACCGATCTAATCATACATTTAAAGTTGATACTTTAGAATTCCACTATGATTCATGTGCATCAGGAAAGCGTTCAGGAATAACCGGAGTGATTTGAGCTAATAAAAGAGAAACGAATATTCCAGACATTATAATTCATGTTGATCGATCGGTTTATCGAACTATTCAAATTGAACAACTCTCAGAACTAATGCTTGTTGACTTGTCAATTTATTGCCTTTCCAAGTATTCACTCTTTAATACTAACAATTCTTGTACATAAATCATCTTCGTAATCATTGCTGAATAGATATTCCTATGGTCTTTATTTTATTTCCACATTTCAACGATATCAGAAAATACAGACGTACTTAATTCATGGTTCATGACCCATAAAGATAATTCATCATATATATTTATCAGTGTTTCCAAACTCATCCAATCACCTATTAAATCCTCAGTCATTGAGGTTACTTAGTTTGTTTAGCACGCAAGTCTATACCGGTTAATTCAGAGTTTTCCAGATTAATTCAGACACTTTTAAGTTTCGGATACATGTTTTACTTCCGTTCATTTCACTTTGGTCATATACTCAAATCATTTTGGTATTCGTGATTAATTTATCTCACAAATATCCACTTCTTAATATCGAATGCGCTCTAGCATTAAGCTGAGTACTTCCATAATTATCATCAATCCAAACTTGAGGAAACGAACTAGCATTCAAGTGGTACCTATGCCATTCAAGTGGTACCTATGCCATTCAAGTAATGATATAGCACTATCATTGTTTGACCGACTTAAATTGTGTTTCATAACATTAAAAAGCAGTACAACATTCATGTTTATTAGAATTTCTTAATTAATCCAATACATTTACTTAGTATAGTCTATGAGGGTTTTGGTCATTTTAGTGCTCAATGTTTTCCTATTCATTTCAAAGCTTGAGGATATCTATTCATTCTGAACTAGGTGATACTCTTGAGTCATTTCCTTCATAAGGGTATTTTGGTCATTTTATAGACCCCACGTATTTTAATCAATTCCTTCTGTCTGATCTTATTATTTAATTCAGACTTATTATCTATTCTATTGTATACGAACAATTCTGACAGAAGAGTACCCTCGATAATTTATTCTTAACTCGGAGATTTTCAGGTCAATTGCCTTCTCAGAAGTTACAAACAGGTTATCAGGAATTTTCTGCACTAAGTCAGGATCTTAACAATCAAATCCATACTTAATCGAGTTAAGTACGAATCCTCAAAGTACTTTCTTATTCAGGGTCAACTCAGACTATTTTTACCTTTCAAGGGCATTTTTGTAATTTCTTAACCAAATAATTTCGGTATTAGCTCTTAACGAAAATAATTATAATTTAAAGATCCTATGGTCAATTGCTTTCCTGAACATTCTCTGATCTTGAAATTATTCCTTAACAACTTCTAGCATCTTGCGCAAACCCTTTTTGGCGTTAAAAACCAGTTATCCAAATTTTCTAAACAAAACTATCATTTCTTATGCACATCTGTAATTATATCAGATCAATATGTCTTTTCAGAGTTATTAACCAACTTACAGGGACAATTCTTGACACCCTACAACATAAAGGTATTTTCGTAATTTTAGCATACCAGATTATTCTCATAATTTCCCATCCTAGTACCTTTAACATTTAACCTTTGATGATATAAATATAAGTTACAAATCGAGGGCTGATTTCTTTATCACCGATCACAAACTTGTAATTTAATTCTAGCAATTCCTCAATCTCTTATATTAGTCATTCGATCCGTATTCAGTTACAGAATTTCAACCACATTCATATCGAGTATATAAATTATTCAACTCTACAAAAGTGATCAACATTATCTTATTCATGCATTTACTAATATCAACATGTTCCATAAAGCATAAAGAGGTAGTAAAGTATTACCTCGATTTTTGTGCCACACTGATCAACCATTTAAACTCTATTCGAGTGCCCTCTATCTTTAATTCAACTTCCAGTAATTCCTCGGTTACAAAGCAACCGAATTTACGTTAGAAATGGAACTTAAATAAGAACCATATTGAATCTGAAGGTAATCATTGAAAAATAGCTTACCGGGTGCGAATTTGGCAAAAAGAACTTCGGATTTGGACTCAGGACGTTGATAAATCCCAAACAATAACTCTTGAATTCAAGCTCACCAACTCAATTTCTAGCTTCCAATCTTTATCTCAAGAACTCGAACGTTCAAATATACGAACCCAAATATAAAATAAATTACCTCGCCATAAAAATAACTTATTAGAACTAATTAATAAATGAGGGTCTTATTCGCTAAAAAAAATCAAGAACTTAGTATTGAATGAATACTTAATTTATCAATTTTGGACTAAATAGAATTAGTCTAAACTATTGAGCTATATATATAAAAATATATTGAAATGTGGGGATAAGATCATATTCTTATCTTAAATGGAGGACTAAAGTTGAGATTTGCCTGCCTCCCCTCTAGAAACCCCCAAAAATACGTAGTGTAACCAACTTCATCTCCCACATGCCAATTCCATTTCATTTCATCTTTAGACCCTCTCCAACAATGCTCTGAAAAATCAACGAGAAAACTTCATCGACCGACAATCAAATTCCCGTGACCACCACGTCAAATGCCATCTCCGTCACCGTTCAATACCAACTTTACTCGTAAGCTTGAATCATCTTCCCAAACATGAATATGGGGTCCGATATCCCAAAATCATCTTCGTTTGTCCTAGATCTAAGGAAAACGTTTTGATTTCCATGGGTTAAAATTCATCAGACACCGTCTTTCACATTCCAATGATGCCGATTCAAAACTATATCATTCTCTCTGTCAAGACGAACTTCCTCACCGATCGGATCTTGAAAACAACTACCGAATCACCCAAAAAATGGAACTCCCGTTCATCAACCGTTTCCCCCTCTTTTAAGGTAAATCATGTGAGCACTTATGCTTTGCTCGTTGAGGATGTGCTGGAATTTATATTTGATACAGTAGTTGTTCACGAAGCTGCAGCGCCACGTATTCAGAGGCTGACGCCAACAATGTTGTTATTTCCATAGATGAGCGTAGAAAAATATGAAGATGATGATGATGAGTCTGTCGAATTCAATGATGGTTGAAGAAACCAAAGGGGTTCAAGCGGCAGGAGATCACACTCAAGGATGAAGAAAGTAGATGATGATTGTGAACTTCTGAAGAATTACTTATGATTCAGGTTGAGTCCTTTGCATCAAAAGTTTGCATAATCAAGGTGTAAAGAACAATATCTATGAACCAGAAATATACAAACGTATTTGATTAGGCGTTTATTATTTCTTACTGATAAATTTGTCAATTATTCTTGTTTTCTCTCAAAAAAATCTCTTCAATATGTGGTTCCAAACATTTTGAATAAAATTATTAATAGAAAAACTTTTATTTTCTATCTCCCGTATTCAATCATTCACTCCCCCATTATCATGAAATATATAAAAACAAATAAATCCATGTATTCAATCAACCACTCATCCAATAATTTGTCCACATTCTACCCAACTCATTATCTTCAATTTGTTTAATAACTTAATGGTCTAATAAAATAATTATTAGCCAACCAAACATCGTATCAATTTATATATTTTAAACTAAAAGAAATCTAACCCCATATTAAGGGTGTGACAGAAGATCCTCTTAATTTTAAAAGGGGAGAATGAGAATGAGAGGTAGATAATATTACCACCTTTAATATGGTTGAAGCTTCGAAGCACTCTGACTTCATATGCCATAATTATATCTTGAATAGTTTATAGGATTCACTATATCCAATGTACTCTGGTTATCAAATTGTAAAGAAATCGTGGGTTATCAAACTGTAAAGAAATCGTGGGAGGCATTGGACTACAAATATCAATATAAAGATGCTAGAGCTAAAAAGTTTTTAGTTGTCAAATTCTTGAAGTATACTATGGTTGATTCCAAACCAGTAGTGAATCAAGTAGAGGAACTTCAACTGATTGTTAATGGAATTCTTGCTAAAAGAATGGTCATATACGAATTATTCCAAGAAACAACTATTATTGAAACACCACCTCCCGAATGGAATGACTTCAAGAATTACTTGAAGAATAGAAGGAAGAAAATGATCATGGGGAAATTGATTGTCAGACTTCGTGTCATACCCCAATTTATGGGCTAAATTTTTCTTAATTTTATTATGGGTATTAAATTGAAATTTCGGTTGAATTCAGATATAAAATGAATTTTAATTAAATTCGAATCTAAATTTAGAAAGAAACAAAAGCCCAAGGACATATGGCATAATGTTGTCATTTTCCTTTTTGGATGAGTTTAAAACACCAAAATCATAAAGTTTCCATTTCTAGAAACCCAATACCCTCTCTCTAACTTTCATTTTTGGTAACTTTCTTCAAGAATTTTTAATCGACGTTATGTCACCAATTGTAGCTCCATTTTCGACACCTTTCATACCATCGTGATCCTCACGTTGTCCTGAGTCCACCAACGTCCATTTTGTGGCAATTGCCATCGGCGTGTGGAGAGGTGAGAAATAAAAAGTTTCCGACAAGTTGATATTGAGTTCTTCGTCGTTCACTGTTGTGAATCAAGTTTGGTAAGTGTCTTAAAACTCTATAAAATGATTATAGTATTTTTTTATTACGCCCAAGACCCCACATACACCCCCACCCGCCATCGCAGTGCATGGGGCTTGTACTGCCTAGTGGACCTTCTAAAGCGGGTCAACCCGACCCGTTGACCTGATCTGACCTGTCCAACCCGACTCGCCTATGATCCTACTCGTCTAACCTGTCCAACCCAAAATTTGAATAATTCCAAATCCCAAATTGGCTTAATATTGAACCGTCCCAACACCAAATCAAACCGAACTGGTTTAGTCGAATCAAAGCTGAGTTGACTGTTGATCGTTGATCGACGTTTACTTTAATTATTGACCGACGTTGACTTTGACCGTTGATCGACATTGATTTTTTCGAAAACCTCACCCTTGACATTTTTAGACATCACGAGTTCAATTTTGTGGTCTATTTCACTAAATTCTGACCCGAAAGCCCCGAAATAAGCTTGTTAATCCGAAAATATTTAGTATTTTTAGTTTTAGTATGATTACTTGAGTAATGAATATATAATTGATTTGGGAATATATTTTTATAAAGGTACCTGAGTTTCTCATGATTGAGGGCTAACTAGATCTAGTGCATCATGTTCGATAAATCGGTACAATACATGTACTTCGAGATCTACGCATAATTTTTTGTATATTGTTGAAGTGCATTTTATTATTTATTATATTAAGATTTTGATTATGTTATTTCGATTCGTAGGATCTAGCACTGTCGATAACTGAAATAGGCAGGCCCAATAGTAGCTACTATATTCGACTTCTTATACCTATACAATTGAGTTCTTGATGGTGTTACATTATTGTTTTGAACTATTTATCTGAATTGTTTTAGAATTCTGACTATATTAAATCTTTTGATTGCATGATATCCAATTTACCGTATGTATTGGATTTTAATATATGTTTTACCGTTTAATTATAACATGTTCTCTAGTTATTGTATTTATATTTATGTTCCTAGAATATGAAATGTTTTCATGTTTTAATGAATTAGTGAATTAAACTACTTTTTTCAGTCAAATACATGCATATTTACAATCATTGGAGGTATGATTAGAGGAAATATCTTATGCTTAGTCTATGACTTGCAAAATCTTATTATAAGCTCTTATGTTTTTTGTACAGGGTAAGTCCTTACCGTAGGTCTTTATGATATACGTATAAGGTTCTTACTGGGTGTACATGTGGGTGTATAGTTCAGGGAACCTACACATTCTGGTATTTAGATGGGGATAGTGTTCATGTTTCAAAAATATGTTTTATAAATATTTTTTACCGAAGTATTTATGTGAATGTTTTCATACACCGCAAGGAGCACACTGGGCTTTTTAGCCCACTCTTTAAATTTTTAACTTTTTAGATATTACATGATAGTAGGCTACCAGACTTGGCATTAGGAGGATTGATTGTTCTTTATTTTTTACTACAATATATTTTTATATACCCTTTTATTATATTTCGATGAGACATGTTTTTACTATTGTTTGTATGTATCTGTCTTACTGATATTTTATTCTGAATTTGTTTTTATATGGATTTTTTATGTTAGTATATATATATGTTACCGTATGAATTTTACCATTGGATAATTCCATCATTTTACCGTTATACGTATTTTATTGACTGAAATGGATTTTCAATTACGTTTTGAATATGGAAATATTTATACATATGACATGTGTTCGTCTAGATTCGATCGTAAAGTCTAGGCCGAGTATAGAAGGTAACACTTCTAGAATGGAAAACAACCTAATATTAGGTCAAAGTTGGGACCTAAATGTGAATTTCCAAGAAAGATCCAAGGAAAATGCTACAACTGTGGAAACATGGGAGAAGTTATGTCATGGAAATCCTCAAGATAAAAGATTATAACTAGATCCAAAATGGAATTTGAGTTTGTAGCTCTAGACAAATCTAGCAAAGAAGCATTGTGGCTTTGATATTTTCTTGAGCATTTATTTGAATGTATGAAACTTGTGCCCACAGTATACATAAAATGGGCCAAGCAGGCAAGAATTGCTAGAGCATATAATTTCATATGTAACGGTAAATCAAGACATATGCATCAACGACATAATATTTTTAGATAATTGATCTCAAATGGAGTCATCTTTATTGATTATCAAAGGATAACATCGTAGATCAGCTAACCAAAAGATTAAATTGAGATCAAGTTAAGAAAACATCTAAAAGAATGAGACTAAAGCCCATAAAAATTAAAGTGTTATGCAAAGGAAAATCCTACCTTGTTGATAAGAGATCCTTAGATATATTCAAAAGGAAAATATAATTGCATAAACTATGTACAGAAACCATGGGAGATTTCTAATCATAAGTTTGATCCTATGATGTAAGTAGTGATTAAAGTTGTACAAGTTAAGCAAAGCTTTTAATTACCATTGTGAGCTATGGTGAGTCGAGCAACATAAGTCGCCTATGTGAGAGTGAAGTGAGGTCACTTCAAGGAGACTATAAGACAATTATTTTCAATTTTTTGCAGAACCAATTGATGTTCACAATAAGTATTATACTTGTCAGAAAGACAATTGTGTGAAGTATATAATCATTTTCACAAACGACAAAACAATTAAAGGACATCATGTCTATTGGTTAGCTAGTAAAGTAAATATATTGTCACAAGAGGAGATTCAAAGGAGGATACCTATCTATCCTATGCAACTATCATTTGTAGGCTCTATCACTATATAGAGTCAAAATGTTTTGATAAAATCATCAATTTCATTCATGTGAGGGACTTTTGGAAAAATTATGATAAATTGGAAACTTTAAGGCATATTTTCTATGGATAAAGGTAAATATTCGAATAATAAATTTATTGATTCGTATTCAACTCCATGAGATATTTATATCGGTATCTCATATGCTCAAAACGGTTGAGTGATAAACAAGAAATTGATGCTCAAAGTATGGTACTTATGAATTTTGTTGTGTAAGGAAAATGAAAAACTCATATTCCACATTGGTAGGAAACCAACATGGAAATGGTTTGCATAAATCAATCCACTTGTTAATTATTAAATAACTTGGGTTAAAACTGTGTCTCGCACGTAGACGCATCAGAGGTACAAATCCAAGCTCGTCGAATCCATCAAGGCAAAGGGTGCACCCGTACGACATGGGCGACATGAATGTTTGGATCAATCGGACCCTCCGGGGTCTTGCGAATATTTTACGACTATGAATTCAATATTTTTCTTAAATGTAACATATCTTTTTTAATGTTCTGAATTAAAAGGATATATTATGGTTTCCTTTAATTCAAATATTAATAGGATATATATTGCAATTCATAAATGTATTCAATTAAATACAATATTAATTGATTACTTTCGAATTTGTTTGAATACTTATTAACGACCTTACTTTTCATAATATATTATTTAATTTTCTCTTATGTGAAACCCTATAAATATAGTGTTAATCTTTTATGTCAAACACAACTCAAAAAAATATTTTCTTCTTCTCTAGTTTTTTGTGATAGGCTCAGGCAAGGTATAGTTTATGATCTCTACAGTTGTGTTACTATACGTTGAACATCTCATTATTATATCTTTGGAGACATATGACCAAAGATCTCGAGCACCTAGTGTAGACACCCATGTTTATCCGAATTTTAAAAATATTATTTATTTATTTATTTATTTATTTATTTATTTATTATTATTATTTATTTATTATTATTATTATTATTATTATTATATTTTTTATTTTTATAAACCCTATATTCAATCCTACCATTCTACAAAACCCCTAAAAACAAAAAACATAATTTACCTACCTACTAAACTATTAAACTATTAAACACCTAATTACCGACCCCACCCACCACCTCGCACGTCTCTTCAACAGTGTCCTCTTCCTTTTCGATGAAAAATGAAAGTGAGAATCTTTATCAGAGGGGGGCATGCCTATTTATTCAAATCAACTTTAGATTGAAGGGGATGAAAAACAGGAAAAAACAAAGAGAAAAAAGAAAGGAAAATTCATCTTTCTCTCACTCAAAAGCCTACCAATTTCTGCAAATGGTGACGACGGTGCCGGACAATCTAAGCCGTGACCAATCCGTTTACTTAGCCAAGCTTTCCGAACAAGCCGAACGCTACGAGGAGATGGTCAAGTACATGCAAAAACTCGTCCTCGGCTCAACTCCTGCTGCCGAACTCACTGTCGAGGAACGGAACCTTCTCTCGGTCGCCTACAAAAACGTGATCGGCTCTCTACGCGCCGTGTGGAGAATCATTTCTTCCATCGAGCAGAAAGAAGAAGGTCGTAAGAACGAGGAACCTGTTGTGCTCGTTAAGGAGTATAGATCGAAGATCGAAGCTGAGTTGTCGGATGTTTGCGCTAGTATATTGACTTTGTTGGACTTGAATCTGATCCCTTCTGCTGCGGCGATTGAGTCCAAGGTTTTTTATTTGAAGATGAAAGGGGATTATCATCGGTATATAGCAGAGTTTAAGGTCGATGATGAGAGGAAAGCGGATGCTGAGGATACAATGTTGTCTTACAAGGCTGCTCAGGATATTGCGCTGACGGATCTAGCTCCCACGCATCCAATCAGATAAATAAATTCCTTTTTTTACACGTCATAGAAGCAGCGTTCTGAAACTTCCTCACCCATTTCGGTGAGATTAGAAGACAACAAATTAAAGTGAAAGGAAGCAAATTTTGATTTGTTACTTTGTTAAACCTTGTTCAGGCAGAGCAGAAAATCAAAGTAAGTATAACCTCTGGAGCATATCATCCATGCATCGAGTATCTTGAAATGTCACACTGAGTCAAACTTAATTTGATTGCTTTTCCTTTTAGCCATTTTGGTTGTTATGGGTGAATCTTAATTTTTACGTGAAAGCTATGTTGATGCATGTCTTGGACTTGAAAGTATTCATTTTGTGTATTCCGAAATTTAATTGATGATTTTGTGTATTATTCATTTTGGTCCCTTTTATTTTTCAATATTTAAAATGGAGTAATTCATGCTTTAAGTCCTCTGTTTAGTCTTGTATTTTATTTTAGTCATTTTTTTTTCATTATTTTTTCTTTAAACTTGATTTTATATTTTTTTATTTATTTATTTTTATTTTTGCAATCTAACATTCTTTTTTACCTTTTTAGAGGAATTCCAACCAATCAAATGGTAAATAATTTGAATCGAGTTTTTAAATTTTAATTTTAATTTTCGCAATTAAGACAACCTATAAATTAAATGTTACCGAAAGGGCAATTCAAGGGTGATAATCCTTCCTTGACTGTAATCGACTCCCGAACCCGACACATTTCTGGTAAAACACAGATCGGGTAAGATGGTGTCCATCAACCTAAAATTGTTTTTAAATGATCGGTGACGACTCTAACTTATTTCATTCAAGTCGAAGCTCAATTCCGGGCCCAACCAAAAGGCGGCCGCGACATCCAAGAGTGGCCGAAAATTTATCTTAAAGGAACTATATAACTACATGCCTCAACTTATTTCCAGTTCGTTATTCTATTGTCATTCAAGTTTTATTTCTAAACTCTACTCTTCATTTATTCATAAAATATTTTTATTTTAATCTATATTTGTACATCGATAATAAAAAAATTAAAAAATAATTAATTCAATCACACCTAAAAAAGAGATTGACGATGACTCTTATTTTTTTCGAATTTCATCATACGACCTCAAAAACATTGTGATACCTCTAAGAAACAGAAATACCAACAAATCAAAGTCAATTCCACAAACAACGAAAACAAGTAAATCTATAAAAGAAAATAAAAACTCATGAGGCTTTGAATAACTCAAAAGCATCAAAGCTTTTTTTTTTTACAAATCCGTAACAAGTAACAAGCAGTGACGGATATGAATGAGTTTTAGGGTGGGCACATACTGACATTAAAATTTAAATGTTTTATATTAATGGTTTATTTTATTAAATTTATTTATTTTAAAATTTTATTTGTGTTCATCCTATGAATGTTTTATTATTATTATATATATATATATATATATATATATATATATATATATATATATATGTTACGGAAGACAAAAAGTAACATATTACATATGGAAGGTCTAGGTCTAAAATGTTGGGACAATTATGGGGCTTCATTCCAATGATAAAAGAAAACACTTTTTTCATAAAGGTTTATGAGAAATAAATAGGGAAGACAAAAAAAAATCGAACCCGTCGGGGAAAACTGAATTAAACAGGTCGGGTTCGGGGATGATAAATGGGGACGGGGACGGAGAAAAATTGAATTTTTTAAACGGGGACGGATTTGGTAATCCCCCGATTACCCGAATACCCGGCCCGATAAATATTAAAAATAATTATTATATATATATATATAAACGTCCCAATAAACATTAGCGTTGGAAGCGCTAATGTGTGCCCAAAGTTGGTTAATAAACGAAATAAGAGGTAATCAATAATTTCTTTTACTTATAAGTTTATTATATAAATTAATAAATAAAACAACTTGTTCACAAGAGTCCGAAGCATATTGTAAAATCATCGAATATGATCGTGATGATGGTGATGAGGTACTAAATTGATATACAAGTTATACGTGATATCATTAACTTTTTTATATAAATTTTGGTGGCTTATAAATTTTTTGTGTGTAATAGTAGCAATCGGGAGTCACAACTGTTTGATGACGGTGGTGGTGTTGTTGACGTGACTTGGAAGTTGGAACTTTGGAAGAATGATTTCGTTTATGAAAGTTGAAACATTATATTATTAGTCTTTGTCATTATATTTGTCTATTTGAATTGTTTTGCTTTTATATTTTGGATGCATTTGGTGGTGTTTGGCGTTTCAAGTAAGTTTAGATCCGATAATGACATTATTTTTTAAATAACTCGTGTCATCTTAAAATTTAAACGGTAACGGATATCCCTGTGGTGAAAAATAACCATCTAAGGTAACGTTTATGCTAAACGGGAATATCTGTTTCCCTGCGGTTTTCCCCGATTACCCGATGTGGATCCCTTTTAAATTCTCACGGTTTTTTAAACAGGGACGGATATAAGTTTTTTAAACGGGGACGGGGGACCTATTCCCGACCCGAAACCGCCCCGTTGTCATCCCTAGAAATAACTATTTTTTTACTTTTATATTAAGTGTTATGCTAAAAAATTTAAAAGTTGAATGATTAAATTAAAAGTTTTACATTATTAAATCAAAGAAAATTGATGACTTATATACTTGAAACATGATTTTTAAAATATTAGTCTTCAAAATATGACAAACTTAAAATAAAAGTAATATTGAGATTACTTGGCCTTTATTATAATATAAATCTCATTATGACTTATGAGCATGATCATAATTAGAGGTGTGTAAATCTGGGTACCTATATTTTTAGGTATTAGTAATATCCGGGTCGGTAATTTCTTGACCCGTGTCTCGACCCGGATGTTACGGGTACCCGGTAATTGGATACCCAGATTTTGCGGGTACACGATACCCTTTTTTATTTTTTATTTTGAATTATTAATTTTAAAAAATATACACAAATTTAAATATTCGAAACTTCAATTACATACTCTAATATCCAACATAAAATTTAAAAGTTCAAAATAAAAAATCTAATAATCAATAATATAAATAATTCATTATATTATATTATATATATTTAAAAAAAACTAACCGGATACTCGGGTAACCGGGTTTTCAGAAAAATTAGATTTTGTGACCCGAGTCCGACCCGGCCGAGTAAATTCTTTTAGAAATTACCCGATTTTTTAAGATCTTGATTGACGAATGGGTCGATAATTTTACACACCTCTAATCATAGTAAACATATTTCGTTAAAGTTCGAGATTAGATAAAAAAAAGGGAAGAAAGTGAGGTGGATATCAAATTGATGTTAATTTAGCCCAAATTATGCCAGCCTCGAGGAAGAAAGAGGGAGAAATGAATTTTTAAAAAGGAAGTGTAGTTATTAGTAAATAAAAAAAATATAAAAAAAGTGGAGTTAACGCGTAAGGGTGGACACCGAGAGACGCGGCTTTACAGTCAAACCTGTGGAATAAGTGGCTGAAAGCCATTGCACTCAGTGAGTCAATCTCACAACTCACTAATAATTTAATAAACTAAATCAAATAATAGTAAAGGTTTAATGACATTCTTTTCCTCTAACTTTTATAAAGTTTATATTAGTCCTTAAATATTTTCCAGTTTTTGATTTTTATTTAATTAAATCAAGTTAAAAAGTAAATAATTCTGTCAAGTTTATATAAATTATTTTAGCACAATTATAACAATATCCGCTTTTTCTTTTTGAATTTTTTTTAATAAAAATAAATATATTTGAATTATTAAAGATATAAAATATAAAATTTATTTTAAATAAAATAATAAATAAATATGAAATGACTGATATCAGTCTAATGAGACTAATGATATGTTTCATATAAATCGATTTAATTTAATAAAAAAAGAGAAAGAGTATAAAAAGCTAAAATAGTATTGTTTTGAAAACTATGAGGGTCAAAATTGTTATTAGACCATAAAGAAACAAACCATGGTTAGATGAGTAGTAGCTGAAGTACGTTAGGTTGATTCCCGTACGAGAAGAAGCTGACGCCTGTACATATGTCATTACGACGCGGTTTTCTGTTTATCCCCTCTACCATGCACCGTCCTATTTAATGCCTCTTCTTTCTTCTCCCCCTGTCTCCCTATCCTTTCATTTCCTTTCGCTTTCTGTTTTTTAGGTTTCAACTTCCAACCAAAACCCCTAACAAAATTCCATAAAAATCACCAGTCTCAAGCATCTGGATGATTCCTTTCTTTTGAGCCCTTCTTTTTTTCTCTTTCATTTTGACATAAATAGGATCATTTAGTTCATTAGTTGTGTGGGAAAAAAAAACAGAGAGATCTAATGGCTTCTTCATTGGAAAATCTGGGGAGCATAGAATCATGGGCGTTTCGTCCTAGTTTTACTGATTCATGGCTCTCTGAAGCTTTTTCTCACGATACCGAAGCTCTAACCAAGGCGCTTCAAGACTCCATTTCTAACACTGATTGTCTTTCTTTTTCCCCGCTCTTATCCCTCGTTAACTCCGACCCTCTACCGACGCCCACCGGCTCAAATCTTTCCGGTTCCGATCATGAAACTATGCTTAATCGTCGACGGAAACTCGACCTCCCTCCAACGGGGAAAGTGTCCAAGTCCAAACGCAAGTCCCGGGCCTCCAAGCGCTCACATACCACTTTCATAAAAGCGGATCCGACCAATTTCAGGCAGATGGTGCAGCAGGTCACCGGGGTCAGATTTGGTAACGCTCAGATGTCTCCCGGTCCGATCTTAAAGCCGGAGCTCCAGAGACCCGGAAGCTTGCCTACGCTGGACACATCGGCGTTTTTACTGGATCACCGTCAGCCGTCTTCGGGAGGTGTTGCAGGGTCTGGCGTAGTACCGTTTCAGTCTCCCGTGGTGGCCAACGCTGGAGCTTCCTCAGATTGCGACAGTTTGCCTTGCTTTCCCACTCTAGAATCATGGAAAGCTTAGGGTTTTATTGGTTGTTTATTTCAATTATCAGTTGTTTTGTACCTTTTTCCCCTTGTGGCTTTATGATTATCAAACACGGATATGAGAGGAGCTGTTAATATAGTTCATTTCCCCCTCTTTTTACAATCAATGATTTTCCCATCTCTCCCTTGGATTAGTATAGTCAGTGAATGATTTTAAAAACTCATAATGAGAAAAAATTATGCTTAACTAAAGAATAATTATCTTAATTTTTAATTTTTAAAGTATTTTAATCACTAACTTTTAATATAATACGTGACACCAAGCTCTAGCTAAACATTCCCAGGCAATTTTACCAAGTAACACCCTAACAACGAAATATTATCAAATGATCTAGTATCTTTTTTGACAAAGCGTGAATCATGAGGTGTTCTTTCGCATAGTTTTATTCGAGCTAGCGTCACGGTGGAAAAATACGGATTATGAAGCTCGCCTTTACTGAGAAATCTAACACATGCAGGGAAGAGGCGGATCATGAGGCACGTCTTCCATTATTCACTTTGAATTATTGCGCACTTCATTATTACCTGAGCCTTAACTATCTCGGTTATTCACCGATCCCCTCCCTTATAAATACCTCAGAATACAAATATCTAACCACGCCAAAATTACTTTCACATTATTCCTTCTATCAAGTTAAATATATTTTGTTATAGTTCTTAGAAGGTAAAGTTATTTTTTTTAATATATTATATTTATTTTATATTTAATTATTTGACAAATTTTTATTGTACTAATTATTTTGTATTATTTTTGCGGTTGTAAAATGAAAGGTGTGATCATATCTCGAGCCATTTCGTCGATACGGTAACAATATTAAATTATGTTATTTAAATTATTGTGTTTTTATTTTATTTTTAGCATTAGTTTATATTTTAATTTGAATACTATTTATTTAATTAGGTGTATTTCATATATTGTTTTTGCAGATATAAGATTCAATCTTTCAAACTCTCAAAATGAGACGTATTTCAGCTATTGTTTACTATGATGGAGAAATTCAAGAAGATGAAATCGACGTTGTCTTCGCATCAAATCATTTAGTCAGAATTTCTTTCAAGAGAAACATCACTCTTGAGGAGCCGATCACTAAAATTTTAAGGAAGATTCATGTTGGAAGTACTAGAAGATTTCCCTCACTTCAGTACATATTTCCAACTGCACTATTTTCGTTAACTTATACAACGTTTGGACTCCTCAATGATGACGATATTGCTTTGATGGTTGATGTTCAAAATCAAAATTCAGACTCTGATACACAAATGTATGCCATATTTGTTGAAGTGTCTGCGGTTCGTTGTATGTCATTATGCTCACACTATGGGTTGGCTCAACAAGCTGATAAAAGTTGACAGCCCAACTCAAGTAATGTGTAATGATTTTAACTCGTTAATGGAAAATCCATATCCTGATACCATCCCATCAAGTTCAATGGGGAGACATGCATCAGTAATTTGTTACAATCTCCACCGAGGTGACTCCACGAATAATTCGTATGGCAACATCGCTTCTAGTTCAAGGAGAAGGCATTCATCTACCAATTTCTTTGACCTGAATATGGAGATGCCCTTGACATAACAATCTATTAAGTACTCATTTGAAACAATGCCTACAAGTTCCAGGGGGAGTCATTCAACTCCGAGCTTCTTCAACCTCAATATAGAGATGCCTGCGACATAACACTCAGTTCAAAACTTGTACGACACGATGCCTTCAAGTTCAAGGGGAAGGCATTCAACTACCAGCTTGTTCGACCTAAATATCGACATCACAAAAGAACCCTAATCTCCACCAGAAGAACCTCTTCGTGAGCCAGGTGCGGATAGTGTTGAGACTGGACTATTTGTTAAGCTAGAATCACCGCAGTTCAACATAGACTCTAATGATGATAATGTAGATAAAGTTCCCACAAATACAATACACATGAAACCTCCAGCACACATGTATGAAGCTAACTATGGTGCAATGTATGGGCCATAATTTACGGATATGCCTAATGTTGGTGACTACGGATTTAACTCATCAATCAATGATAGTGAGTTATATATCGAAATGGAGTTTTCATCCAAAGAAGAAGCGATGATTGCAATTAAGAATTACAACATTCGTAATTCTGTTCACTCTAGAGTCGACCAATCCACAACCGAAAAGTATGTTTACTATTGTGTCCAACGTGATACCAGATGTAATTGGATGGTTCGTGTATCAAAGAGGAAGAGGAAAAACAACATATGAGAACTAACATTATAAAAAGATCCTCATACATGTTATGGTAGAGGGATCAACCAGGACCATCACAACTTGGAGTCCGACATTATCTGCCAAGTCATCATGCACATGGTCAAAGCAAGCTCCCATATAGCTATTGCGGTGCTGATCTCAGCTATACAGTATCAATATGGGTATACAGTCTCCTACAGGAAAGCATGGAAGACAAAGCATAATGCCATTAAAAAACTTCACGGCGAGTAGGATTCATCTTACAATGAACTATAAAGTTGGTTTAGGGTAGTGCGCAGACTGAATCCTGGGACAATAGTGG
Organism: Hibiscus syriacus; assembly: GCF_006381635.1. NCBI lineage: Eukaryota > Viridiplantae > Streptophyta > Magnoliopsida > Malvales > Malvaceae > Hibiscus > Hibiscus syriacus. Next base: position 245,499 of record NW_024063016.1, read on the forward strand.
ACTTCGAAACTTGCCATGCATACCACAATGATTGAGTTCTTCATGATTTATACCAATTATACCAGCTTTTTTGGACTTACCTAAAGTGCATTAATACTGTGAAATACTGTAAGCTCGTGGTTCAAATTGATGTGACATTCTTATATGGAAAATACAAGTAAGTTTTGCTATTGGCAGTTGTCCAATATGGTAATCACAACATTCTTCCCGTTGGTTTTTCCCTTGTTGAAGGAGAAGATACAAATTCTTAGGTTTTTTCCTAAAAAATATACGCTTACATGTTGTCACGAGGGAAAAAATCTGTGTCATTTCAGATCGCGAAGCTGAGATCAAATAAGCAATGGAGTCTTTGGGTCCAATGTGGAAGCCACCCTATGTTCAATATTGGTACTGTATCCGACATATTGCTACAAATTATCATGAAAAGTTCAAGAAGGATGATGAGCGCCAATTACGTGTGCGCATGGGTATGTCACAATGTCTAATTTCACTTCTCAATTATTTTCATTTTTTATGGGAACTTAACAGTAAGTACTAAATTTGGTGCTCAAGTTTCAAACTATTATCTTAAATGTTTGAGTCCATGCTTCAAGATTTCTGAGGAAAATGAGCAAGGGTACAATTACGTTAGCCTCATCAACAAAGAAATGTAGACAAATGCATACGATGGTGGATATTGATATGGATACATGACGACCAACTTGGATGAGACTATCAATTCAATCTTAAATGGTGCACACCATTTACCAGTAACAACTTTGGTTAAAATGACTTATTTTCATTTGAGAGCGTTTTTTGCAAAGCTCGGGGGACAAGTTCTAACTTGGAATCAAAACCGCTATACTTATCACCCAAGATTAGTTGTAGATCTACAAAAAAGAATTGTTGCATCAAATGGAATGTCTGTAACAAGCTTCTCTTGAACCATGAATTATTTCGTGTCACAGAAATACCAGGACCTCTTCAAGGGATTGAAGCTAACTCGTTCACAGTTAATCTACATGACAAGTGGTGTGATTGTGGGTTTTTTCAAGCTCTGAAGTATCCATGCTCCCATGTCATAGCAGCTTGCTCTTATACCCGTCAGGACTATAACCATTTTGTGGATATCTTATACCAACTTTCAAAAGTATTTAAGTTATATGAATTTATGTTCCCCCATAGGTAATGAGAAAGACCCAGATGAGGTTTAGAATTGGATTCCGATTATACAAGATCTGTCCTTATTAAGGGAGGCATGTCATCCAAAATCCACTTGAATTCATTGTGATATGGATATTCGAGAGACGTCCAAAGAAAACAAAAGATGTGGGCATTGTAGAAACCTATGCCATAATAGGAAAAATGTCGATCTCTTTTATTATCAAATAACCGTTGATGCTGTGACAATGTAATTGTTGTTTATGAAGCCTCAGTTTGAATTATTTCATTTTCGTTTACTTTTAATTAATGTGTTACTCAAGTGATGAGCTACTCAAGTGAAAATTAAATAAAAACATTACAAACTAAATAATAAAAATAATTAAATATAAACATTAAATACTAACGTTACAGTTCAAACAATTAAATAATAAAAAATTAAGAAACAAAATAAATAAATAAATCCATAATTAAATAAAAACATTAATAAACAAAATAAATAAAAAGTTCATAGTTAAATAAAAACATTAAGTAACAAAATAAATAAAAAGTACATAATTAAATAAAAAATTAAGAAACAAAATAAATAAAAACAAGTCTATTGATGTCTGCGTCTTGAATGTGTTCCACAGGGCGGTGGTTGTCTATTTCGATGATGAGTCTTGAATGTGTTCCACAGGGAGGTGGCTGTCTATTTCGATGATGATTTATTCGTATAAGTTGCTCTTCCTCCCCACTCTCATCATCATCAGCAGCAGCAACAGTAGCAACTACATTTTGTTGATTAGTGATTGATGACGATGTAGCACCTCCATAGAATAAGGACCCTGGAGGTGTATGACTAACCATCCCACCGCTCATCACCCACCAAATAAGCAGTACATGAAAACCATGTTGGATCTAATAAGCATGGGAGTATATCCGCTAGGAGGTGTAATAAAATCCTACAGTGGTGGCATCTGAAATGACTATGATAACATCATAAACGGTTGTGGTGTCATCTAAAATGGTTGTGGTGGCATCTGAAACAGCTACATAATATAAACTGGTGGCTAATATGATGGTTTCGGTGATTCAGCTGAGGATGAGCCGGAAGCGCCTGCTCTCCATCCACAAGTCGAGGGACGATGATGTTGTGACGATGGACGTTTTTCTCGACGCTGACGAATGCTCCCGCCTCGTGCTTCCTTAGAAAATAGAAACGACTTCCCGTTTGTAATGAACCACTGATAATAGTCATCCGCAACTGAATAATGATCCACATAAATCGGCTCCTTATGGGGAATGCATCCATGTCGATCCTCTCAGATCGTTACACACTCGTTGTGCTTCATCAGTCAGTTAACTTCTTTCTTGCCCTGTCTATCGATGTTATGCATATTGTTGAGATTCCTAAGTGCTTAAGGAATAGATTCTACGAAACTAAATTGGCAAAACACACGATCAATAGGTTGCCACTTGACAATCGCATAACATATCAGAGGGATCATCGCCACCCATACATCTAATGAGACACTCAAGTGAGGTGAGATGCAACGCCTCATTTCTTTTATAGAATAAAGAGTCCATTGAAACTAAAACACATATATATAATTCTTATCAAAATAATATTATAATTATATAACGATAATTAAAGGTAAATAATAAAATTTAAATTCATACCTCTATAACAACCTTTTTATCAATGAGCAGTCGAATTTCTTCCAATTCGTCTCGTAATATCACAATGATCTTTCCTTACAAATAACCACCTATTCAGTGTAAAAAAATTCATTATATACCCAAAAACATTATTTATATAGAAACTCAGTATTGAAATTATCTCAACAATAATGGGAAGACTAAAGGGTTTTTCAAGACCGGATATAAAAGGGCATGTGATACCACGCCCATGATTGCAAAAGAAGGAGACATCCGACGATATCAATTTTTCTATAATCAGTTGCTCGATTTATTTCTTTATACAGAGACGCCAAAACCGCGGAGTCCCAACTGAATGACCTGACAACTCGAAAATCTGCGAGCTGACGCAACCACATATAATGAACTTGGTTGCGAGATTTATTGGGCATCAAGATCCCTCATATGAGTTGCAATATGTAAGCCTAGGAAAATATTTGAGTCTGTTCCTCGGAACAATCGTCGCTCAACCGTCGAAAATTTCTAGCCAACCATGATAACGGTATTCGACCACCGTTGAAATTAAGCGGGATACCTCTAAGATACTCCTTGCACAAGGAATGCCGATCACCATCTGCCACACCAGAAATAACATTCATATCTACCGGAAACTCCAAATATAAGGAAACATCCTCCAACGTAATAGTGCACTCCTCACACGGAAGATGAAATATGTATGTCTCTGGCCTCCACCTCTCAATCAGTGTAGAAATAAGGTTGGATTCAAGGTTACAGTGCCCTTCATATTTCGTTATGTAACCGAATCCAGTCTCAACTAAATACGACTAGACATGACTCGTTATATAATATATGGTCATTCACCTAATTAAATAAATAGTATATAAATTAAAATATGAACTGATACTAAAAAAATAAATGAATAAAACATTCGCAATAAATAAAATAACAAAACTTAAAATTATTACCGTATCGGCAAAATGACTCGATATATGATTCTCATCTAAACGCAGCAACCCGCCTACCATTGTATAACTGCAAAAAGTACTAAAAAATTAGTGCAATAAAATATAATAAAATAATAAAATATTAAATGATTATAATTAACAAAAAATTAGCTTATAAAAATAATAATTATACTTACTTAAAACTTGATAGAATGATATATAGAAGGAAGAAGTAGAGTGTTTTTTGTGTGGTATGAGTGTTGGATGAGGAGGTATTTATAGGGGGAGGGGGACGGGGCGTTGGGAGATATTTAAGGCGGGACGGTTGGGATTTAAAGCAAAGGTGCGCTTCATGATCCGCGCTTTACCATCGTGGCACTAGCTCGGATAGAACCCCGCATAAGTCGATAATGTCATCGTATGCAATCGTACTCGTATCATATTTTCCGGGTTTAACGACACCAAAACCGCTTCTTCGGTTTTTATAGGTTGACCATAATGATCCCAATGTACAAAACACTTTGAGCAGACTATCATCACTTTTCCACTGTGGCGTCAGCTAGGACAAAACCCTACGAAAGCGCATCTCATGATCCACGCTTTGTCAGAAAAGGTACTAGATCGGTAATATTTGGAGAAAGTGTGTCTAACATGTAATATTTAACTGTTAGGGTGATTTTTAGGTAAAATTGCCTTCCCACCATTGACCTCATCTCTTGATCCCTGTGTTGGTTACTATTCCTCCTAAGTCCTACCCTCAGTCCATATGTCGTATGTTTATACGACTTGTCCTTCCACTTCATGCAACAAGACTGTCATTCTCGGTATTTCTCTCAACTGTAAATTCTCACCGATGTCATTTCATGCAATAGGAAGCCTTAAAAATTGCAACTGTAACTCGTATAAGCCTAGCTAGAATTCCCAACAAAACAACCAAAAGCATCCAACTTGACACCATACTAAGAATCAAAAGTGCTCTTCCTTTGCTCTACAAAATGAACCAATGAACAAAGGAAACTCATGTTAAGCTACTCCAACAGGAGTAATCTCTGTCTTACCCTTACGACGATTGAAACCTAGGTATGCAGGAAAGTGTGCCGAAAAAGGAAATCAAATGCAAGAAGCTTCCATGTAAAGAAAATAGTGAAACTGATGATTTGAGGCGTAAGTTGAAAACTTGGTGAAGGTAGAGCCTTGTTGTGCGATAATATCATTTGTAAAATGAGTGAAAAGAGTTGAACTAAAGCAGAAACGGAAGTATGGCTTCTTGATTAATGATTTACTCTAAAATGAGATGTGGTGGAAAATTTCACTAACTTTGAATTATAAGTATTTTTATTAGTTATTATAATTCTTCCTCATTTTTCTATCATTTTCTCGTGTCTTTCATCCTCCTCCATTGATGAATGCTTAATATTTTAGAGAGAGAAAGTTATTATATATAGAGATTTTATGTACTACTTCAACACTGACACGAGGCATTACTCTGTTTCATGTGTTCTCCAATTGCATTTATTTTCTTAGGACCGGGCAGGATGCATCCTTTGATAGGGGTGTATATTTTTTTTTTGAAAAGTAAGAATTTTATTGTTAGAAAGAGGTACGCACGTTGTTAGAGGTTTCGCTAAAATACCTCTCTAGAACTATATGGAGGAAAAAGAGTACACCTAAAACAATGGATGAAGATTAGAGCCAACCTTGACTAAGAGACAAAGAGACCACATAAATACTAAGCACCAAATCCAACAAAACGCATAGTTCAGTTTAAATTTTTAAATTTTTTTGAACAAACTATTGATTAAGTAATTTATCAATGCATTTCTGTTTTGATCAATTGAGTATTTTATTTTTTAAAATCATATCTTATAATACGTTTTGTTTTTATTTTGATAACTCGTCATTAGGTTTGAACATTGACTCAATAAAAATGATGTTGTGATACGATATATTAATCATTTTAGTCCCTAAAATTTACACATTCTATCAAATTAATGCTAATTTAAAATAATTCAATAAATATTCAATATTTAAAAGAGAAAAATAACCTCAGTGACCAAAAATCTCATATAATATACGATTTTAACCAACTTTTTCCGGATTTGCCAAAATGACCAACAAAATCGCAATGCGATCGCTAATTCGCAACGCGATCTCCATTATCGCAAATTCGCGTTGCATTTCGCGTTGCGATAGTTGGAAATCGCGTTGCGATGGTATACAATGTCGTTGCGATTTTCCCAATTCGCAATGCGAATAAGTAAATCGCAACGCGAATTGGGAAAATCGCAATGCGATACTTACTATCGCAATGCGATAATACAAAATCGCAACGAGATACTGACTTTCGTAACGCGATTCTGACTTTCGCAACGCGATTTACATAGCGCCATTCGTATTAACGCGTATTTTTTTTTTCAAATTCCAAACACGAATTTTTTCTTAATAAATCGGAAACTGAACCGTCCACAGTAATCGCAACTCATAACCTCAAACCCAAAAACACAACACTCAATCCCATCTCCATCTCTCACTCTCTACGGCGAAATCCGTCCCCATCTCCGAAGATTTCCTTCCCCATCGCCGGCGAAATCCCTCACAACCATTCACAGTCAAAAAATCCCTCACAATCATTCAGAAATGGAAAATCAACCTCCGAGGGTTAGTTTTTTTTATTTTTATTTTGAAAATTTTGCATTATTTTAGGTTTTTCATATTGAGATTGATGATAAGTTTACTGGTAATTTCAATAATAGATTAACCATTTCACTTAGATTTCTTATTAAATTCATTCGATTGCTGCCAATACTGCTAAACTGTTTATCCTGTGAAGTTAGTATTTGTCTTTGCTTTGTCTTTTGGTTGAAGTAATGCAGAAGAAGAATAGTTTCGAGAATGAAAATCGCAACGCGGAAATAACTATCGCAACGAGACAATCGCAACGCGAAACCAAAATCGCATTGCGATTTTCATTTCGCGTTGCGATTTTCATTTCGCGTTGCGATTTTTATTTCGCGGTTGCGATTTTCATTTCGCGTTGTCTGGTCGCGATAGTCATTTCGCGTTGCGATTCTCTCGTTGCGATAGTCATTTCCGCGTTGCGATTCTCATTATCTCGTTGCGATTTTCATTTCAACCAAAAGACAAAACAATGTTGCAAATTTAGTTTCAAGAATAAACTACTATTATGTTTATTGTTTGTTTTTGGTATATCTTGACAGTGTAATTTTGGTATATCTAACTTGGTATGTTTATTGTTTTTTTGTAGAAATTTTTTTCGGCTTCATTGACATTAAGGAATAAAGTTAGCCTAGCCACTACAATTGCTTCGAAGCTTTCACCTGCACAAAGAAAATTGTTTGAAGAAACCTGCTTCGGGCCATGGCTGAGAGTACAGCATCCGGGTGGAGATGCTAGTTTGACCCATTTGTGGCTTCAGACCATGACTAGCGATCTACCCGACAGTATACAACGTGGTGAGGAAGAGATATGGTTTCATTTTCCACCGGCGTATACTTGTTTTGGGCGGAAGGAGTTCTGCTTAATCACTGGTCTACGATTCGGACACGATGATGTAGGCTGGTACACTCGTCATATCACCCGCCCATCATGGTTATCCAGGGTTTTTCCTGATGAGTCAATAGAGAAGCCGAACTTACACGTCGACGACATGAAGAAATTGTTTAATAAGAAGATGGTTTTACTCGGATGAATGACGTCGATGTTGTCCGAGTATGCCTTCTACTACTTTTGTATGCCGGCTTTTAGGCAGAGAGGCCAGACAACCTATTCCTCAAGAGCTAATATTATTGGTAGAGGACCTAAATGCATGGAATCTGTTTCCGTGGGGTTCGTATATATGGAAAGCTACCTGGACTAAGTTGTCGTCTGCCTTTGATGACCGCAAAAGTTTGTGGGGCGATGGGTCGAAATACACTTTGTCAGGCTTTGTTTGGGCCTTTAAGGTAAGAATTTCTATATAATGTTTTTAAAATTATAATTAATTATTTAACAATTACTAATGTTTGTTATTATATTGTTTGTAGATTTGGATATTCGAGGCTTTCCCCAGCATGCGGACATATGCATTAAAATCCTCAGATGATATTCCTAGGGCTATTTCCTGGAAGAGGAAACGTATGTTGGATTGGGAAGACTTAATACCATATGCGACAATAAATAATGTAAGTTAACACAAATACTATCATATATAACAAGTTATTAATAGTATACGTTTAACTTTGTTTTAGTTTTTATATTTTTAGGAGGCCAACACTCCATTAATGAGACTGACACCCACGGAGGCTGAGCTTGCCACTGATTGGTGGCAAGCTAGTCAGCGTTTTTTTGATGGCACGAATGATGAGCAGCCTCCACTTCCTCCACTTCGAGAGCCATCACCTCACCCAGAGCCATCACCTGATCAACCCGACTATACACCTCTACAACGAGAGCCATCACCTATCCCGTCACATCATCGAGTCTCTTCTCCACCATCACCTCATGATAGGCGACCGAAAAAGATGCCACGACTTCTATCTCCCTGTTCTCCACCTCCACGGGATGAGTCAAGGGAGTTACGTGATGAGGTCAATGCCTTGCGTGAGGAGATCGGTACTCTACGCGATAACGATGGTGCATGGCGTGTGGAGGTGTCTACTTTACGTGGTGAGGTTGCCGCTCTACGTGAGATGGTAGTATCGTTGCAGAATGAGGTTCATACTCTACGCAACGAGGTAAGTTTAAGATTTTCCATATTTAACTTGATGATAAATTTACTCGTAATTTCACTTAAATTAACCATTTCACTTAGATTGCTTAGTAAATTTATTCGGTTGTTGCCAAAACTGCTAAACTTTTTACTTTAACACTGTGAAGTTAGTATTTGTATTTGTTTTGTCTTTTGGTTGAAAGTTTGAAATATATTTATCTTTGTTTTCACTGTTTAAATATCATGTATGTTTATTTACTGATATTTGTATTTTTATTTAGCGGACCGATAAGGTGGATGCTTTACTTCGGGTTTTTCTTGCACGACAGAGTTCACGCATCAGACGGCGTGCACGTACTATTAAGTCTCCGTATACCCCAATAGTGCGAAGACACCGCAAGAAGAAGCCCGACTCGCCTATCATCCCTCAAGAGTCCACTCCTATCGTTGAAGAGGCCCCTATCATTCCTCGAGAGTCCCCTCCCACGTTCAAGAGGCCACTGTCATCGTTGAAGAGGTCCCTCCCACCATTCAAGAGCCTGATTCACATGGCGTCATATGTAGGATTCTTGAGAAACCCTCTGACGTGCCGGACATGATGGATTCAAGTTGGCTCTCGTATGAGTTACCGGGCAGTACCATACCGGTATCTGAAGAGGAGAGGAAACAACTACCGGACACAATTTTGGATAACACCCTTTGGGCTAAGACCGCAGTTGATTTTTATCTACATGAGCAAAGCCAGGGGTGTTTCACTGACATATGCAAGCTCAATGATGATATCTATTTGTTGCTTGATCGGTCTTGGTGGGGCGTATTATTAGGCGTCGAAGACAATGGCTATTTCGATGGAGGGGTAAGTCTTATATTTTTCTTATATTTTCATTTGATTATTTTTTTTGTAAATTTATGTAAGTACTAATATATGTCTTTTTTGTAAAACAGCATATCGATGCGTGGGTGTCACGTCTTCTAATAATTAGGAAACTTAAGGAAAATAAAAGAAATACACGGTATACAATTATGCCGACGTCTTTTAACGCCGTTCACTTGAAGAATCAACGAGATGAATCATTTGCGTTGGGCAATGGACAAGCTAAACTTTATCCTGCATGGTGGGAGGTCGATAAGGTTAGTGTTTATTTTAGATTGAGTTTAAAGGTATTCATAAATAAGTGCGCAAATGAATGAATTATTACTTATGATTGCAGGTGTTTATCCCTGTTTTGGAACGTAACCATTGGCTTCTCGTCGAGCTTCAGATCCCATCCCTTAAGGCAATAGTATATGACAGCATGATAAATTACATATCATTGGCTGATTTAAGAGATATTATTAAGGGAGGGAGCTCTTATTTGGCTAAATACTTGGATGCGATAAATTATTGGCTAGATCGATATATACGAGACGCTGCCTACCTACATCCGCGTTATAAAAATGTCCATAAACAATTGGTATGTTTATAGGCTTATGGTTTGAAAATGTTTGGTTAAGTACCTAGAATTCAATAATTTGCTGTTTGTAGGTTTTAGATGTGTAGAAAGTGTTGTTTGAGCAAATGTTTGGTTTATGCAGGTTAATCTCAGAAGTGAGCTGCGTGAAAATGATGTATGGCTGCAAAAGTTGATTCAATAGTAGAAGTGTTATTTTCTCTAATAATTATTGCTTATTTTTTGATTGTTTAATTGATTTGTAAAAGGTGATTTGTAAAAGTTGATTTGTTTAATTGATGTTAACATAATTCTTATTTGTGCTTGTTTAATTGATTGAAATGTAATGGTTGATTTTGTTGATTTCAATCTGCATTATGTTGAAGGCAAAAAGTACTATCGCAATGCGAAATGAAAATCGCAGCGCGAAAATGAAAATCGCAACGCGAAATTAAATTCGCGTTGCGATTTTCATTTCGCATTGCGATTCCCTCGTTGCGATTTTCATTTCGCATTGCGAAATTAGCGTTGCGATTTTCATTTCGCATTGCGATTCTCTCGTTGCGATTTTCATTTCGCATTGCGATAGTAATTTCCGCGTTGCGATGGACATTAAGATGATTGTCTATTAAGTGATAACAACTGGAACAGATCATAGCAATTTTCAAACTCAAGTTACTAATACATGCCTAACTGAAAATGTTAAAAGTTCACACATAAAATCTACATAATACAACGTTTGCATTTAAAAATCACCTAAGTTAACAGTCCCAAAAGGTGAAGCCAGTTGTGATTGGGATTTTAAAGATGATTGCGATTTTGATTGCCTTTTTCTTGACACCATATGACTTTGGATTTTGATGATGATCCATATTTTGGTAGAGGAAAAGATGATTGTGATGGCACTGGTGATCCACATATCAACCTTGTATGACCACTTTCCTTGCACCGACTACATGTCGATCTCTTCTTCTCTTCACCCTTAGACGGTATACGATCGTGACTTTTTGGTCGGCCAGGTAGCCTTCTGTCCATGGCTGGTGGCAAAACTGTTTGTAAGTCATCTGGTATGTCCCACTCAGAAGGATGTGAAATAGGGTAGACAATCTCGGCATAAGTCTGTCGATATACTTCTGTAGTGTAGCAATCCATAGCGTATGTGCTTGAATCATCTTGGTTTAGATGAAGAGCAACTTTTATAACATGGCCACATGGATAACCAGATGTTTGCCATTTCATACAACTACACGTCCTTGCATTTAGATCGACAAGCCCATTTAAGTTATTATCCAGTACTTCAAACAAAGTGTTTGAACATGGTTCAACTCTCCATGACGTTGACTTCACAACGTTTCGTTATCTTTTTTTCAGTCCATGGTGTAACACGATGTTCCAATGTTCCTGTAAATTTAAATAAATAATACTTAGTAAAATATATGATAAGTTACGAATTCAAAAAAATAATACCTGCATGGTTTCTTTTCTTGTAATACCACTGTTGAATAGAGGCTCAAAAAAACTCCATTAACATAGTAATGGGTAATTTCCGGGAATGACGACTTAGAGCGTTAATTGATTCTGCACTATTAGACGTCATGAAACCATATCTTGCTCCAAGTTGATGTACTCTTGACCATCTTTCAAACCCGACATCTTCTAGTGTTTGAGCACACTGAGGCAAAACACGTCTTAAACAGTTTATATGCTTATTGAAATCCACTTCCCGATAAGCCTTTACAGCCTTCCAGTATGTCCATTTGTGCTTTTTTATACCAGCAGACCTTGATTTTAGATTTCTATACAAATGAACACCACAAAGTCCATGAAAAGCATCTGGGAAACACCTTCTAACAGCGTTGTCAATTGAGTTTGCCCTATCGGATATGATTGTCAGATTGCTAATAGGACCTATGCAATCCCTAAGATGCCCCATAAACCATGTCCATGAATCAGAGGTTTCAGATTTGCCAACCCCGTAAGCTATTGGCAATATCCCATTGTTAGCATCCATGGCTACTGCTAATAAGTTTACTCCAAGGTATCGACCTTTCAAATGTGCTCCGTCAACTATAATAACTGGGCGCATGCAAGTAATAAACGAACGAATCTACAAAATAATGTACACAAGAAATATAATCATTTAAATGTGAAATGCATGTAACTAACAGAAATGAGTCAACAGAATTATATTGATTTACTAACCGCAGCACCAATGGCGATAAACAGCAACTCAAAGCGTCCATCTCTATCTGTTTGATATGAGTTACCGACCCAGGATTTTTCAGCTTTAAATTGTGACAATAAGCCGGCAGTTGGGCAAACGATGCTTCTGGTGACCCCCTCACAATTCCAAGGCATAACATTTGGCTCTCCAAGCTTGAGAATATGATATACTAATCTTGAACCGAGCATTCATGTCAGTCATAATTTCATGTCCCCGATATACCCTACCATTCAAAAACATTAACTCAGCCAGAAAACCACCCAACACTTTTTTGTTTGCCTGTCTATGGTGAGGAAAAACTTGGGTTCTTGAACATGTATGTTTATCAATAAAAGTCCTAACTTGAAACATTGCGCAATCTTTTATCCTCTTTGCAATCATACGCCACGTACAGTTTTTGTCAATCGTACACCTTGTTTCGAAACGATCTTTGCTTGATTTGTTAACTTTTAGTTGATAGCCATCTTCCACACATTTCGTATACAAAGCTATCTTCAAGTCTTCCTTTGTATCAAAACAATCATCTTTCTTGATACGAATAACTTTTGTGTAACAATCAACTGCTTTCTTTGCCAACTCTTCTTCCGGTAACTGAAGTAATTCTGGCATATTCCAGTTATACTCCCGTGGCATTTTCTTTTCTTCGGGGACTTTTTCTTCTTCTTTTTCTTCTTCAGGATTATATGAATTACAGAATGGATGTTCAACATGTTCATTCACAGTTGTAACTTCCTCCTCATTATCATCAACAACATCTTCCTCGGCAACGGGTGTTTCATCATCAAAATTTGGGTATTGACCAATATCAAAATCATTACACGCAGGGTCTGTTTCTTCTTCTGAAACATCATCAAAATCCGTGTATTGACCAATATCAAAGTCCGGGTATTGACCAAGATCAAATTTCAAATACTGACTAGTACTCACAATTTTTTCTCTTGGCTCATCATCGTCTAATTGGTCAATACGAAAACCGGAATTTGGTGCTGAAAGTTGATTTGGATTTGGATTAGAGAAAGGCTGTGGGTTTTGAGACCCACTTAGTTGATTACTACCCGCTACTGACCCAACAATACTACTTCTAGGTTCAACAACATACAATGTAACATCATCACTTGAAACATTAATGTAAGCAATGAATCGTTCAACATCTTTATTGTCGGTTAACAAATAAACTTTACCATTTCTCTGATAAGATAGCCTAAATCCACTTAGGGGCTCTAAATTCAATTTTTTTGAAACACGTAACATTAGGGTTTCATAAGTTAACTTCTTTAATGACAGTTTTAGTTGAAGATTCATGGGTAAAGGCATATATTGTAAAATACCATGAACATTCTCCCATGACCCTCCAAAACACAAATCTATCCAAACATGATCAACATTAGATGATTTCATGGTTGTAACTAAACAAACGAGATGCGAAACTAAGACCTGTTGCCGGATGGGGAAGGATGTCGTTGGATATTGGAACGGATGTCGCCGGAGAGAGTGATAGATGGAGATGGAATGAGTTGCGATTTAGGGATTTAGGTTATGAGTTGTTGCTGCTGCGTATATATATACACAAAAAATTTGGCTTACGAAACTAAAACCTGTTACGAACTTTGAAACTCGCATTGCGATTCTTTATTATCTCGTTGCGAAAGTCAGAATCGCGTTGCGAAAGGCAATCATTTGACCATCGCACTGCGAAATGCAAATCGCAACGATAGAATCGCAATGCGAAATGAAAAAGGCAACGAGGATTAACATGCATAAACTTTTAACAATTATTATTGAATTCTAGGTACTTAACCAAACATTTTCAAACCAAAAGGAGTATATATGTTAACCAATCATTTGACTATCGCAACGCGAAAATGGTTATCGCAACGAGAAAATCGCAATGCGAAATGAAAATCGCATTGCGATTTTTTCGTTGCGATTTTCATTTCGCATTGCGATTTTCATTTCGCATTGCGATTTTCTCATTGCGATAACCATTTTCGCGTTGCGATAGTCTGTTTTGCCTTCAACATAAAGCAGATTGAAAATCAACAAATCAACTATTACATTTCAACACAAATTATGTACACATCAATTAAACAAATCAACATTTACAAATCATCTTTTACAAATCAATTAAACAATCAAAAAATAATAATAATTCTTATTTCTTCATCAATTATTGAATCAATGAATCAACAACTTTGTGACCCCGTACATCCATTTCACGCAGCTCACTTAAGGATTAACCTGCAGAAACCAAACATTTGCTCAAACAAGACTTCCTACACATCTAAAACCTACAAACAGCAAATTATTGAATTCTAGGTACTTAACCAAACATTTTCAAACCAAAAGGAGTATATATGTTAACAAAACTTGCATTTGACTTACCAATTAACAATGGACACTTTCATAACGCGGATGCAGGTAGGCAGCGTCTCGAATATATTGCTCTAGCCATATAATGCCGAAACCACAAGCCTACTGTAGCTCTATCTCTATCGGTGGGAGGTAAAAACTCTGTGCTTCCCGTCGTCAAACGCGCCAAGCAAAGGCATACGAGAGGACCACAATCCCCTCTGGTTCCCGGCGATTGCTGTGGCGCGGTCTCGTCTCTGACAACTGTGACATTGAACTTCTTTGGCTTCTTGTGTCCAGAATGACTCCAATACTTAATCCCATCCAAGAATTTAGCCAAATGAGAGCTCCATCCCTTGAAAATATCTCTCAAATCAGACAGTGATATGTAATTAATCATGCTGTCATACACTATTATCTTCAGGGATGGGAGCTGAAGTTGGACGAGAAGCCAGTGACGACGTTCCAAACAGGGATAAACACCTGTGATCATAAGTAATAATTCATTTATTTGCGCACTTATTTATGAACACCTTTAAAAAATTTAAAAAATAAACACTAACCTTATCGACCTCCCACCATGCAGGATAAAGTTTAGTTTGTCCATTGCCCAACAAAAATGATTCATCTCGTTGATTCTTCAAGTGAACTGCGTGAAAAGCCGTCGGCATTATTGTATATAGCAAATTTTTTTTATTTTTCCTAAGCTTCCTTATTATTAGTAGACGTGACACCCACACATCGATATGCTGTTTTACAAAAAAATACATATATTAGTGAATTACATTAATTTTTAAACAAATTAATCAAAATCATATATAAGACAAATATAAGACTTACCTCCCCATCCAAATAGCCACTGTCTTCAACCCCTAATAGCACACCCCACCAAGACCGATCAAGCAACAAAAACATTTCATCGTTGAGTTTGCTGATGTCAGTGTAACACCCTTGGCTCCGCTCATGTAGATAAAAATCAACTGCGGTCTTAGCCCAAAGGGTATTATCCACAATTGTTTCCGGTAGTTGTCTCCTCTCCACTTCAGATACCGGAAGGGTACTAGCCGGTAACTCATACGAGAGCCAACTCTCATCCATCATGTCCGGAACCGGTGGGGGTTTCTCAATACTTCGATATATTACCCCATGTGAATCGGGCTCTGGAATGGTGGGAGGGACCTCTTCAACGATGACAGTGGCCTCTTGAACGGTGGGGGGGAATCTTGAGGGAGAATAGGGGCCTCTTGAACGATTGGAGGGGACTCTTGAGGGATGACCGGTGAGTCGGGCTTCTTCTTGCGGAGTCTTCGCACCATTGGGGTGAACGGAGACGTAATAGCATGTCCACGCCGTCTGATGCGTGAACTCCGTCGTGCAAGGAAAACCCGACGTAAAGCATCCACCTTATCGGGCCGCTAAAAAAAATTAATACATAAATCAGTAAATAAACAGACATGATATTAAACAAAGACAAATATGTTTCAAACTAGCATTGTATTCACCCAAATCATTATTCTATCATAGTTCACAAAATGCTCAGATAACATTCCAGAAGTAAGCACTTATATAAACAGTTAAAAGGACAACATATATAAACATTCCAGAAGAAGAATAGTTTACTTTCGCAACACGAAACTTAAAATCGCAACACGAAATGACTATCGCAACGCGAAAATGGCTATCGCAATGCGAAATGAAAATCGCAACGACAAAATCGCAACGCGAAATGAAATCGCAACGACAAAATCGCAACGCGAAACACAAATCGCATTGCGATTTTCATTTCGCGTTGCGATTTTGTCGTTACGATTTTTATTTCGCATTGCGATAGCCATTTCCGCGTTGCGATAGTCATTTTCGTGTTGCGAAAGTAAACTATTCTTCTTCTGCAAATTGAAACTTGAATGGATTGCATTACTTCAACCAAAAGAAAAAAACAAAACCAAAAACAAATACTAACAAAAACAATTTAGCAGTATTGGCAGCAACCGAATGAATTACGAGTATGAAAAATCTTAAACTTACCTCGTTGCGTAGAGTATGAACCTCATTCTGCAACGATGCTACCATCTCACGTAGAGCGACTACCTCACCGCGTAATGTAGACACCTCAACACGCCATGCACTATCATCTTTGCGTAAAGTACCGACCTCCTCACGCAAGGCATTGACCTCATCACGTAACTCCCCTAACTCATCCCGTTGAGGTGGAGGTGGAGAACAGGGAGATAAACGTCGTGGCATCTTTTCCGGTCGCCTATCTTGCGGTGATGGTGGAGAAGAGGCTCGATGATGTGACAGAATAGGTGATGGCTGTCGTTGTGGAGGTGTATAGCCGGGTCGATCAGATGATGGCTCTGGGTGAGGTGATAGCTCTGGGCGAGGTGATGGCTCCCGAAGTGGAGGCTGCTCATCAATCGTTCCATCAAAAAAACGCTTACTAGCTTGCCACCAATCAGTGGCAAGCTCAGCTTCCGTGGGTGTCAGCCTCTGTAGAGGAGTGTTGGCCTCCTAACAATATAAAAGCTCAAACAAAGTTAAACGTGTACTAGTAATAACTTGTTTATAAACATATGGTAGTATTTATGTTAACTTACATTATTTATTGTCGTATACCGTAGTAAATCTTCCCATTGCAAGGTCCGTTTCCTCTTCCAGGAAATAGCCCTGGGAATATCATTTGAAGTTTTTATTGCATATGTCTTCATGGTGGGAAAGGCCTCAAATATCCAAATCTACAAACAATATAATAACAAACATTAGTAATTGTTAAATAATTACTTATAATTTTGGAAACATCATATAAAAATTCTTACCTTAAAGGCCCAAATAAAGCCTGTCAAAGTGTATTTGGAACCATCGCCATGCAAACTTTTTCGATCATCCAAGGCAGACGATAACTTATTCCATGTAGCTTTCCATAAATACGAACCCCACGGAAACAGGTTCCACGCATTTAGGTCTTCTACCAATTTGATTAGATCATTTGGAATAGGTTGTCTGGCCTCTCTGCCTAAAAAGCCGGCATGCAAAAGAATTAGAAGGCATACTCGGACAACGTCGACGTCATCCATCCGAGTAAAACCATCTTTATTATTCAAAAATCTTGTAAGGTCTTCTACGTGTAGACTCGGCCTCTCCAGCTCAGGAAAAACCCGGGATAGACATGATGGGCGGGTAATGTGTCTAGTGTACCGACCTACATCATCGTGTCCGAAGCGTAGACCGGTGATTAAGCAAAACTCCTCCCGCCCAAAACACGTATACGCCGGTGGAAATCAAACCATATCTCTTCATCACGACGTTGTATAGTCTCTGGTAGATCGCTAGTCATGGTTTGAAGAAACAGGTGTGTCAACATCGCATCTCCACCGGGATGTTGTACTTTCAGCCATGGCCCGAAGCATGTATCCTCAAACATTTTTCTTTGTGCAGGTGAAAGCTTCGACGCAATTGTTTTGGCCAGGCTGACTTTATTTCTCAAGGTCAATTGAGCCGAATAAAAGTTCTACAAAAACAATAAACATACTAAATTAGATATACCAAAAACTACAGTGTGAAGATATACCAAAAACAATAATAAACATAAATAGTAGTAGTTTATTCTTCAAACTTAAATATGCAACACTGTGAATTTCGTATTTGTCTTTGTTTTTGGTTGAAGTAATGCAATTCATTCAAGATTCAATTTGCAGAAGAAGAATAGTTTCTGAAAATGAAAATCGCAACACGAAAATGACTATCGCAACGCGAAACTAAAATCGTGTTGCGATTCTTGGTTGATTTAATAAGCAATCTAAGTGAAATGGTTAATCTATTATTGAAATTACCAGTAAACTTATCATCAATTTCAATATGAAAAACCTAATAATAATGCAAAAATTTCAAAAAGAAAATAATTAAAAAAACTAACCCTCGTTGGTTGATTTGGTTGATTTTCCATTTCTGATTGTGAGGGTGGCTCTGAGAGATGGAGATAGACGGATTTCGCCGGAGATGGAGACGGATTTCGTCGGAGATGGGTGAGAGAGTGAGAGATGGAGATGGGACTGAGTTGTGATTTTAGGTTTTAGGTTATGAGTTGCGATTACGGGATATACTGTGGACAGTTCAGTGTTCCAATATATTAATATTCATGTTTGGAATTTAAAAATAAAATACTTGGCCAGGATACTAATGGCGCTTTGAAAATCGCATTGCGATTATGTATTATCGCGTTGCGAAAGTCAGTATCGCGTTGCGAAAGTAAGTATCTCGTTGCGATTTTTTATTATCGCATTGCGATAGTCAGTATCGCATTGCGATTTTCCCAATTCGCGTTGCGATTTACTTATTCGTATTGCGATTTTCCCAATTCGCGTTGCGATTTACTTATTCGCATTGCGAATTGGGAAAATCGCAACGATACTGTAGACCATCGCAACGTGATTTTCAACTATCGCATTGCGAAAATGCAACGCGAATTTGCGATAATGGAGATCGCGTTGCGAATTAGCGATCGCATTGCGATTTTGTTGGTCATTTTGGCAAATCCGGAAAAGTTGGTTAAAATCGTATATTATATGGGATTTTTGGTCACTGAGGTTATTTTCTCTATTTAAAATCCCTATATATTTGGTCCAACGTAAAACTATAAAAAAAAATTAATCCTCAATGTTTCACTATTTTTTAAAATAACTGTAAATCCCTAGACTCGACCTAGGGGTTACAACTGAAACAGAGTAGCCACGCTTATCTCAGAAGTAGTTTACGAATGAAAAATTTTGATTAATAAATTATTCATAAAATATTTATCATTAATAAAATCATAAATAAATTCACACCATAATTAAAAGAGGTTGAAAAATATTTAACCTCATACAAATATGAAATCAAGATTGCTCCTCCGATAGCCAAACCGATTACAAATCTGAGTAATCTAGAAATGTAAACAGAAACAAAGTGAACTAAGAGCTCAGTGTGCCCTTTAAGTACAAATAATTATTAATATAAATATACATATAATCCAAATATGACATATCAAATAACATGATAATCATATATCAATAAAACATATATTTAACACTGGAAAATCATATAGATTTTCTCATAACCTTACCTTTCATTACAGATAAACAGAATGAAGAATGTTATATTCCGAAAGGAAGCAACAGACCTCTGAAGATAGATCCAAAATAGGAAATAATAATAAGGATGGAGACGTTACGTTATCGAGAGAACCCGAGTGAACCTCCAAAGAGGAACTCATTAGAAATCAGAAACAGAACGGGAATGATGCCCTCCATAGAGGATCCTATATAGAATCATGATAAGGATGATGCATTGCGTAGAGGATCCCATGCAGAATCAGGACAGTGATGTTGCCCTTCGTAGAGGATCCCATGCAGAATCAAGACGAGGATGATACCCTATGTAAAAGATCCCATGTAAAATCAAGACAGAGATATAATCGCATGCAAAATGACATAAATACATCAATACACATATTAAAAGTGATGCAATATTAATAAGAAATCAGTCATAACTCAGATAAACGTAACCATAATACATATATGTGTTCAAATAATATTATACAATATAGCAACATATAATATTAAATGTATCAAACAGGTCAAGGGGACACACCTATGCCCGCTAATCTATACCGGTTAAGCTTTATGTTTCCCACGAATAACAATACTAGGCCTCATAGAGCGAAAACCTAATGATAATGTATTACTGTAAAAGGGTTGAAGTAATACATAATTAAACAAAATGTAACGAATAATTTAATTAATAACACTCGAGCGTTTCTCAAATCGAACGTGCAAAGTCGAGCTAAGTTGAACAGAGGTGATTCGAACCCACTAGAGAACGGTGCGAAGACATGTAATCACCTTCAGAATATAATAATGAAGAGTAAGATCATTGATTTCCGAATTTACTTAACATAACTATACTGTAAAGCCCTAAAATATACAAAACAAGACTTTCAGGTTAGAAATTTACAAAACTGGTTGTGAAAGCAGACTTATGACATCAAAAAATGTCAAGATAAATGTCTTAAAAAAATCAATGGGTCAAAGTCAATGGTCAAAGTCAATTATCGACGGTCAACAGGTCGGGTCGATAAAAGTCAACTGGTTGAGTCAATCAAAGTCAACGGGTAGAGTCTGATTAAATTCGGTTCAACAGCGGTTTAAGACCAGTTCAATAGTTTAAATTGGCTGGAACCTTCCCACAATTGTAACGATGACGCGTGTGGCGCATGAGATGCCCTCTGGTTATCGGAATTTCATTATTTTTTCTAGAATTACGTTTTAAAGCACGACGAGTCACTTACAAAGGTCAGTTTACGACGGAGTTTGGCGGAGACATGGCTTCTACAAAACCCAAAAGTTATCTTGCTTCATCCCTACTAACGATGACGGTAACGAGAACGAGGTTAACACCATTCGAACGAAAATATCAAGGTAAATTGAACGGTGCTGACGGTGTCCTTAACGGAGACTATATCAACAACGAATTGAAAAAAACCTAAATGTAGAGAGAAAGATAAAGACGATTGGAAAAATTTTAAAATAGAGGGAAAATCATGAAAGCCAAAACTGAAATTAGTTTTAAATATTTCAACCTCAGTTTATTCACAACAGAAGTCCTTACACTTTTAGGGTACTCACACAATGACACTGAAATTTTAAATGATCCTCCCAACTGCCCCAGAAATTATAATGCATCATTACAACACATCTTTTAGAATTTGAATAGCTCGTTTGGACTGACCAGCAGAATACAGGCGATAAGTTGTACCAAAGTTTAATCGAATACCTAGAGCCTTATATAAAGTTTTCCATAACCATGATGTAAATCTTAGGTCCCGATTAGAAATAATAGATAGAGGTATCCCACGACGACAAATAATATCAAATTACATTGTCTAGCAAATTTATCAAGAATATAACTAGTTCAATTGGAATGAAGTGGCCAGATTTGATGAGACAATCAACAATAACCCAAACTGATTCTTCCTTGAACAGAGACGAAGGCAATTCACTAACAAGGTCCATAGTTACACACTCACATATCCACACTGAAGTCTGTATGGATTGGGGTAAACTAAGCTGAAGCAGAATTTCAGTTTTCTTACTTCTAGTATAATACTCGAAATTGATTTGTTTCATAAAAATACCTTTCAGGAGTTATAATTTTAATGTGCACTCGTCCACACATCAAACAAATCTATAATTCGTTTGACAGTAACATATAATATATATACAATACACAAATGATTCTTATGCGCAACACCCTTTAGAATACTTCAGAACTTATAAACGAGTCTAAGAATAACGAACATCAAATATAGAATTGACAATACCAAAGGGAAATGTATGATAATGTTGGATTATTTCCGTCAAAACAGACTGAATTAGATCGGTACAAATATTATATCTTTTTCGATTTTTAGAACATATTCATTATCATGAACGAAAGTTCCCTGAACAAACATCGAAATTGATTTATAGAGAGTTTGAAGAAAACTAAATAGTTAAGACCAAAATAAATATTCCATTTCGAAATGTAAAATATTACATAAATTTTTAGCAGCTCTAGAGTTATAGATATAACATTGACCAAAATCTTTTTTTTAGAGTGAATCATGATGTGATTGAATGAGAGTTCAAACAAGACAATACTTGACGTTTTTACAGGAGTCCATTTATATACTCATATTGTTGAACAAAACCAAAATTTTTATCAGACTCACAAGTTGCAGACGAATTTGGAAGAACATTTAATTACAGGACATATATGATCCTTGCGAGTTACTTCTTAGGAAATATTTCATAGCAGACTCAGAGATTCTGATCGTAATTTTTCAGATAAAACTAAACATAATGCTGAAAATCAAACATCGACAAATTCCTTTACGAGAGGAAATTAAGAACGAATTTAAAATTCCTGAAAATGTTTATTCGAGAAGGACTAAAGAGTGCTAAAAGGAAATCAATAACATATATCCCTTTCTTTTCTAATTTATGAGTTGATTCAACTGCTTCAGTTCAGACAAATATTAGCTTTTTTAACAACTAAAAAATCCATGCTTGGAACAAATTGTGACTTTTTGCAAAAATATTCTCATGGAAGCAAGCAAATCTTTTTGAAAATTTTTCTTTGAAAAAAAAAAAAAACTTTCTAAGCAGTATAGTTCACCCAAGACATCATAAGATCATATCAAATAAGATCAATCAGAATTGAATTAATTACTGTTTTATTACTCCTAAATCGAATTTATAAAAAAAATCATAACACTAAATGATGACCACTAATTAACTAACAATTAGTCACTAGAGTTTAGATTCTATAAATGAAGTAATCATTTAATGTGTCTAAACGATATCATCTATCCATACCAGACTTATGGTTATTTATCAAGTATTGAACTATGATTATAGAAACGTTATAACTATTCAAAATGACATCAAAGTCTTGATAATTTTAGAAAATACTTAAAAATCTTGTGGCATAATTTTTTTTTTCAAAATTGGGGGTTAAATGTCAAGCACTAAAAATTTTAGTTTCATTGTATGAGTGCCCTAAAAGTGTAGAGACTTCTGATGTGATTAGACCAATGTTGAAATATTTAAAAATCAATTTTAGTTTTGGCTTTCATGATTCCCCTCCCCCCATTTTAGAAAATTTTCAATTGTCTCTCTCTTTCTTTCTTTGTATTTGGGTTTTGTTCGATTTATCATTGATATGGTCTCTATTAATGACACCGTCGACATCATTCAGTTTGCATTGACATATCTATTCGAACGGTGTTGACCTCGGTAAGTGACTCATTGTTCTTTAAAACGTAATTCTGGGAAAAAAAATAGTGTAATTTCGACCACTGAAGGGCGTTTTACGTGCCACACGTGTTGTGGTTGCGCGTGTGGGAAGGTTTCAGCTGGTTTAAATTGTTGAACTGGTCTACCTGAACTGGTTCGGATGAATTGGTCTTGAATCGCTGACTGAACCAAATTTGACTCAACCTATTCACCCGACTCATTGACCTAACTGTTGACTTTGACTTTAACTCGTTGACTTTTGAAGACCTCTATCCTAATGTTGTTTGACATCGTGAATCTGTTTCTGTAGTATGTTTTACCAAATTCTAACATAAAAGCCTTGTTTTTACCTATTTTAGTTTTTTACAACATAGGTATGTTAAGTAAATTTTGAAATCTATGATCTCACTCTTTATTATTATGTTCTGAAGGTGATTACATGTCTCTGCACCGCTCTCAAATAGGTCTAAATCACCTCTGTTCAGTTTAGCTCGACTTCGATTCGAGACACGTGTGAGTGTTATTAATTGAATTGCTAGTTAAATTTCGCTTAATTATGTATTACTTCCATGCTTTTACAGTAATACATTATCATTAGGTTTTCGTTATGCTAGACCTAGTATTACTGTTTGTTGGAAGTGTAAAGCTTAACTGATATAAATTAACAGGTATAGGTGTGTCCTCTTTGACTTGTTTAATGCCTTTAATACTATATGTTGTCATGTTGCACGATATTATTTATACCTGTGTATAATCTGTATGTTGATGCATTTTTGTCATTCCACATGGAATTATATACTCATCCTGATTTTGCATGAGATTCTCTACGAGGTGTATCATTCTTGTTCTTATTTTGCATGTGATCCTCTATGAAGGCATCATCCCCGTCCTGATTCTGCATGGAATCCTCTATAAAGGCCAACATCTCCATCTTGATTCTACATGAGATCTTCTATACATCCACGTCCTATTTCTGCATGGGATCCTATACGTAAGGCATCATCCCCGTCTTGTTTATGATTTCCGATGAGTTCTTTGGAGGTTAACTCGGGTTCCTCTCTAGAAGATAACGTCTCTATCCTGATTATTATTTCCTGTTTTGGATCTATCTTAGAAGGTCCTTTACTTCTCTTCGGAAGATAATGTTCGTCATTCTGTTTATCTGAAATGAAAGGTAAGGTTGTGAGAAACTCTGTATGATTTTTCAGTGATAAATATTTGTTTTACTGATGTTTAATTATAATGTTATTTGATATGTCATATTTGGATTATCTGTATATTTATATTAATAATTATTTGTACTTAGAGGGAACATTAAGCTCTTAGCTCACTTTGTTTCTATTTACATTTCCAGATTACATAGATGTATAACCGATTTGGCTATCAGAGGATCAATCTTGATTTCATACCGTGTGAGGTTAAATATTTGTTTTCAACCTCTTTTAACTGTGGCATGAATTTATTTATGATTTTATTACTAGTAAACATTTTTAAAATGATTTATTAAACAAAATTTTCAACTATAAACTACTTCTGAGGTCAACGTGACTATCCTGGTTCAGTCGTAAATCTTGTGCCGGATCTAGTGGTTTACAATAACTATTTTAAATAAATAATTAATAAACATCTACCAAATCTCGATATTTTCCAACACCCATCTCACAACCTCGTGCCCTCTCCAAGGTAGTCCCAGACTCCTCGTCGACCCTTAATGCATCGTTCAAGCCTTACAACCACAAAAGTCAGTCGCATCCCTCGTAAATTTTTTCTCAATTTTGAAATTAGTCAATTATCGACATATAGTTGAAAGATGGGGCTAAAAAACGTTAGGCGATTGTGACATCGACAAATTGAAAGAGAGAAAAATGACGAGAATGACAAAAAAGTAGTGTCCGATGAGTGTTTGATTTACAAAAAGAACAACAATGATGACGAATGGGTGAAAGACGTAAGGTTGTAACAAGAAAAGCTGCGATGGAAGTTCAAAGGAATCATCAGATGAATAACAATGTTGCGATATCAAAAAAGGGTGACTGAGGAATTTAAGACAGACGAAAAGTAAAGAAGAGATCATACCACAAAAAAAGGATGAATGATAGCGTGAAGACGCTGGTAGGAGCTATGGAGAATGTAGAGATGAACGTCAGAGATGAAACTTAAATAAAAAAAGAACATTCACACGATAAGTCCCTAAACTTTGATAATTTTAAAAATAACCACACATCCTCAAAAAATATTATTATATTATTAAGCTACTAATAAATTATTTCAAATTAAAATAAAGACCAAATTAATAAAATTTTCAAATATTAAAAAAATTGAATTATCTCAAATTATGATCAATTTGATTGAATGAGTAATTTTGATGACGAAAATTATTATCATTGTCCTAACCGTCCTTCGGTGGGCCCGGAATCGGGCTTCGACTTAAATAAATGGTTCGAGTCGTCACCGACCATTTATCTTTAAAAATAAGAATTAGGTTGATCGGACACATCGGTTTATTTTCTTAACTGATCCGCGTCTTACCAAAAATATTTCGAGTTCGGGAGTCATTTACAGTCAAGGAAGAATTAACACCCTTGTACTACCCTTTCGGTACTAATTTAATTTCCCAGTTGTCTTAATTGCGAAAATTACATGTTAAATTAAAAGTAAAATTTTTATCCAAATTACTTATCTTTAACGAGCATTTTGTGATTTAATTGAAGTCCAAAAAAATTTAAAAATAATAATAATAATAATAATAATAATTATTATTATTATTAATTTAAAAATATAAAATACTGCAAAAAAAAATTAGGGCACCAAAGTAAAATGAATAAAAATAACAAAAAGGATAAAATTGAAATTAAATTAAAATTAGAAGGTGAAATTACAAATGGTGATCGAATTGAATTACGCTTCAAAACTAGGAGGACTGCGGAAAGGATTTAGAAATCCTTTAATTACACTAGTGTCCCCTCTATAAAACCCCCAAGCTTCCATTTTGACCTTATTTGCATCAAACCACCGAAAATATTCTCCCCTCTTCCCTCAAATTCTCTCAACTAAACCCCTCGCCCCCGATGAAAGTCTGTCGCCGGACCGCCACTTGCCACCACTTACGGTGGCCAGTGAACCTTAACCTAGCTCCTAAAACACTTAACCAACAACCCTAAACCTAAGCCCGATCACAAAAGTCCCATGCAACAAGCCAAACACCCTATATCTAGGCCTAAACCCCTCGATTCTCTTACCTTTTTCCGACGACTCTTCGGTTTTCGAAGGTTCTTGGCTCCTCTCGGTTCCGAAGAAAAAAACGATGCTCAGTTCCCTTTTTTATAATCTTTTTCTTTACATCTTTGTGGGTTTCGAATGATTCATTTTTTGATGATTTGTTGATATTTTTTGTTTTTCTTCGTCGGGTTTATATAGCCTTAAAGGGAAATCTTTTCCTTTGAATCTCGATGGCTCAATCCCGATTTAATAGGGATTTTTGTTTTTCGTGGAAGATTCTTCTGTTATAGGGTTTATAGAACATATTTGTTCCATATTTTGCTCTGATCGTTTTTGTTTTGGGTACCGAAATGCTTCAGTTTAGCGCAAATCAACGCGTGTTGCTCCTTTCGTCGGCGCGTGGTCCTCACGCGCCGTTAAGTGCTAGGTGGTGCTTCTGGAATATTGAGATCACTTTCTGGCCGTTGGATTGGGTTAGATCCAATGGTCCAGATCTGGTTGCGTTGTAGTTTAAGTGTGTGAAATCCTAACCTATTAGGGTTCCTGAGACAATTTGCCCATTGGGTCAAGTGGGCTTGTGGTTGGGTTTCCCACCGGGTTTGCTTGTTGGGTCAGGTTTGCAGGCACAGTTGGGCTTTATTTTTGGATCGACCCTAAACCCTAAATAATAATAGTAACATCATAATATAATATAATATAATAAATAATACATAAATATAAATAACACTTATTAAAAACTATATAACATACATTATATTTTCAAAAACCATTTTAAAACTATATAATATATGTTTTCAAAATTATTTTAAAAAATATGTTTTCAAAAATATGTTTTCAAAACTATATAATATATATTATATATGTTTTCAAAACTATATACTATATGTTTTCAAAAATTATATTATATATATGTTTTCAAAAATATTTTAAAAACCATATATTATATATTTTAAAACGTGTTTTTAAAACCATATTATATATATTTTCGAAAATCAATTTTTATAAAAAAATATATATATTATATGTTTTCAAAAACCATTTTCTAAAAACTATATATTATATGTTTTCAAAAATATTTTCAAAAACTATACTATATTGTTATATATACTAAATGAGCCTCAGACGAAAATGGGTGTCCACAGCTGCCCTCTTTGTCCATTTTTTGTGTAACGAAAAATATGACAAAGATAAAAGGACACAAATTTTTGTTCAGTATGAGGGGTCCTTCGTCATGAAACTAAGTCAATCTTGGATGTTTCGAGCATGATATCATTCACTGTTTGAAATCTAGTTCGAAATCTAAACTGGAAAGTGGCTTATTGTTGCCAAATCGTAGTCAACATTGGTCTTTTTCTTGGCTTAAAGACCTTGGTTCAACCGAACAATAGTTTCTTGTTGCTACTATACGGTTGATACACCCTTAAACTGAAGAGAATCGAACTCAAAAGTTTATTTTGTTGACAGACAACTTTTCTCGACTTAAGCTATGCCATAAATTAGGCTGGGAGATAGTTCCTTGTTGCTAAATCAAATCCAACCTAGGTCTTCTTCTTGGTTTAAAGACCTCGGTTTAAAATTCATCTGGAAAGTAGTTCATCGATGCTACCCTACAGTTGATATGCCCTCGAGATGAATATAATCGAACTAAAAATTTTCGTTGACAGATAGTTTTTCTTGACTTAAGATATGTTGTAACTTAGGCTGTGATATAGTTCATTGTTGCTAAATCGCAGCCAACACATGTCTTTTTCTTAACTTAAAGACCTTAGTTTGAACTTCAACTGGAAAGTAGTTCATCGTTGATTCCATACGGTTGATACGTCATCGAGCTGAGTGGAATCGAACACGAAAGTTTTCATTGACAGATAATCCTTCTCTCCTTGAGCTATGATGTAAATGGTTCCTCTAAATGAATGATGGCTCTCCTTCATGAGTCTAAGCCGGTAATAATTCTTTAGCTGACACCCCTTCATGGGAAAGTGAGACTGTAACATCCGCAATACCGGGTTAGTGACTAAATTGAAAAGTTTTAGAATTTGGTGACTAAAGTAGAAGAATGAAATAATTCAATGATTATTGGAAATATATGATGAAGGTTATTTAGTAATTATTAAAGGAAATTAAGGGTATTATGGTCTTTTTTCTTTAAAAGATATTTTTTTCCTTTTATAAGAGTGGAAAAAACGTGGGAAGAGAGCTATCTGGAAGCTTTCTTCTTCTTGCTTTCTCTTCTTCACGTGGGGCTTAGCTACAATAGGTAAGTTGGGTTTTTATAGTTAATTACTGTAAATATTAAGTGGATTTTGATTCTTTGGGTATTAAATAAGCTTAAGGAAAGCTTATATGGGATTTAAACAATAAGATAAAGGAATTAAGAAGGAATTTGTAATATGAGTTTTAAGATGGAATTTTGATATGGTATGGTTGTTGAAGTATTATGGATGAATTTGACTTGTCATCAATCTAATTAAGAAGTATGAAGTGTTAGAATTGGAATTAGAACACATTGAAAATTTATTGTGATTCTTGAATGCCATGTAAATGATGGAATTTTGGGTTTAAAGAAGTGATTATGGAATAGAAATGAGTTTAAATATGTGTATGGAAGTTAGGAATATTAAAGGAAGTAAAATATGAAGGTTTAAGCTGAAATGAAGTGAATTTCGAGCTCAAAATAGGATTTCTGGGCTAGGGGAATCGATACCCATTCAAGGGGAATCGATACCCTCTCAAACGACAGAATTCCAGAATGTCATGAGGGTATCGATACCCCCAGTAGGGAATCGATACCCCCTAAAGGAAAATTGTAAATATTGGTTTAATAAGTTCGTTTAAGTTGCTAGTATCAAATTACAAGGTGTAGGTATCTAATAATTGTCTTAAAATGTATAATTATGTAGATTCAGAGCCTAAACGAGTTCCGGAATCATTGACAAGTAAGATCGATAAAAAGGGAAGATAAGAGATTCGAATGGACTAGTGAGGCCAGGTGAGTGCATATTAGTATTATATGATGTTAAATGGAAATAAGACTTGCGACAAGTCTATTTCCATAATAAAATACATGAATTCATAAATAGAAGTATATATGTGTATGATTTATATGTGTTGACATGTTATTGTATATATGTATTATATGGTTAATATGAATATGTGATATGTTATGATGATATAAACCATATGATATGATAATAAATTATATGAATATAAAAGATAAGTTATGTGATAAGATCTTTGATATATATATATATATATAAATGAAATATTACTAAGTGAATACATGTTATGAGATAATTTAAGTAATAATATGAGAATATGGTAAAAGTGAGTTTATGAGAAAGGATATGAACTAAGTAAGCAAAGGTTACATAAATAATATATTAACTAGGAGACTTGAACTTCAGTGATACTATGAGCATATAAGATAAGATAGAGGAGAAAGATTCATATGCTTAAATAAAATTATGATACATTAGTTGTATAATAGAAGCTATGGAGTGATATGAAATGATTATACGAGTTGTACGGAATTGAATTAAGTAAATAGATTAAATTATACATAAAAGAAATAATAGAAGTAATATATTCAGGTTTATAAATATAATGTAGGTTAGGTAATGTAACTGTATACTAAGAAATATAGAATAAGGTAGATGATATGATGTAAATTATATTATGAATTAGTGATGTAGGAATGAGATATAAATATGCAATAAAACTTATGTGTTATATGATAAATATGAACATATGAGAATAAGAGATTAGATAAGTGACTTGGTGATAAAAGCTATATGACCATGGATTAGGTAAATATGAATAATTTAAGTGATATGTAACTATGAGTATTTGAGTATGTATCCATGTGAGTTGTTTCATGAGGTTATATGAAATATTATACTATATGACTATGTGAGTATATGAAAAAGAATATAGGTACATGCAAGTTATATCGAAATGAGTTGTGTAACCATGCTTGATATGTATTACATGTATGGGATATAAGAGAATAAAACATAAATTATATGAAAAGATATGATTCATGTGATGTGAACCATGTGAACATATGAGAAAGTGTATAAGTTATATGTATTACATGATATATGTGATTTTACAAGAAATGACATGAACTATGCGATTACATGATTATAAGAGATCAGACATGTGATAAAAGATAATTAATATGCATGTGTGAATATGAAATGATATAAATGACAATGCCCATGTTATGTGTTATGAGAGCTAGGGGTATAGTTGGCATGCCAAGAGTCGAGGGTCTATGTGGTCCTTCGGGACATATATGTATTCTTTGGAACATGTGTGAAGTCTGGTGAGACACATACTTGATCCCTAGTATATGTATATGATTCTTAAGGAATGATATGTGGTCCTTCGGGACATATATGTATTCTTTGGAACATGTGTGAAGTCTGGTGAGACACATACTTGATCCCTAGTATATGTATATGATTCTTAAGGAATGATATGTGGTCCTTATGGACATTATTATATGGCACTACGGTGCAATTCTACGCGGCACTACGGTGCAATTCTATGTGGCACTTCGGTGCATTTATATGAGCTGTGGTGACAGCATTAGTGCACAACCTCCATAAACTCACATAACTATAGTTCTCACATATGTACATGGGCTAATCAAGAGATATAAACAAATATATGTTAGTGATATGATAAATGTTATAGAAATGATATGATATTGTATGTGTGTTTGATTGAAAAGGTTAAGCATAAAAGTATGTGATTACATGATGTTAATGTTTATGTGTATGTATGTATTTACTGTAATTAATCTGATATGATTTTATGATACGAGGAAATCATGTAATTTGGTATAACATGATAGAACAGAACATGCATGTATTGATATATGTTATAAAGTGCATTATAAGTTTTTATGCCTCACTAAGTCTTCGACTTAGCATGTGATTGTTTCACACGTAGGGTACAGAAGCAAGAAGAGAAGAGAAGAAGAGTAATACATGTCAGCATCTCCCTTACAAGATTTCAGATCAGAAAATAGATGAGTTAAATGATTTTTGTTATTTTGAATATAGTTGGCATGTACTAATTGATTGAGTTAAATATGCTCTGATCGATTTTGGTTATTGTGGTCAAATTACGTAACTAAACTGCTTTTACTCTAAGGAAAGTTTTAAATTTTCTTTGAATTTTGTCAAGAGTCAAAGTTTGAAAAGTCAATGTGACAACTCGGACTCGTATCTGGGTCGGGTACGGGTTGGGGGTGTTACATTTAATGGTATCAGAGCTAAGGTTTAGCCGATTCTCGGCATAAATCGAAGTCCAAAGTGTCATAAAATGTGTACATGCCAACATAGAGTGAAAAATTCCTGATCTGATAGTGTAAGGAGTATGTTGCCTTGCTAATAGAATAAGAATAGTTTAATACAGTAGAAATCTGATCGTGATAATTTTGAAGTAAGTGAAAGGTGATATTCCTGAATGTGATAGCTATTCACCTGCCCTGGCCAGGAAGGATGAAGAGCGGACACCTCAGGAAATGCCTAGTAAGATCAAAAGTTGATTTCAGAAAGCTGAAATCATATCTGAATAATGATAGAAAGTTTTCATTGTTTTGAATCAGAAACACGATATGGAATAGTTTTGTTATTTTGTGGATATGATAGAATATGGTGAAAAAGTGTCACTATAAGATTGTTAAAAAGATCTAAGGATGTGGTTAGAATTTGTGGAAAGTTCGAGAATAAGTGCATCAGTGACAAGCATATAAGATATATACAGTTAGAGTTGATGAGTTTGAAATAAAGGAATAGTACTGTGTATTAATAAGAATATGGATAGAATAAGGGTTTATATTTTGGATGGAAAGAGTTAGCGTTGACTAACCAGATTGTGATGGAAAAGGTATATAATTTAATATTTTTAGATGTTGTCATGATAAGACAACCAAATATAAAATGGATCTGGATACAATTGTATATTTGGATCATAGTACTGTGGTATAGTAAAGGGAATAAGGATTTGTATATTTGAGTAAAGCTGAGGATTGATAAGAAGAGTTTAGGAATGGATATATCGATGATCAATTTATAAGACAAAGTAAGTCAGAATGTTCAGTTGAACAACGGGAATTATAGGATGTATGAGAATGGAGGTGAAATTGACAAGTTAAGTAAACGAATTGAGATAATTTCGATTGGAAAGGATGTATGTGATTGGTTGATTAGGGTTGTGTTCTAGATTGGACAGATGTTATTGATTAACTGTCAGAGTAAAAGTGATAGAGTTATAAGATTGGAAAAAAAGGTAAAGTTGAGTTAATCAATTATGATGTGAATCTGAATATAGTTGGGTATTCTGATCAGATAGCTATGATGTAGAAAATGAGATAAGTATTTGCATGGAATTTTAAGAAATGAAAATACAAGTATAAGAAATAATAAAGAACAAAGTTCTGTATAAGAAATAGGTTATCAAAGTTATGAGGATGCAATGAAGATTGGTATATAGCGATGAATATAGGTGATAAGACAAGAGTATGTGAACATGAAAGGAAAGATATGATTTGTGTATAAGGAATAAATAAAGGAAGAATGGAATAAAGAAATGAAATGGGATTGAAAAGGTTATATGGAAGTGTAGGTGATAATTTTGGATATACAAGTGAGAAAAGAGGGATTGGTGAGGTGAAAAGATTTTATAAAGTGTATGTTGAATCATATTTAAAGAAGATTTAAGGTCGTGTTCTTGGTTAAATGATGATGGAAAACGAATTTGGTTATTATTATAAGGTAGTTAAAGATGGATTTATGATGTTGATTGATGAAAGTGGATTGAAGTTACTGGTTGTTGTTTAAGTGATAAGTGACATAATATGAATGTAGAAAGGAAAAAGGTAATTGAAAAGTTAAAGGATTGAAAAGTATGTTTCTTGATGATGACAAGAAAAAGTAAGTAAATGAAGCAACATGAGAACATTAGAAGATATGTTTTATCAAAATGTTCAGTGAAAATTCGAGGGTGAATTTTCTTAAAAAGGAGGGGAGATTTGTAATATCCGCAATACCGGGTTAGTGACTAAATTGAAAAGTTTCAGAATTTGGTGACTAAAGTAGAAGAATGAAATAATTCAATGATTATTGGAAATATATGATGAATGTTATTTAGTAATTATTAAAGGAAATTAAGGGTATTATGGTCTTTTTCCTTTAAAAGATATTTTTTCCTTTATAAGAGTGGAAAAAACGTGGGAAGAGAGCTATCTGGAAGTTTTCTTCTTCTTGCTTTCTCTTCTTCACGTGGGGCTTAGCTACAATAGGTAAGTTGGGTTTTTATAGTTAATTACTGTAAATATTAAGTGGATTTTGATTCTTTGGGTATTAAATAAGCTTAAGGAAAGCTTATATGGGATTTAAACAATAAGATAAAGAAATTAAGAAGGAATTTGTAATATGAGTTTTAAGATGGAATTTTGATATGGTATGGTTGTTTAAGTTTTATGGATGAATTTGACTTGTCATCAATCTAATTAAGAAGTATGAAGTGTTAGAATTGGAATTAGAACACATTGAAAATTTAGTGTGATTCTTGAATGCCATGTAAATGATGGAATTTTGGGTTTAAAGAAGTGATTATGGAATAGAAATGAGTTTAAATATGTGTATGGAAGTTAGGAATATTAAAGGAAGTAAAATATGAAGGTTTAAGCTGAAATGAAGTGAATTTCGAGCTCAAAATAGGATTTCTGGGCTAGGGGAATCGATACCCATTCAAGGGGAATCGATACCCTCTCAAACGACAGAATTCCAGAATGTCATGAGGGTATCGATACCCCCAGAAGGGAATCGATACCCCCTAAAGGAAAATTATAAATATTGGTTTAATAAGTTCGTTTAAGTTGTTAGTATCAAATTACAAGGTGTAGGTATCTAATAATTGTCTTAAAATGTATAATTATGTAGATTCAGAGCCTAAACGAGTTCCGGAATCATTGACAAGTAAGATCGATAAAGAGGGAATATAAGAGATTGGAATGGACTAGTGAGGCCAGGTGAGTGCATATTAGTATTATATGATGTTAAATGGAAATAAGACTTGCGACAAGTCTATTTCCATAATAAAATGCATGAATTCATAAATAGAAGTATATATGTGTATGATTTATATGTGTTGACATGTTATTGTATATATGTATTATATGGTTGATGTGAATATGTGATATGTTATGATGATATAAACCATATGATATGATAATAAATTATATGAATATAAAAGATAAGTTATGTGGTATGATCTTTGATATATATATATATATATATATATATATATAATGAAATATTACTACTTGAATACATGTTATGAGATAATTTAAGTAATAATATGAGAATATGGTAAAAGTGAGTTTATGAGAAATGATATGAACTAAGTAAGCAAAGGTTACATAAATAATATATTAACTAGGAGACTTGAACTTCAGTGATACTATGAGCATATAAGATAAGATAGAGGAGAAAGATTCATATGCTTAAATAAAATTATGATACATTAGTTGTATAATAGAAGCTATGGAGTGATATGAAATGATTATAGGAGTTGTACGGAATTGAATTAAGTAAATAGATTAAATTATACATAAAAGAAATAATAGAAGTAATATATTCAGGTTTATAAGTATAATGTAGGTTAGGTAATGTAAGTGTATACTAAGAAATACAGAATAAGGTAGATGATATGATGTAAATTATATTATGAATTAGTGATGTTGGAATGAGATATAAATATGCAATAAAACTTATGTGTTATATGATAAATATGAACATATGAGAATAAGAGATTAGATAAGTGACTTGGTGATAAAAGCTATATGACCATGGATTAGGTAAATATGAATAATTTAAGTGATATGTAACTATGAGTATTTGAGTATGTATCCATGTGAGTTGTTTCATAAGGTTATATGAAATATTATACTATATGACTATGTGAGTATATGAAAAAGAATATAGGTACATGCAAGTTATATCGAAAGGAGTTGTGTAACCATGCTTGATATGTATTACATGTATGGGAATATAAGAGAATAAAGCATAAATTATATGAAAAGATATGATTCATGTGATGTGAACCATGTGAACATATGAGAAAGTGTATAAGTTATATGTATTACATTATATATGTGATTTTACAAGAATTGACATGAACTATGCGATTACATGATTATAAGAGATCAGACATGTGATAAAAGATAATTAATATGCATGTGTGAATATGAAATGATATAAATGATAATGCCAATGTTATGTGTTATGAGAGCTAGGGGTATAGTTAGCATGTCAAGAGTCGAGGGTCTATGTGGTCCATCGGGACATATATGTATTCTTTGGAACATGTGTGAAGTTTGGTGAGACACATACTTGATCCCTAGTATATGTATATGATTCTTAAGGAATGATATGTGGTCCTTCGGGACATATATGTATTCTTTGGAACATGTGTGAAGTCTGGTGAGACACATACTTGATCCCTAGTATATGTATATGATTCTTAAGGAATGATATGTGGTCCTTATGGACATTATTATATGGCACTACGGTGCAATTCTACGCGGCACTACGGTGCAATTCTATGTGGCACTTCGGTGCATTTATATGAGCTGTGGTGACAGCATTAGTGCACAACCTCCATAAACTCACATAACTATAGTTCTCACATATGTACATGGGCTAATCAAGAGATATAAACAAATATATGTTAGTGATATGATAAATGTTATAGAAATGATATGATGTTGTGTATGTATAGTGTTTGATTGAAAAGGTTAAGCATAAAAGTATGTGATTACATGATAAACTGTTAATGATGAGTTGTGTGTATGTATGTATTTACTGTAATTAATCTGATATGATTTTATATGATACGAGGAAATCATGTAATTTGGTATAACATGATAGAACAGAACATGCATGTATTGATATATGTTATAAATTGCATTATAAGTTTTTATGCCTCACTAAGTCTTCGACTTAGCGTGTGATTGTTTCACACGTAGGGTACAGAAGCAAGAAGAGAAAAGAATAAAAGTAATACAGGTCAGCATCTCCCTTACAAGATTTCAGATCAGAAAATAGATGAGTTAAATGATTTTTGTTATTTTGAATATAGTTGGCATGTACTAATTGATTGAGTTAAATATGCTCTGATCGATTTTGGTTATTGTGGTCAAATTACGTAACTAAACTGCTTTTACTCTAAGGAAAGTTTTAAATTTTCTTTGAATTTTGTCAAGAGTCAAAGTTTGAAAAGTCAATGTGACACCTCGAACTCGTATCCGGGTCGGGTACGGGTTGGGGGTGTTACAGAGACGACTCCCCTTCACGGTTTGAGTCGACCTTGTTTCTTCGGATGATTCCCCTTCGTTGGAAATCCAAGTGGTATATACTGTCAGTCGGATATTATCCATCGTGGAGTTGAAATATGGCTTGAAAACTTTAACCGGAAACTAGCCACTCGTCGTTGAGTTAGACTAAACTGAATCCATTTTGAATTGACTCTCGAACCTGTCTGAATTGGTTCTCAAACCCGATTTGAAGTTGATTCTAAGATACGTCGATCTTTCAATAGGTCAAGTTGGTTGAGGTGTAGCTCCTCACCACTGAGTTAAGCAACCACCATCAATTTTTTTGAAGATGTTTTTCAATCGAGTATCTTTTATTGTGAAGTTGAAACTTGATTCTAAAGCAGCAAAAATTATGTATGCGAAAATTGATAAATGTGATGCTCTTAAGTATGTCTAAGATGAATGCAAAATGAATTAGTTATTGTTTTATTTCTTAAATGGAGTTTTATTCTTTGTCTGCTGGTCTTGTCCTTGGAATCGATGATGCCCTAGCATTGACGACCTCATGGAAAATATCTGACATTTGCTAATTTGTTAGCTCAATCTAGTGATCTTGCCCTCTTGATTGAATGGATCAATTTTAATCCAGAGATTCTTAAGTGTTCTTTTAGCCTTTGTTTACTCAAGGGAGTAAGACTCTTTTACATTTTGGTTGATGATCAACTACTGGAACTGGTTGAATCATCATCGTAGTTGATACATCAATATTCAATTAAAGGCTTCCTTACGTGGCTTGGAAGCTCAAATGGCAACTTCTTCAGCCAAGGTTACCTGTTTCAGTGTCCGTAAAATTATTTTGATTATCATGGGAAAAGACTGGTGAACAAGAAGACATGCTGCCTTGAAATTATATCAAGCAACCTCAATGCTTCTTGTGAGTTCTCTGCTTCTTGTACTCGTAGAGTACTTTAAATTTCTTGCACGGGAATCTTGGCAACAAATCTTGTCATTATTCTAAATGTCGTTGAGTTATAAACATCTCACTTTCTTCCTCTCACGCTCATTTGGGCTATCATTATCATCAGGGCTTGCATTCCTGTTGTTTCTCTTTTATATGGCATCCTCAAATACAACAGTAAACTCATGCTTCAGGATGGACCTGATAATGAATGAATTTATCATGAGCTAAACTCTTTTCGGTCAACTCATTGCTGTAGGTCTCTTACACCTTACTTGATGACCATTTTTATAGTAAAGAAAAACACTGTGTTGGATAAAGCAACCATCTGTATTACTCATATTCACTTTGAAATGATTGGTTAGAATTGTTATTTTTGTCCCTTTGATCTAGTATCACGTCTGGCCATGGATTATAACACTATCTTCTTCTTCGTAACGTCAAGCTTTGTTTTGATAGAAACTACATCAGGAAGCACGGGTGGTGGAAAGAGAAGAGATTAGAAACTTGGAGATGCCCCACATTGTTTCAGGTCCTTCAACCGTTTTTCGAGAAACTATGTCTTGTCTGAGATATATCCTTTTTTTTAAAAAAAAAAAATTAGTATGAAAATGATGTCAGAGCAATTGGTGCAAAGTATCAGTTCATTGAATATCAAATAAACAAATCACACAAGTTGTTTTCAAAAGTTATAGCCCTTTTGACATGTGTCAAGATCCATGGGTGATATGAGAAGGCAATGCGATTTGGTTTTGATTTTCATGATTTTCAAATAGGATGTAAACAAAATAGCACAACTGATGCAATCCACTATAAGGACCTTTAGAGAGCATTTCTATTTTAGTTCTCAAGAATCTTCCATTTGTTCAAGTTTCACAGACTCCTTGAGAAGAGATAACGTCGAAATATCGATCTAAAAACAAAAACCCTTGAGTGTTTTTGAGTAATCAACTATAACAGATGTTTCCTAACTCCCTTAGTCCACCTTCCATAAAAATTTAATTTCAAATCCACATTTATTTCAGGCCTTATCGCCTTTCTTTAAATTATACTTTGTTAAACTTGATGTCCTCGTTTTAGATTTTACTGGGAGATTCATCTCGACACATAAAGACTAGTGTCATGATCTGAATGTACTCGTATTCATAAAGTTAGAGAACTTAACATTGCCCCTTTCTTTAGAAGAATACCCTTAATTAAAGGATTCAAGTATCAGAAAGTCTTCGACTTGAAAAACTCAAATGAAATTCACTTCATAAAGCTCGAACATTACCACCATAACTGCTTCAGACATTACCTCCAAAGATTAACAGCATACTACTTTCAGCAGAGTGCCTCAGCATTATCGTTCATTAATATCACATTAATTCTTCAATTTCAAAATTTCCTAAGTTTGTCAGGAAGAATCTGCTATAGTTTGAGTGTTGGTGAAAATTAGAAAATTTCATCTTTAGAGCTCAATTTCTAAGCAGCTGATCTAAGCTAAATTTGTTTATTCCACCATTCCATTTGTAAAAATTGTATATCGTCACAGAACGACCTTAATAAAAATGAAAACTAAACTGGTCTTGCAATGTCATGCATCGGAGATACCCCATCTTGTTTATTTTTATACTTGTACGAGTGAGATAACATTTTTCTTTTTCGGGTAAAAGATATGGATCTTTTTTTTATTAAAGGAATTTGATCTCGGCATATATCAAAAGGCTATAACCTTATTTCCCAAAATGTGCATTTCATTATACTTGATATTCACTGAATTTCAAACAATTCTTTATTACTTAAAGAAATGTTATTTTAAAAGAAATGTTCAAATATATAAAAGATAAATATTTTTTTATTAAAGGAATTTGATCTCGGCATATGTCAAAAGGCTATAACCTCATTTCCCAAAATGTGCATTTCATTATACTTGATATTCATTGAATTTCAAACAATTCTTTATTACTCAAAGAAATGTTATTTTAAAAGAAATGTTCAAACATATAAAAGATAAATTCAAATAAGAAATTGTTTCATAGGCAACACAATTATGTGGTAATAATGATGATTTCTTCTTGTCTCATCTTAAGATATCATGTTCCTTGATTACGGCATTCACTTTTCAGATCCATCTCCAGTTGCACAAACATCCACTTCGGGAGTGTCCTCACTTTCATAGTAAAATTCCATCTTTTTTCTATCCATCATTAGTTGGATCAAAGCTCTAAATTCGACACATTCTTGTACATCATGTCCATCATCATTGTGATTACAGCAATGACTACCACATTTGTGATCTGATGTGCTAGGATGCAGCGTAAGAAACCTTGCTTTTACTATTTGTCTCCATACCCAGGCTAGGGGAGACGTTATTTCAACAACACTTGTTTTGACTCTCTTATTCCTTTCCTCAACAATTGCATTAACTCCACCTTCTTGGTGGTTAGGCAAAGGGTTCTGTGCAACATTTGGTGCCCCTGAGTTATTAAAGTAGATCCAATTCTTGTTTCACATTCTCTGTACGATCCTCTTGAATGTGAGGTAGTTCTCGATAGTGTGCCCTGAGACACCACCATGATATTCACAATGTGTGTTCTCATCATGCCACATGGGGTATGGAGGCTTCATAGGTTCCACCGGGTATGGTGACACTACATGAGTGTCAAAGAGTTACTGATAAAGTTCTTTGTAGGTTATGGGAATATGATCGAAATGTTTCCTTTTCCTTTCCTTCATAGGTTCCTTTGAATCTTGTCTAGAAGTACCTGACGGTATAGAAGCAGCTGATTTTGGGTTGGAGATTGTAACACCTTTGATGTTGTTGACCTCATCATCCCTCTTATTCATAGGAGGTTTCTTACTAGCCTCCCTTCTTCGATCTTACCTTGTTTTATGGCCTTTTCTATCATCTCTCCGGCCATAACTCAGTCAGAAAAATTTCCAGATGTGATTGCAACCAGGTGCTCGAAGTAAGAAGCCTTCAGTGTTTGCACGAAGAGCTTCCTGGTTTCCTTCTCATCCAAAGGTAGATGAACTTGCACAGCTAAACCCCTCAATCTTTGTGCATATTGTTTGAAACTTTCGTTATGCTTTTTCTCCATACTTTGCAGCATAACTCGATTTGGTCTCATATAATTTACATGTTTGTATTGTTCCAAGAATTACTTGGCTAAATCCTTCCAGGTCTTGATATGAGATTGGTTTAGCTAGTTGTACCACCAGATGGTTGAACCAGACAAACTCTCCTGGAAGCAATGAATCAGGAGTTAGTCGTTTCCTACATATCCTATCATCTTTCGACAGAATATGGTAATGTGGTCTGACGGGAAACTGTTCCCATCGAATTTCTCAAACTCAGGGGATTTGAATTTTAGAGAAATAACCAAATTTGGGACTAACCTTAGTTCCATGACATCGACTCCATAGTAATCATGGTCTCCCTTAACCATATTTATTTGGTCCTCCAGCAGCTTGATTTTTTCTTCCATTTTCTTTACCT
Source organism: Hibiscus syriacus (assembly GCF_006381635.1). NCBI lineage: Eukaryota > Viridiplantae > Streptophyta > Magnoliopsida > Malvales > Malvaceae > Hibiscus > Hibiscus syriacus. The sequence goes on from NW_024063016.1 coordinate 286,736, forward strand.
TGTATTTTTCATCAAAAAACGGTATATGATAATCACCTGGATTATTCTCAGGGTTGGATACAAAAGTTTGTACTTTTACAGCAGATAAGGCCTTTTTTTACAGCGGATGGGTCCCCTTGAAGTCCTGGTAAGATTCAAGGTGAAACAACCACTTGCGGGGTAGGTGGCATAGTTACCCCTTCCGATGTCCCTACCCCAGGTGCACTCACTTGATTAAGGCAAGATAATTTTGCAACAACTTGGTCAACCAACGACTCTTGGCTTTTGGTGATTGACTCCAGAGTGTTTTGATTATTCTGACTTATTTTCTCTTCCATCTTCTTTTGCAACCTTAACATGTTCTCCTCGAGTTGGGCTATCTTTTCTTCCATCTTCTTCTTTTTTGAACGAGTGTTATGTGGATGAGGTATGTCCAGTGTTTGTTCCTTTTGATGAGATATTTTCTGTTAGTTAATGTGAATGTAAAGAAATGAAAAAAAACAAATGTAAAGAATGTAGAAATGCATGATGCATGAAATCTTCGAGGCACTAATCCAAAAATGTGTCTTGTTATTATAAATAATATTTATTAGGACAAAAGTGTTGTTTCTTAAGAGACTAAAAACATCTCAAAGGTATATTCTGACTAAGCCCTCTAGACCCCGAACGACTTCTAACAGGTTTACGAGTCTTCTTCCTTAATCTGTCACCGACTAAATACCTTGTCGAACTACTCCAACTTCTCTTGCCAAACCATGCAAGTGATGTGCCGTTTTCTGTACTTGCTCCAAGAAATGATTGCATCTTTAACTTTCACCCTTTGTTGAGTCTGTTCCCTAACAGAAACGCCATTAGAGCCCTCCATCGAAAGGAACTATTTTGAAGTTCATTTGCTTATTTCTTGAATTCGTCAACAATGGCCTCCAATTCAGCTATCGTTTTGACATCCTGTTCTTGTTGTCTTTGAAGAGACCTCTCCAGGTCAGTAACCTTTTTCTCATCTGCCCCTACAACCTTTGCCAACCCATTTTTGAAAAGTTAACTTTTGATGTGCTTGGTGTAAACCCGGTTCATTATGATTCCTTCACAATGCAACAAAGTGGTATATTCTTCAATTGTGGGTACCATGTCTTCTTGATTAAATGTGAAATAACTGTACCCCAGATTCAAATTAGGGACTCATCTATCTTGGCATAGAGTAGAAGTGCGATATCACTATACCACTGGTAGAATTTCCATTTTCAAATGCTCCGCAGTTCTTGAACATTGTTTTTCTTAAGGCTGAAAGAAGCATAACTAACCAGATCTGACACATAGTTGTCTTACATACTGTCTCCCTTTTCCATCTGAGTCTTTTCTGACCATAACCGGACCTCTGCATTTTTCACCTTTTGCATTATAACCCCTTTATTCATTAATGCAAACTATTTATGTTTAACAAACACGTTTTTATGGATCAACACCTCTTTTGAATGCTGTAAATGATAAAAAATAAAAGAAAACAGAACAAAAATGAAAAGAAAAAAGTTAGTGGGATAAAGATAGTAATCAAAATAATAATGAAAAAAAGTCCTTCCCCACATGCTTATTATTCCTACCCGGACATGATCTTTATCCCTCTTGTTAATTTTGAACAAGTCTTAACCACATAAACTTATAGTTCACATGCTCTTAACAGAAAATAAAGCAGGAAATAACTCAAAACAACCTAGGTTTTGAAATGAAGTTTTGGGATGGACTCTAATTCCTTGTCTCCTAAAAAAAGGTACCCGAGTTCTCATCGCTAGTGCCCCCTTATGCTTCCCAGACCCTCAGTCATAAGCTTACAAGCTTTTGTGGACCAAGTTAAACTCGAGATGATACATTCCTTTATATCTATACGGATAATAAATTCACACGAAGACATAAGATATATGAATCCCGAAGGTTACTTGCTAGACATATACGGAGAATAAATTCCCACTAATGCGTCTCTTTCACCTCCAGTTAAAAAGGTTTGGACCTCGGGTATAGAACCTGAGATGAAAATTTTAAGAAGCTGAAATCATTGGAAAAACATCAGTACAACTATTTATTTGAAAAAAAATCAAAGATAAGTAATAAGGATCGAATAAATAAATTAAAATTTAAACTTATAATTTTCGCTTAAAAAAGACAACTAAAAATTAATTTTAGCTTGACTCACTTACTTGTCCCCAGTGGAGTTGCCACAGTGGAGTTGCCAATCTGTCGTAACTGTCCTTCGGGTGGGCCCGAAATCGGGCTTCGACTTAAATAAATGGGTTAGAGTCACCACCGACCATTTATCTTTAAAAATAAGAATTAGGTTGATCTGACACCTTGGTTTATTTTCTTACCTGATCCGCGTCTTACAAAAAAATATGTTGAGTTCAGGAGTCGGTTACATTCAAGGAAGGATTAGCATCCTTGTACTGCCCTTTCGGTACTAATTTAATTTTCCAGTTGTCTTAATTGCGAAAATTACAAGTTAAATTAAAAGTAAAAATTATATCCAAATTACTTACCTTTAACAAGAATTTTGTGATATAATTGAAGTCCTAATTTTTTTAAAAATAATAATAATAATAATAATAATAATAATAATAAATAATAATAATAATTAAAAATATAAATACTGCAAAAAAACAAAATTAGGGCACCAAAGTAAAATGAATAAAAATAACAAAAAGGATAAAATCGAAATTAAATTAAAATTATGAGGTGAAATTACAAATGGTGACCGAATTGAACTACGCTTCAAAACTGGGAGGACTGCGGAAAGGATTTAGAAATCCTTTAATTACACTAGTGCCCCCTCTATAAAAACCCCCCAAGCCTCTATTTTGACCTCATTTGCATCAAACCACCGAAAATATTCTCCCTTCTTCCCTCAAATTCTCTCAACCAAACCCCTCGCCCCCGATGAAAACCTATCACCGGACCACCACTCGCCACCAGTTACGATGGCTGACGAACCATAACCTATCCCCAAAATACTTGACTAACAACCCTAACCCCAAACCCAATCACAAAAGTTCCATACAACAAGCCAAACGCCCTAGATCTAGGCCAAACCCCCTCGGTTCTCTTACCTTTTTCGATGACTCTTCGGTTTTCGAAGGTGCTTGGCTCCTCTCGGTTCCGACGAACAAAACGATGCTCAGTTCCCTTTTTATGATCTTTTTCTTTGCATCTTTGTGGATTTCGAATGATTCATTTTTTTTATGATTTGTTAATGATTTTTTGTTATTCTTCGTCGGGTTTATATAACCTCAAAGGAAATCTTTTCCTTTGAATCTCGGTGGCTCAATCCCGATTTAATAGGGATTTTTGTTTTTCGTGGAAGATCCTTCTGTTATGGGTTTTATGGAACGTATTTGTTCCATATTTTGCTCTGATCTTTTCTGTGTTGGGTACCGAAATGCTTCAGTTTAGCGCGTATCAACGCATGTTGCTCCTTTTGTCGGCGCGTGGTCCTCACGCGCCGTTAACTACTAGCTGGTGCTTTTGGAACGTTGAGATCACTTTCTGGCCGTTGGATTGGGTCAGATTCAACGGTCCAGATCTGGTTGCGCTGTAGCTTAAGTGTGTGAAACCCTAACCTAGTAGGCTTCCTGATCTCGACAATTTGCCCACTGGGTCAGGTGGGCTAGCGGCTGGGTTTCCCATCGAGTTTGCTTGCTGGGTCAGGTTTGCAGGCTCGGTTGGGCTTCATTTTTAGATCGAGACTTCAGATTTTTGGGCTTATTGGACCCCTAAAATAATAATAATAATAATAATAATAATAATAATAATAATAATAATAATAATAGTAACAACATAATATAATATTATATAATAAATAAATAATAAACAATACATAAATACAAATAACACTTATTAAAATCTATATAACATACATTATATTTTCAAAAACCATTTTAAAAACTATATACTATATGTTTTCAAAAATATTTTAAAAACTATATATTATATATGTTTTCATAAATATGTTTTCAAAACTATATATTATATGTTTTCAAAAACTATATTATATATACGTTTTCAAAAATATTTTAAAAACCATATATTATATGTTTTAAAACGTGTTTTCAAAACCATATTATATATATTTTCAAAAACTAATTTTTTTTTAAAAATATATATATTATTTGTTTTCAAAAACCGTTTTCTAAAAACTATATAATATATTTTTTCAAAAATAATTTCAAAAACTATACTATATTATTATATATACTAAATGAACCTCAGACGAAAATAGATGTCTACAATCATATCATGCCACAACTTAATTCGCGTCAAATCAACGATCAAATCTAATGATGAGATATCAAAATAAAAAATATAACATTGTGTATGATATAAAAAAAATAGTTTAGTGATCAAAACATAAATACAAGAATATATAAGGTATCAAATAGGTAGTTGACCCATAAAAATCATTAATTCATCTATTTTATTCAATTAACCTCGATTTATTTTTATTTTTTCAAATTAAATCCTAGTGTTAAATTTTATATTTTATTTTTGAGAAAATAGCTTCGTCTTATGAATTTTAAACATTATTTGGTAAAGTTTTAAAATCTTTTTTATAAATCTTTTTTAAATAAATAATAAATAATATTTCATATATAATATTTATAAGTTATTTCCCTATTTTTAAAATATAAAACTTATTTTTGCATTATAAAATAATTATATTCGGTTAATTATTTGGTAACACTGACCATAGCCATGAATCCCTAACGTAGTACGTACTAGAGTTCGATAATGTAGATCAGTAACCCAAACAGATAAATTGGACCAATCTATAATGATCACCTGCAAGCTCAAACATCCAAGTTTAGTTTCCATTTAGACAACAATAGAATAGCAACCATTAGCTAAACGATCACTAGTCAACTTTTAATATGTTTTGATATTTTCTATGTATTTTCTATTGATAATTTGTTTTCGTCATTCTTAAAATTTTATAAATTCACTCTCTAACATAAAATCATACATCCGCTACCCTACTCTACTTCAGTAAATAGTTGTTCTAATAAAATAGAAAATTAAACCCAAATCTAAAAGTTCCACACTTGATTTATCCAAGTTATCTATGACATGCTTCATTCATCTATATAGAGAACTAGAAGAATTAACAAAGAAAAAAAGTAAAGAAGAATGCAACTATGGTATTGGAATCACAAGGAAGCTTATATCATAGATTCCATTATGGGAAACCAGCCTCCAGTTTTGAAAATTTAAAGAAATCATGAAAGGGACGTATATAGTCTAATGCTCTGCTTACTTGCATAAATACTTACCAATAGTCAGAACTTCAAAATGTCACTAAACCGTGATATAAAGACCCTACTAATTAAGCAAAACAAAGCATAGTTGGCGTAGAAATGAAAAAGAACAACCATTTAAACAATGAAATAGAGCAGTGAAAGGGTAATAAAACAGCTCAATTCACATGGCTTGTGTACTCTAGTTTCAAAAATGCTTCACTCTCAATGCAACAAACATTGACGCCAAAATTCTTTCTCTAGTTTGCTTTATGTTGTGGTCGACGTTATTGATCAAGTCACAAAGCAATTCACTGGAAGACCTACTTTAATAATTCTTTCTCTAGTTGTTGCTTCTTCTCAAAGGCCCATGCCATGTTCATTACCTAAAAAAGGTTCAGGGAATTTTGCATCTCCACATCAAGCCTCATTGAGTCCGTCAACCCTGCATTAAATATTCGACCTGCTGGTTCACTTACATTGTACTGCTATGTGCCAACAGCCCTTGAAATTGGTGCTGTTACTCCTCAACAGTTCTAGTCTAGTTCAAGTTAGTTGATCAAAATGGTTACGTCATAGTGGTAGGTCAAACCTCAAAGTGTAACATTCCTTGAATGCCTCCCATGCGAGACTCGGTTCCTCTGGCTCCTTCTGATAAGACCACATTGCACCTTACTAACATGTGGAAAGGCACCAAACAAAACGTGTATATTTCTGTTGCCTGCTAATTGGAGAAGAATTTCACACCGGTGTAACCAAATTAACTAATCCTCCAACCCATCAAATGTTGGAAAACCAAGCTTTGTGTAACGCAACACCACTTAAACCCTGTCAACGGTAGTTATTGTTGCTCATGCTCCCATCAAACTTTCTTTTGCTGTTTCAGTTGAAACCAACAAGTGACTACAATGGTAGTGACAGTTGTTGCAATTCATTTCCCAATTTAGACTCGATTTGTGTGATGCTTGCTACCATTCCTGACTTGGCTTCTTCTACTCTTGTTTCATTAATTTTTTGCGCTTCTAGTAACAAAGCCCTCGACTCTTTTTCATTGAAATAGCCCGCGGTGTCTGGCTCTGATGTTAAGTTGTTAGGGTCACAGGTTATGGATCGAGTCACTAGACGAATCATGGCTTTGATTGATAAACCTTACCTATCAATTCCTACCTTGTGAAGAACCTATAATTAAATAATATATGGAACTCATCAAGGGGAGCTTCTAAGGAAGAGAGTCCTAAACCTCTATAAATTGGAATAATTTATTTTATTTTATCAATAAGAATCATCCCCTTAAAGGTTTCATAGGGTTTTATTTTTGTAGAAGAAACTATAATTGAGGAAACTAAACTGTAGGACTTTGAATTGCAAGAAAATATTTTCTAAATAAATTATTCCAATTAGAAATATTACTAATATAAACCTATTAGTCTACTTTACCTTTTGGGTGCCTTTGATTTCTGTCTTGCCCAAAAAGGCAACCGTAATACTTCACCACAAAATAGAACTGGTTATAATTTAATTGACTACATTCTTTTTTCTAAGATCTAATATTTCAGCCAGAAAAAACTGAGAAAGAAGACCAAAGCTAATATGTTCAAACAATATGCCAACAAAATCTACATTATTTATTGATCAGAAATGCTGAGTGTTCTACTTTGCACTAGAGATTTGTGCCATTCAATAACACAAGGAACAGTTACAGATGCTGTGAAATTTCAGAAAAGCAGCTAATGTTCATTAGGATAAGACTTTACAAAGAAAAATTAGAGAAGAATGAAAAGGAAGTCAGAGATCCTTGAGTTTCCTTTCTGTCACAGGTCCAAAGTCTTCTATGGAGTAATACATTGTACAACTTACCTCTACATAACACTGAACTAAGACAAGCAGATAATTAACACAGATGAGAATTTTGGAAACTTGAGAACCTCAGTACCAACTGCAATAAACAAAGAAACTGACTAGGGATGATCATCGTGTCTTTTTCCCCACTTCAAGTTCAAAACTTAGTCATGTAGCCTCAAAACCACCTTGTTGGATGAAAGGACTCCCATGCAAGCAGACTCTAAATTTTAAGTTAATTGAGACGATTCCTAGTAAACATAGCCACAAAGAAATCCAGATTAATTTATACCAGTAGACCAATGTAATTGAAAGCATGATAGGCCTAAAGAACATATTGTTGCTTAGAGTGACCTTAGGATTAAATCCACCACAAGAAGCTCACAGAGAAAACAGACTGCAACGGACAACTTAATTACAGACCTAGAAGTCTGAAGAACTGACACAGCAACAATGATCAACAGAGTCTAGTGAAAAAAAAATAACAGATTAAGTACAGTACCGACCAGCTCAAGATGAAATTCAGAAATTGAAGTTCATTTCCGATCACCAGCACCCCCTCATGATAGCTTTAAAAAAGCCAGAAATATGAATGACTACCCACCAAGACTCTACATGATGAAACTTGAAGAAAAGGCTAATTTGAAGAAAGGTGTCAATAATTACCAAAGTTTTGAATCAATCGTCCCCAGTAGGAAATAATGTAAGAACCTTCCTTCCACCATTTCCATTGGCAGATTCCAAATCTTCCACATAACTACTGGGAGCTTGATTGTGCACCGGCGTCCCTCCCATCCTGTGCATTGGTTGCTGCGTCTGCCTGCCTAAGAAAGGATGCTCCAATTGGCTATTTGGAGATGACCCGTAGAGACCCATTTGTGGCCGATGATACTGAGACTGCAAATGAGGATGCCCTACCGCGGCCGCCAGCATTTGCTGCTGTTGTTGGTGATGCTGCAGGGCTGGCACTGGCACGAAAGGTAAGAAATGCTCTGAATTAGCTCGAGCAGGATGAAGAAAGTGTGGCGGAATCGGTGAGCTTGCAAACAAATGGTCCGTCGCTGGATCAGCGGAGGCCCCTAATCCGGCACCACCAGATCCTCCGTTGGCACAGCCTCCACTACCACCAGACAAGCCTTGCATTCTCTTCAAATAAAGGCGATACTTCTGCAAATGGCTCGCAACGTTTTCTCTCGTCAAGCCATCGACACTCATCAACTGCATTATGGTCTTGGGGACGGCGTTCTTGATCCCCAAATGAGCCACGGCGTCAACGAATCTCTTGTGGAGCTGTGGGGTCCACACAAGGCGAGGCCGCTTGAGAGTGCGCGCGGGCTCATCTCCGGCTGCCCCGGATCTCAGGTCCCCGGAATCGGCGGCGAATTCGGACAAGGAGTGTTGAGAAGGGGGCAGTAGAGCCGAGGAAGGCGGAGGAGGATGAGGCTGTTTGTGTTGGGCATGGTTGGGGTTGCGAATGTCGAAGGCGAGAGCAAGATCAGGAGTAATTAGGGATTGGGAAAGAGGCATAAGTTCCTCCGGGGATGGCAGCTCTTCCTCCCATTTGGAGAACCAATTTGACTCTTCTTCCCTCATAATTATTCACAGATAGCAATGAATCCCAAATTGGAGCTATAAATCCAAAGCCTCTTAGCTCACTGCACCAACCAACAAACAAACAAAAAGATTATCGAGTTTCAGAATTTACTCACATATTTGAGGAATTAGTAATAAACAATTGCTTATTCTTTGAAAAATAAAAACAAGAATAAGTGGAAGCAAATCTCACGTTGAGAGCGAAAGAAAGAGTGGAGGGAGGTTCGAGGTGGATCTTTATTTTCTTCTTTTCAGCTTTTACCAATGCCTACACTTCATGCTTTTCTTATTATTCCTTCCTTTTTTTTTTCCAATAACCTTTTCTCCCTTTTACATATTTTTTCTCCTTTTCAATAAACAACTATAATGATCATCATTTTTTTTAAAGATAACAAATTGTTTTATGATTATAGGAAGGGACGAATTTAAAAAAAGTTAAAGGATGTACACATATATGTTAATAATATAAAATTTTTGAATGAAGCAGACATAAATAAAATTTCAAAATAGACAATACCAATAAAATAGATTACTAATCGAAAAATTTCAGAGTTAACACAATAAAATTTCAGGATAGACACCATCAATAAAATAGGCAACTAATCGAAAAATTGAATTTCAAAGTGGGCACGTGCCCACCCTCAGCCCTCAATGAATATGCCACTAACTATAGGGTATTACTTTATCAAGTCTCTCTATTATTAAAAGTTATTAAATGTTCATTCGACTATAGAATGTTCCTTTGTTAAGTCTCTTGCCTATTATAAGTTTCAAAATAGTCACCCGACTATTCATTATATTATAAACTTATCTTTTTTTATAAAAAAAATGGCGATTATGTAAGCTTGATGTTAACATAATGAATTAGATATGATAATTGTTTAAGATTCTTGGATCAGATTTTATCATATCACAATCAACAGGTTAACGTTTAGCTCAGAATATCATAAATTTATAACTTTTAAATGAATATTCTGGTGTCCATTTTAATACTTTTAATAGTTAAGAGACTCAATAAAGTAACACTTTATAGTTATAAGATTATTTTGTAACTTTCAATAGTTGAGAGACTTAATAAAGCAATATCTTATAGTAAGAGGTCCATTTGTGTACTTTACCCTATTTTTTATTGGTATAATATCAAAACAATATTCTAATAATTGATTAAATTTATTACTAGTTTTTCTTTGAATATTTTAATTTCTACTGTTATATTTTAAGGTAGAAATCTCATAAAATTTTATTAAATAGTTAGTTTAATTATTTTTAGTATTTTCACGTTCAACTTTTCATTTTATGATTCTTATTTTAGAGTGTTAATTATTTGTTGACCAACAATTTTCATATACAAAGGGAGCTTTTTACCCAAAAATGAATGTTGAAATCAAAATGCTACAAAATATTTATTATTATTATTAGTATTGTTATTATATTTTATTTTAATCATTCTATTTTCAAATACTTTATTTTCATCATTTATTCATCAATTAATTTAAAAATAATTATTCACATCATATGAATAATGTGACATATTAATAAAAAAAATTACTAATTTTAATCTTAAACTTACATCACGTAATAAAATATTTGTTTCTCTCACCTAGGGATGTCAATTGAGCGGAACGAGAGTACCAGCAACATAAACTTTCATCTCCATTATTGTCCCTAGATCCATTGCATGTATACAATTCAAAACCATCACCACAATATTCAAGACCAAAACCATCCATGTCATGTCCTACCTTCCACATGCATCCTTTCATTTGAAAAAAAATTATGAAATATCTATCTTTCGCATTTTTATCATATATGCGATATTATTTCAACTTTCATCATTTTTTTTAAAAAAAACAATAAATTATTATATCTTTTTAATTGATAAATTAAAATATAACTCCAACATGAATTCAATAAATTTAAAAAATAAAACCTTTACATAATATTCAAGCACAAACAATGTCTGAAATACATTGTAAATGCAACACGGGTACAAAAAAATCTAGAATTCAATCAGTAGTATATGCAACAAAATTATTTTTTGAAAGTTTTATTTTTAATATATGTTATTTATAGTGAGCAGCATGGAGTGGGATGGAAATAAGGTCATAGTCATGTCTGCTTCGGTCTAATTTTTATTTTGAATCTCATACCCTATCCTCATCCCCGGTGACATTGAATCCATCTTGTTCAATTGAGTGCAAAGTGGGACTACGAGAAATGGTGGCGATGGAGGTGATCGTAATAGAGGTCTTGGCAGTGGAAAAATGAAGCATGTGGAGAAGTCAACACAAGAAGATCGAGAAGCATGGTACCCAAGCCATGAATGCTTCCTGAAATTTCAGGCCATAATGAATTTAACAACATTTTTGTCTAAACTATATGTGCAAAAATTATGGTCAGTGTCATTTACACTGTGCAATGAATGAAATACTATACATTGATTAGTCCAATGGTGAGAACGCAATTTTTTTAAATTAAACAACCAAAATGTAATCATACTAATAATCTGGTGACTGTGGATATAGTTTACGCTTGTTATTTTTATGTTTTTCTCTATTTTAAAACAAATAAATAGTACTGAGTCAAACGCAACAAAATAATTGAGCAATCATAGATACTGTAAATGAGACTAGACAGATCGAGAGCTGCTCAAGATCGACTCGATCAAGGCTCGATAAATACTCGGATCGAATGGACTCGACTCGAGTTCTTAACAAGCCGAAACGAGCTACTTAATATTCGACTCGAAAAACTCGTGAGTAGCTCGAAAATATAATATATTAAGATTTTATTTTTTAAAATAAATTATTAATAATATTAATATTTATGTATTGCTTTTTTTTAAATACAGTAAGATTTTCATGTATTTAATGTTCGGGTTCGAGTTTAAGTTTAAGGCTTCAATTAAGTTAAGTTTAAGAATTTTTTTTCATTTCGAGCTTTTTTGAGCTGCTCACGAGCTTCAATTCAAGATTTCGAGTTCGAGTGGAGCTTGAAAACTTTAAACTCGTGAGTTTTCAAGTCGAGTCGAGCTTCATTTAAGAGTTTTCAAGTCGAGTCGAGCTCCACAATACTCGAGTTCAACTCAGCTAGTTTACACCCCTAATAGATACTTTTTAGAGAAAATAACCTCAGTGACAAAAAATCTCATATAATATACGATTTTAACCAACTTTTTCCGGATTTGCCAAAATGACCAACAAAATCGCAATGCGATCGCTAATTCGCAACGCGATCTCCATTATCACAAATTCGCGTTGCATTTCGCGTTGCGATAGTTGGAAATCGCGTTGCGATGGTATACAATGTCGTTGCGATTTTCCCAATTCGCAATGCGAATAAGTAAATCGCAACGCGAATTGGGAAAATCGCAATGCGATACTGACTATCGCAATGCGATACTGACTATCGCAATGCGATAATACAAAATCGCAACGAGATACTGACTTTCGCAACGCGATTCTGACTTTCGCAACGCGATTTACATAGCGCCATTCGTATTAACGCGTATTTTTTTTCAAATTCCAAACACGAATTTTTTCTTAATAAATCGGAAACTGAACCGTCCACAGTAATCGCAACTCATAACCTCAAACCCAAAAACACAACACTCAGTCCCATCTCCATCTCTCACTCTCTACGGCGAAATCCGTCCCCATCTCCGAAGATTTCCGTCCCCATCGCCGGCGAAATCCCTCACAACCATTCACAGTCAAAAATCCCTCACAATCATTCAGAAATGGAAAATCAACCTCCGAGGGTTAGTTTTTTTTATTTTTATTTTGAAATTTTTGCATTATTTTAGGTTTTTCATATTGAGATTGATGATAAGTTTACTGGTAATTTCAATAATAGATTAACCATTTCACTTAGATTTCTTATTAAATTCATTCGATTGCTGCCAATACTGCTAAACTGTTTAGCTTGTGAAGTTAGTATTTGTCTTTGCTTTGTCTTTTGGTTGAAGTAATGCAGAAGAAGAATAGTTTCGAGAATGAAAATCGCAACGCGGAAATAACTATCGCAACGAGATAATCGCAACGCGAAATAAAAAACGCAATGCGATTTTGCGATTTTCATTTCGCGTTGCGATTTTTATTTCGCGGTTGCGATTTTCATTTCGCGTTGCGATTGTCTGGTCGCGATAGTCATTTCGCGTTGCGATTCTCTCGTTGCGATAGTCATTTCCGTGTTGCGATTCTCATTATCTCGTTGCGATTTTCATTTCAACCAAAAGACAAAAACTGTGTTGCAAATTTTAGTTTCAAGAATAAACTACTATTTATGTTTATTGTTTTGTTTTTGGTATATCTTGACAGTGTAATTTTTGGTATATCTAACTTGGTATGTTTATTGTTTTTTTGTAGAAATTTTTTTCGGCTTCATTGACATTAAGGAATAAAGTTAGCCTAGCCACTACAATTGCTTCGAAGCTTTCACCTGCACAAAGAAAATGTTTGAAAGAACCTGCTTCGGGCCATGGCTGAGAGTACAACATCCGGGTGGAGATGCTAGTTTGACCCATTTGTGGCTTCAGACCATGACTAGCGATCTACCGACAGTATACAACGTGGTGAGGAAGAGATATGGTTTCATTTTCCACCGGCGTATACTTGTTTTGGGCGGAAGGAGTTCTGCTTAATCACTGGTCTACGATTCGGACACGATGATGTAGGCCGGTACACTCGTCATATCACCCGCCCATCATGGTTATCTAGGGTTTTTCCAGGGTTTAATAAGAAAGATGGTTTTACTCGGATGAATGACGTCGATGTTGTCCGAGTATGCCTTCTACTACTTTTGTATGCCGGCTTTTTAGGCAGAGAGGCCAGACAACCTATTCCTCAGGAGCTAATATTATTGGTAGAGGACCTAAATGCATGGAATCTGTTTCCGTGGGGTTCGTATATATGGAAAGCTACCTGGACTAAGTTGTCGTCTGCCTTTGATGACCGCAAAAGTTTGCGGGGCGATAGGTCGAAATACACTTTGTCAGGCTTTGTTTGGGCCTTTAAGGTAAGAATTTCTATATAATGTTTTCAAAATTATAATTAATTATTTAACAATTACTAATGTTTGTTATTATATTGTTTGTAGATTTGGATATTCGAGGCCTTTCCCGCCATGAAGACATGGCAATAAAAACTTCAAATGATATTCCCAGGGCTATTTCCTGGAAGAGGAAACGTCTGTTGGATTGGGAAGACTTAATACCATATGCGACAATAAAATGTAAGTTAACACAAATACTATCATATAAACAAGTTATTAATATTAGACGTTAACTTGTTGAGTTTTTATATTTTAGGAGGCCAACATTCCATTAATGAGACTGACACCCACGGAGGCTGAGCTTGCCACTGATTGGTGGCAAGCTAGTCAGCGTTTTCTTGATGGCACGAATGATGAGCAGCCTCCACTTCGAGAGCCATCACCTCACCTAGAGCCATCACATGATCGACCCGACTATACACCTCTACAACGAGAGCCATCACCTATCCCGTCACATCATCGAGCCTCTTCTCCACCATCACCTCATGATAGGCGACCGGCAAAGATGCCATGACTTCTATCTCCCTATTCTCCACCTCCACGGGATGAGTCAAGGGAGTTACGTGATAAGGTCAATGCCTTGCGTGAGGAGATCGGTACTCTACTTGCTAACGATGGTGCATGGCGTGTGGAGGTGTCTACTTTACATGGTGAGGTTGCCGCTCTACGTGAGATGGTAGTATCATTGCAGAATGAGGTTCATACTCTACGCAACGAGGTAAGTTTAAGATTTCCATATTTAACTGATGATAATTTACTCGTAATTTCACTTAAATTACCATTTCACTTAGATTGCTTAGTAAATTTATTCGGGTTGCTGCCAAAAACTGCTAAACTTTTACTTTAAACTGTGAAGTTATATTTGTCTTGTTTTGTCTTTGGTTGAAAGTTTGAAATATATGTATCTTTGTTTTCACTGTTTAAATATCATGTCTGTTTATTTACTGATATTTATTTTTATTTAGCGGACCGATAAGGTGGATGCTTTACGTCGGGTTTTCTTGCACGACAGAGTTCATGCATCAGACGGCGTGCACGTGCTATTAAGTCTCGTATACCCAATAGTGTGAAGACACCGCAAGAAGAAGCCCGACTCGCCTATCATCCCTCAAGAGTCCACTCCTATCGTTGAAGAGGCCCATCATTCCTCGAGAGTCCCCTCCCACCGTTCAAGAGGCCACTGTCATCGTTGAAGAGGTCCCTCCCACCATTCAAGAGCCGATTCACATGGCGTCATATGTAGGATTCTTGAGAAACCCTCTGACGTGCCGGACATGATGGATTCAAGTGGCTCTCGTATGAGTTACCGGCCATGATGATATCTATTTATTGCTTGATCGGTCTTGGTGGGGCGTAATAGGGGTCGAAGACAATGGCTATTTCGATGGAGGGTAAGTCTTATATTTTTCTTATATTTTCATTTGATTATTTTTTTTTGTAAATTTATGTAAGTTACTAATATATGTCTTTTTTTATAAAACAGCATATCGATGCGTGGGTGTCACGTCTTCTAATAATTAGGAAACTTAAGGAAAATAAAAGAAATACACGGTATACAATTATGCCGACGTCTTTTAACGCCGTTCACTTGAAGAATCAACGAGATGAATCATTTGCGTTGGGCAATAGACAAGCTAAACTTTATCCTGCATGGTGGGAGGTCGATAAGGTTAGTGTTTATTTTAGATTGAGTTTAAAGGTATTCATAAATAAGTGCACAAATGAATGAATTATTACTTATGATTGCAGGTGTTTATCCCTGTTTTGGAACGTAACCATTGGCTTCTCGTCGAGTTTCAGATCCCATCCCTTAAGGCAATAGTATATGACAGCATGATAAATTACATATCATTGGTTGATTTAAGAGATACTATTAAGGGATGGAGCTCTTATTTGGCTAAATACTTGGATGCGATAAATTATTGGACTCGTTCTGGAAACAAGAAGCCAAAGAAGCTCAATATTACAGTTAGCAGAGACGAGACCGCACCACAACAAACGAAAGGACCTAGAGGGTATTGTGGTCCTCTCGTATGCTTGGCGTTGGACCGTTTGATCACAGGAAGTATAAAGTATCTACCTCCCACCGATATAGATAGAGCTGCAGTATGCTTGTGGTTTCGACA
Source organism: Hibiscus syriacus (assembly GCF_006381635.1). Taxonomy (NCBI): domain Eukaryota; kingdom Viridiplantae; phylum Streptophyta; class Magnoliopsida; order Malvales; family Malvaceae; genus Hibiscus; species Hibiscus syriacus. The sequence continues at coordinate 302,598 of NW_024063016.1, forward strand.
TTATATGGCTAGATCGATATATACGAGACGCTGCCTACCTGCATCCGCGTTATAAAAATGTCCATAAACAATTGGTATGTTTATAGGCTTGTGGTTTGAAAATGTTTAGTTAAGTACCTAGAATTCAATAATTTGTTGTTTGTAGGTTTTAGATGTGTAGAAAGTGTTGTTTGAGCAAATGTTTGGTTTATGCAGGTTAATCTCAGAAGTGAGTTGCGTGAAAATGATGTATGGCTGCAAAAGTTGATTCAATAGTAGAAGTGTTATTTTCTCTAATAATTATTGCTTATTTTTTGATTGTTTAATTGATTTGTAAAAGGTGATTTGTAAAAGTTGATTTGTTTAATTGATGTTAACATAATTCTTATTTGTGCTTGTTTAATGATTGAAATGTAATGGTTGATTTTGTTGATTTCAATCTGCATTATGTTGAAGGCAAAAAGTACTATCGCAATGCGAAATGAAATCGCAACGAGAGAATCGCAACGCGAAAATGAAAATCGCAACGCGAAATTAAATTCGCGTTGCGATTTTCATTTCGCATTGTGATTCCCTCGTTGCGATTTTCATTTCGCATTGCGAAATTAGCGTTGCGATTTTCATTTTCGCATTACGATTCTCGTTGCGATTTTAATTTCGCATTGCGATAGTAATTTCCGCGTTGCGATAGACATTAAGATGATTGCCTATTAAGTGATAACAACTGGAACAGATCATAGCAATTTCAAACTCAAGTTACTAATACATGCCTAACTAAAAATGTTAAAAGTTCACACATAAAATCTAAATAATACAACGTTTGCATTTAAAAATCACCTAAGTTAACAGTCCCAAAAGGTGAAGCCAGTGTGATTGGGATTTTAAGATGATTGCGATTTTGATTGCCTTTTCTTGACACCATATGAGCTTTGGATTTTGATGATGATCCATATTTTGGTAGAGGGAAAAGATGATTGTGTGGCACTGGTGATCCACATGTCAACCTTGTATGACCACTTTCCTTGCACCGACTACATGTCGATCTTTCTTCTCTTCACCCTTAGACGGTATCGATCGTGACTTTTTGGTCGGCCAGGTAGCCTTCTGTCCATGGCTGGTGGCAAAATGTTGTAAGTCATCTGGTATGTCCCACTCAGAAGGATGTGAAATAGGGTAGACAATCTCGGCATAAGTCTGTCGATATACTTCTGTAGTGTAGCAATCCATAGCGTATGTGCTTGAATCATCTTGGTTTATATGAAGAGCAACTTTTATAACATGGCCACATGGATAACCAGATGTTTGCCATTTATACAACTACACGTCCTTGCATTTAGATCGACAAGCCCATTTAAGTTATTATCCAGTACTTCAAACAAGTGTTTGAACATGGTTCAACTCTCCATGACGTTGACTTCACAACACGTTTCGTTATCTTTTTTTCAGTCCATGTGTAACACGATGTTCCAATGTTCCTGTAAATTTAAATAAATAATACTTAGTAAAATATATGATAAGTTACGAATTCAAAGAATAATGGGTAATTTCCGGGAATGACGACTTAGAGCGTTAATTGATTCTGCACTATTAGACGTCATGAAACCTATCTTGCTCCAAGTTGATGTACTCTTGACCATCTTTCAAACCCGACATCTTCTAGTGTTTGAGCACACTGAGGCAAAACACGTCTTAAACAGTTTATATGCTTATTGAAATCCACTTCCCGATAAGCCTTTACAGCCTTCCAGTATGTCCATTTGTGCTTTTTTTATACCAGCAGACCTTGATTTTAGATTTCTATACAATGAACACCACAAAGTCCATGAAAAGCATCTGGGAAACACCTTCTAACAGCGTTGTCAATTGAGTTTGCCCTATCGGATATGATTGTCAGATTGCTAATAGGACCTATGCAATCCCTAAGATGCCCCATAAACCATGTCCATGAATCAGAGGTTTCAGATTTGCCAACCCCGTAAGCTATTGGCAATATCCCATTGTTAGCATCCATGGCTACTGCTAATAAGTTTACTCCAAGGTATCGACCTTTCAAATGTGCTCCGTCAACTATAATAACTGGACGCATGCAAGTAATAAATGAACGAATCTACAAAATAATACACAAGAAATATAATCATTTAAATGTGAAATGCATGTAACTAACAGAAATGAGTCAACAAAATTATATGATTTACTAACCGCAGCACCAATGGCGATAAACAACAACTCAAAGCGTCCATCTCTATCTGTTTTGATATGAGTTACCGACCCAGGATTTTCAGCTTTAAATTGTGACAATAAGCCGGCAGTTGGGCAAACGATGCTTCTGGCGACCCCTCAACAATTCCAAGGCATAACATTTGGCTCTCCAAGCTTGAGAATATGATACTAATCTTGAACCGAGCATTCATGTCAGTCATAATTTCATATCCCCGATATACCCTGCCATTCAAAAACATTAACTCAGCCAGAAAACCACCCAACACCTTTTTGTTTGCCTGTCTATGGTGAGGAAAAACTTGGGTTCTTGAACATGTATGTTTATCAATAAAAGTCCTAACTTGAAACATTGCGCAATCTTTTATCCTCTTTGCAATCATACGCCACGTACAGTTTTTGTCAATCGTACCTTGTTTCGAAACGATCTTTGCTTGATTTGTTAACTTTTAGTTGATAGCCATCTTCCACACATTTCGTATACAAAGCTATCTTCAAGTCTTCCTTTGTATCAAAACAATCATCTTTCTTGATATGAATAACTTTTGTGTAACAATCAACTGCTTTCTTTGCCAACTCTTCTTCCGGTAACTGAAGTAATTCTGGCATATTCCAGTTATACTCCCGTGGCATTTTCTTTTCTTCGGGGACTTTTTCTTCTCTTTTTCTTCTTCAGGATTATATGAATTACAGAATGGATGTTCAACATGTTCATTCACAGTCGTAACTTCCTCCTCATTATCATCAACAACATCTTCCTCAACCATCACGCAGGGTCTGTTTTTCTTCTGAAACATCATCAAAATCCGTGTATTGACCAATATCAAAGTCGGGTATTTACCAAGATCAAATTTCGAATACTGACTAGTACTCACAATTTTTTCTTGGCTCATCATCGTCTAATTGGTCAATACGAAAACCGGAATTTGGTGCTGAAAGTTGATTTGGATTAGAGAAAGCCTGTGGGTTTTGAGACCCACTTAGTTGATTACTACCCGCTACTGACCCAACAATACTACTTCTAGGTTCAACAACATACAATGTAACATCATCACTTGAAACATTAATGTAAGCAATGAATCGTTCAACATCTTCATTGTCGGTTAACAAATAAACTTTACCATTTCTATGATAAGATAGCCTAAATCCACTTAGGGGCTCTAAATTCAATTCTTTGAAACACGTAACATTAGGGTTTCTAGTTACTTCTTTAATGACAGTTTAGTTGAAGATTCATGGGTAAAGGCATATATTGTAAAACACCATGAACATTCTCCCATGACCCTCCAAAACACAAATCTATCCAAACATGATCAACATTAGATGATTTTATGGTTGTAACTAAACAAACGAGATACGAAACTAAGACCTGTTGCCGGATGGGGAAGGATGTCGTTGGATATTGGAACGGATGTCGCCGGAGAGAGTGATAGATGGAGATGGAATGAGTTGCGATTTAGGGATTTAGGTTATGAGTTGTTGCTGCTGCGTATATATATACACAAAAAAATTGGCTTGCGAAACTAAAACCTGTTGCGAACTTTGAAACTCGCATTGCGATTCTGTATTATCTCGTTGCGAAAGTCATCGCATTGCGAAAGGCAATCATTTGACCATCGCAATGCGAAATGCAAATCGCAACGATAGAATCGCAATGCGAAATGAAAAAGGCAACGAGGATTAACATGCATAAACTTTTAACAATTATTGAATTCTAGGTACTTAACCAAACATTTTCAAACCAAAAGGAGTATATATGTTAACAAAACTTGCATTATGTGTATTTTATGTGTGCACTTTTAACATTTTCAGTTAGGCATGTATTAGTAACTTGAGTTTGAACATTGCTATGATCTGTTCAGTTGTTATCACTTATTAGACATTCATTTGACTATCGCAACGCGAAAATGGCTATCGCAACGCGAAAATGGCTATCGCAATGCGAAATGAAAATTGCATTGCGATTTTCTCGTTGCGATTTTCATTTCGCATTGCGATTTTCTCGTTGCGATAGCCATTTCGCGTTGCGATAGTCTGTTTTGCCTTCAACATAAAGCAGATTGAAAATCAACAAATCAACTATTACATTTCAACACAAATTATGTACACATCAATTAAACAAATCAACATTTACAAATCATTTTTTACAAATCAATTAAACAATCAAAAAATAATAATAATTCTTATTTCTTCATCAATTATTGAATCAATGAATCAACAACTTTGTGACCCCGTGCATCCATTTCACGCAGCTCACTTAAGGATTAACCTGAAAAAACCAAACATTTGCTCAAACAAGACTTCTTACACATCTAAAACCTACAAACAACAAATTATTGAATTCTAGGTACTTAACCAAACATTTTCAAACCAAAAGGAGTATATATGTTAACAAAACTTGCATTTGACTTACCAATTAACAATGGACACTTTCATAACGCGAATGCAGGTAGGCAGCGTCTCGAATATATTGCTCTAGCCATATAATGCCAAAACCACAAGCCTACTGCAGCTCTATCTCTATCGGTGGGAGGTAAAAACTCTGTGCTTCCCATCGTCAAACGCGCCAAGCAAAGGCATACGAGAGGACCACAATCCCCTCTGGCTCCCGGCGATTGCTGTGGCGCGGTCTCGTCTGACAACTGTGACATTGAACTTCTTTGGCTTCTTGTGTCCAGAATGACTCCAATACTTAATCCCATCCAAGAATTTAGCCAAATGAGAGCTCCATCCCTTGAAAATATCTCTCAAATCAGACAGTGATATGTAATTGATCATGCTGTCATACACTATTATCTTCAGGGATGGGAGCTGAAGTTGGACGAGAAGCCAGTGACGACGTTCTAAAACAGGGATAAACACCTGCGATCATAAGTAATAATTCATTTATTTGCGCACTTATTTATGAACACCTTTAAAAAATTTAAAAAAAAACACTAACCTTATCGACCTCCCACCATGCAGGATAAAGTTTAGCTTGTCCATTGCCCAACAAAAATGATTCATCTCGTTGATTCTTCAAGTGAACTGCGTGAAAAGCCGTCGGCATTATTGTATATAGCGAATTTTTTTATTTTTCCTAAGCTTCCTTATTATTAGTAGACGTGACACCCACGCATCGATATGCTGTTTTACAAAAAATACATATATTAGTGAATTACATTAATTTTAAACAAATTAATCAAAATCATATATAAGACAAATATAAGACTTACCTCCCCATCCAAATAGCCACTGTCTTCAACCCCTAATAGCACACCCCACCAAGACCGATCAAGCAACATTGGGGTTTCTCAATACTGGAAGGGTACTAGCCGGTAACTCATACGAGAGCCAACTCTCATCCATCATGTCCGGAACCGGTGGGGGTTTCTCAATACTTCGATATATTACCCCATGTGAATCGGGCTCTGGAATGGTGGGAGGGACCTTTTCAACGATGACAGTGGCCTCTTGAACGGTGGGGGGGAATCTTGAGGGAGAATAGGGGCCTCTTGAACGATTGGAGGGGACTCTTGAGGGATGACCGGTGAGTCGGGCTTCTTCTTGCGGAGTCTTCGCACCATTGGGGTGAACAGAGACGTAATAGCACGTCCACGCCGTCTGATGCGTGAACTCCGTCGTGCAAAGAAAACCCGACGTAAAGCATCCACCTTATCGGGCCGCTAAAAAAATTAATACATAAATCAGTAAATAAACAGACATGATATTAAACAAAGACAAATATGTTTCAAACTAGCATTGTATTCACCCAAATCATTATTCTATCATAGTTCACAAAATGCTCAGATAACATTCCAGAAGTAAGCACTTATATAAACATTTAAAAGGACAACATATATAAACATTCCAGAAGAAGAATAGTTTACTTTCGCAACACGAAACTTAAAATCGCAACGCGAAATGACTATCGCAACGTGAAAATGGCTATCGCAATGCGAAATGAAAATCGCAACGACAAAATCGCAACGCGAAATGAAATCGCAACGACAAAATCGCAACGCGAAACACAAATCGCATTGCGATTTTCATTTCGCGTTGCGATTTTGTCGTTGCGATTTCATTGCGCGTTGCGATTTTGTCGTTGGGATTTTCATTTCGCATTGCGATAGCCATTTCCGAATTGCGATAGTCATTTTCGTGTTGCGAAAGTAAACTATTCTTCTTCTGCAAATTAAAACTTGAATGGATTGCATTACTTCAACCAAAAGACAAAAACAAAACCAAAAACAAATACTAACAAAACAGTTTAGCAGTATTGGCAGCAACCGAATGAATTACGAGTATGAAAAATCTTAAATTTACCTCGTTGCGTAGAGTATGAACCTCATTCTGCAACGATGCTACCATCTCACGTAGAGCGGCTACCTCACCGCGTAATGTAGACACCTCAACACGCCATATACCATCGTCTTTGCGTAAAGTACCGACCTCCTCACGCAAGGCATTGACCTCATCACGTAACTCCCCTAACTCATCCCGTTGAGGTGGAGGTGGAGAACAGGGAGATAAACGTCGTGGCATCTTTGCCGGTCGCCTATCTTGCGGTAATGGTGGAGAAGAGGCTCGATGATGTGACAGAATAGGTGATGGCTGTCGTTGTGGAGGTGTATAGCCGGGTCGATCAGATGATGGCTCTGGGTGAGGTGATAGCTCTGGGCGAGGTGATGGCTCCCGAAGTGGAGGCTGCTCATCAACCGTTCCATCAAAAAAACGCTTACTAGCTTGCCACCAATCAGTGGCAAGCTCAGCTTCCGTGGGTGTCAGCCTCTGTAGAGGAGTGTTGGCCTCCTAACAATATAAAAGCTCAAACAAAGTTAAACGTGTACTAGTAATAACTTGTTTATAAACATATGGTAGTATTTATGTTAACTTACATTATTTATTGTCGTATACCGTAGTAAATCTTCCAATTGCAAGGTCCGTTTCCTCTTCCAGGAACTAGCCCTGGGAATATCATTTGAAGTTTTTATTGCATATGTCTTCATGGCGGGAAAGGCCTCAAATATCCAAATCTACAAACAATATAATAACAAACATTAGTAATTGTTAAATAATTACTTATAATTTTGGAAACATCATATAAAAATTCTTACCTTAAAGGCCCAAATAAAGCCTGTCAAAGTGTATTTGGAACCATCGCCATGCAAACTTTTTCGATCATCCAAGGCAGACGATAACTTATTCCATGTAGCTTTCCATAAATACGAGCCCCACGGAAACAGGTTCCACGCATTTAGGTCTTCTACCAATTTGATTAGATCATTTGGAATAGGTTGTCTGGCCTCTCTGCCTAAAAAGCCGGCATGCAAAAGAATTAGAAGGCATACTCGGACAACGTCGACGTCATCCATCCGAGTAAAACCATCTTTATTATTCAAAAATCTTGTCAGGTCTTCTACGTGTAGACTCGGCCTCTCCAGCTCAGGAAAAACCCGGGATAGCCATGATGGACGGGTAATGTGTCTAGTGTACCGACCTACATCATCGTGTCCGAAGCGTAGACCGGTGATTAAGCAAAACTCCTCCCGCCCAAAACACGTATACGCCGGTGGAAAATCAAACCATATCTCTTCATCACGAAGTTGTATAGTCTCTGGTAGATCGCTAGTCATGGTTTGAAGAAACAGGTGTGTCAACATCGTATCTCCATCGGGATGTTGTACTTTCAGCCATGGCCCGAAGCATGTATCCTCAAACATTTTTCTTTGTGCAGGTGAAAGCTTCGACGCAATTGTTTTGGCCAGGCTGACTTTATTTCTCAAGGTCAATTGAGCCGAATAAAAGTTCTACAAAAACAATAAACATACTAAATTAGATATACCAAAAACTACACTGTGAAGATATACCAAAAACAATAATAAACATAAATAGTAGTAGTTTATTCTTCAAACTTAAATATGCAACACTGTGAATTTCGTATTTGTCTTTGTTTTTTGGTTGAAGTAATGCAATTCATTCAAGTTTCAATTTGCAGAAGAAGAATAGTTTCTGAAAATGAAAATCGCAACACGAAAATGAAAATCGCAACGCGAATTCGACTATCGCAACGAGAGAATCGCAACGCGAAACTAAAATCGCGTTGCGATTTGCATTTCGCGTTGCAATTCTCGGTTGATTTAATAAGCAATCTAAGTGAAATTGTTAATCTATTATTGAAATTACCAGTAAACTTATCATCAATTTCAATATGAAAAACCTAATAATAATGCAAAAATTTCAAAAAGAAAATAATTAAAAAAACTAACCCTCGTTGGTTGATTTGGTTGATTTTCCATTTCTGATTGTGAGGGTGGCTCTGAGAGATGGAGATAGACGGATTTCGCCGGAGATGGGGACAGATTTCGTCGGAGATGGGTGAGAGAGTGAGAGATGGAGATGGGACTGAGTTGTGATTTTAGGTTTTAGGTTATGAGTTGCGATTACGGGATATACTGTGGACAGTTCAGTGTTCCAATATATTAATATTCGTGTTTGGAATTTAAAAATAAAATACTTGGCCAGGATACTAATGGCTCTTTGAAAATCGCATTGCGATTATGTATTATCGCGTTGCGAAAGTCAGTATCGCGTTGCGAAAGTAAGTATCTCGTTGCGATTTTTTATTATCGCATTGCGATAGTCAGTATCGCATTGCGATTTTCCCAATTCGCGTTGCGATTTACTTATTCGCATTGCGATTTTCCCAATTCGCGTTGCGATTTACTTATTCGCATTGCGAATTGGGAAAATCGCAACGATACTGTAGACCATCGCAATGCGATTTTCAACTATCGCATTGCGAAAATGCAACGCGAATTTGCGATAATGGAGATCGCGTTGCGAATTAGCGATCGCATTGCGATTTTGTTGGTCATTTTGGCAAATCCGGAAAAAATTGGTTAAAATCGTATATTATATGGGATTTTTGGTCACTGAAATTATTTTCTCTACTTTTTATTATTCTGCCAATCCAGGATCTTATTACTTCAATAAGAGGTAGCGCAATCATGATGATTCGTGTGATATGCGTTTTATAATAATAATTTATGATTATTTTATAATTATTTTATATTTATTTATTTATTTCTCATTTATCAAATTATCCAACATTATACTTTAATATAAAATGCTCAGCACACTATATGGTTAGGATAGGGTTTAATTTTTTTTTTAACTTTTTTGTTGTATATTTTACTTTTAATAGTACGTTTTTTTTTGGAGGGGGGGGGGGGCTTTGTACGATAATGAAAATTGAACAAGATCATAGGTTGACGATACTTGAAGATAAAAGTGAATGTAACAAAAATATTCTTCAAGGGATGGAGGATACCATACGAGGTGGGTATAAGTGTCACTGAGGCATTCGTCTTCTATGATCTTCTGCCACTATCTTTCATTAATTGAGTTGAATCCCAAGCTCCAGACTGGGGAAGAAACAGAACTGCAAATACTATAATCCCAATATCAAATTTAATAATTGACTGCATGAATGATGCTCATCCATTTGGTTCTTCACCTGATCAAATTTTGCATCCATGAATCACCCATTTTCTCAAAGAAATCAGTATCAATTAAATGTTTACTCACCCTCTTCGGAAGAACTTCAAATGTCGTCCATTCATTCATTCTCCAAAATTCTAATGCAAAGATTAAAAGGACCGTGGTTATTTATATTCTTAGCACTCGGCAGGATGTACCATTTCATCCCTTGAGAGAGTGCATGAGATGTCGGTAACCTTAACGTACTAGAGTTCGAATATGTACACCACCGTTCCCACCATCTTTACTCTTGAAATACCTTTTGTGGTTAAACTCTAACAGGTAGAAGCAAATAATACCATGTATATTAATGTGGACCATGCTGTAACAATCAACAACAGAATCGTAACCATTAGCATTCCTAATCTCCGGTAACAACTAGGATTGAAGGTTGAAGACTATGCTCGGCTGCAGTTAGCAGTTTCAATAATCAAACAGAAAACTAAACCCCAATCTAAAAGTTCCATCTCCAAGTCATTTATGGCACGCCTAATTTGGGAAAAGCAAACAGACATCCAAACCTTTTGTACTACTAAATCCCCTACTTATCTTGTTTACCAAAAGAGCACACTGAATCACCCTACCATCAAAACCTAGCAATTCACCGCCACCAGATAACAACTGCAATATCAAATACAAATGCCCTCTAGCACAATTTGCATACTGTGCAAGATGTTAAAAAACATAGCTACAAAATCAAACTATCATCCTCTTGGATAGAATTCTGGAAGTAGTAGAATTTTCGGTACTAGTAGCCCACAAGACCACTTGATGTATAATCCAAAGTTGACTCCAAAGATGTCCTAGAAGAGTTGTAAACACCAAAAAGCTCAAAAGGATCACTATTTGTTATATGTTAAAGCTATTGTTGAGCACGAACCAAGTGGCCACCATGGTAAAGGAATTGTTGATATTCCTTGAGGACCCGGATTCGAGCACCATAGATGCCAAGGGTGTGAGCCTTCAATGTCAAAGGGTTGAGAGTTATCTTTGAACATATACTGCCTTGTACTTACCCCGGATTAATCAAAAAATAAAGCTATTGTTGAGTTACTCAGAGGAGATATTTTTCTGTTCTCACCCATTTGGAATATAAGCAAAGCAATTTTTCATCACAGCCACAATATGACCCAAAGATACAACCCAAGATATATATTTACCTGGACAAAACCGCTCAAGGCATAGATATCATACTTATTAAGGAAAAGAAAACATAGTAGGCCTAGAAATGAAAAAGCTCCAACATTCAAAAAATTGTATAGACTATAGAGCACTGAAAGGGTAATAAAACAGCAAAATTCACATGGCTTTTCTAATTACCAAAATGCTTTACTCTCAATGCAACAAGCATTGACGTCAAAATTCTTTCTCTAGTTTGCTTTATGTTATGGTCATGAATTATTGATCGAGTCACTAAGCAATTAACTGAAAGACTTGCTTTGATTGATAGTTCTTTCCATAGTTGTTGCTTCTTTTCAAAAGCCAATGCCAAATTCATTGCCTAAACAAGGTTCAGGGGATTTTGCATCTCCACATCAAGCTTAATTGAGCCCGTTAATCCTACATAAAAATCGACCAGTTAGCTCACTCGCATTGTACTAACACATGCCAACAGCCCTTGAAATTGACACTGATACTCCTCAACCTTTGTAGCCTAATTCAAGTTAACAAGTTAACTAGTTAACCTAAAAGTTTGCTGCATAGTGGTGGGTCAACTCTCAAAGTGCAACATTCCTTGAATGCTTCCCACTTGAGATTTGGTTCCTCCTCCATCTCATAGTACCATATTGCACCTCACCAACATCTGAGAAGGCACCAAACAAAACTTGTCTAGTTCTGCTCTCTGCTAATTGGAAAAGAATTTTCGCATTGGTGTAACCAAATTAACGAATCCTCTGACCCATCAAAGGTTGGAAAACTAAGCTGAGTACCGCGACACAACTTCAAATCCTGTCGGCAGTTCCATCTTATTATCCATTATAACATGGTATTGGTTACTGTTGCTCATGCTCGTGCTCGCATCAAATTTTATTTTGCTTTTTCGGTCAAAGCCAACAAGTGCCTACAATTCTAGTGACAGTTGTTGCAATTCATTTCCCAATTTAGACCCGATTTATGTGATGCTTACTAGAATTCATGACTTGTCTTCTACTATTGCTTCATTAATTTTTTGCACTTTTAGTAACAAAGCCCTCAACTCTTTTGCATTGAAATCACCTGTAGTGGCTGCTCTGATGCTAAGTTGTTATGGTCATAGGTTATGGATTGAGTCACTAGACGATTCATGGATTTAACTGATAAGCCTTACCTATGGACTCATACCTTGTGAAGAACCTATAATTAAATTATACATGGAACTCGTCAAAGGGAGCTCCTAGCCTTAGACTCATTAGGAAGAGAGTCTTAAACCTCTATAAATTGGAATAATTTGTCTTATCTTATTACTAATAATTGCCTCTAAAAGGTAACACATGGTTCTGTTCTTGTAGAATAAGAAACTATAATTAAGGAAAGTAAAATGGACTTTTAATTGCAGTAAATATTTGCTAAATAAATTGTTCCAGTTAGAAATCTTACTAATGGAAACTTATTGACTTCTGTCTTTCGCATAAAGGCAACCGTAACACTTCACAACAAAATAGAGCTGATTATAATTTAATTGACTGCCTTCTTTTTTTTAGGATTTAATACTTACAGCCACAAATGACGGAGAAAGAGGACCAAAGATAATATGCTTAAACAGTATGCGAACAAATTCTACATTATTAATTGACCAGAAATTCTGAGTGTTCTACTTTGCACCACAGATTTATTTCATTCAGTAACACGAAAAGTTAAAGATGCTATGAAATTTCAGAAATGCAAGTAATGCTCATTAGGATAAGACTTAACAAAGAAAAAATCCCTGAGTTGCCCTTCATATCAGAGGTTCAAAGCATTCTATGGAGTCGTACAATGAACAATTTACCTCTACATAACACTGAACTAAGAAAAACGGGATGATTAACACAGAAGAGAATTTTGGAAACTTGATAACCTCAATACCGATTGTAACAAACAAAGAAAATGACCAGTGACCAATAGTCAAGCATATGTCTTTTTGCCCACCTCAAGCTCAAAGTTTAGTCATGTAGCCTCAAAACCTCCTTGCTGGCTGAAAGAACTCCCATGCAAGCAGACTCTAAAGTTTAAATTAATTGATCTGATTCCCAGTAACCAGCCACAAAGAAATTCAGATTAACTTGTACCACCAGACCAATGTAATTGCAAGCATGATAGGCCTAAAGAACATACTGTTTGTTAGAGTGACCTCAGGATTAAATCCATCACCAGAAGCTCACAGAGAAAACAGACTGCAACAAACAACTTAATTGCAGACCAAAAAGTCTGTAGAACTGACACTACAACAATGACTCAATAAAGTGTAGTGAAAAAGAAAGAACAGATTAATTACAGTACCTACCAGCTCACGATGAAATGCAGAACTTGAAGTTCATTTCCGATCACCAGCACCCCTTCAGTATCACTTAAAAAAAAGTCAGAAATAGGGATAACTACCCACCAAGACTCTACATGATGAAACTTGAAGAAAAGGCTAACTAAAATAAAGAAGATTTGCATGATGAAAATGAGGTGTCAATAATTACCAAAGTTTTGAATCAATCGTCCCGGGTAGGAAATAATGTAAGAACCTTCCTTCCACCATTGCCATTGGCAGATTCCAAATCCTCCACATAACTACTGGGAGCTTGATTGTGCACCGGCGTCCCTCCCATCCTGTGCATTGGTTGCTGCGTCTGCCTGCCTAAGAAAGGATGCTCGAATTGGCTATTTGGAGATGATCCGTAGAGCCCCACTTGTGGCCGATGATACTGAGACTGCAAATGAGGATGTCCTACAACGGCCGCCAGCATTTGCTGCTGTTGCTGGTGATGCTACAGTGTTGGCACTGGCACGAAGGGTAAGAAATTCTCTGAATTAGCTCGACCAGGATGAAGAAAGTGTGGCGGAACCGGTGAGCTTGCGAACAAATGGTCCGTCGTTGGATCAGCTGAGGCCCCTAATCTGGCACCACCATATCCGCCGTTGGCACCACCTCCACTACCACCAGACAAGCCTTGCATTCTCTTCAAATAAAGGCAATACTTCTTCAAATGGCTCGCAACATTTTCTCTCGTCAAGCCATCGACACTCATCAACTGCATTATGGTCTTGGGGACGACGTTCTTGATCCCCAAATGAGCCACGGCATCAACGAATCTCTTGTGGAGCTGTGGGGTCCACACGAAGCGAGGCCGCTTGAGAGTGCGCGCGGGCTCATCCCCGGCTGACCCTAATCCTAGGTCCCCGGAATCGGTGGCGAATTCAGACAAGCAGGGTTGCGAAGGGGGCAGTAGAGCCGAGGATGAGGAGGCTGTTGGTGTTGGGTATAGTTGGGGTTGCGAATGTCGAAGGTGAGAGAAAGATCAGGAGTAATTAGGGGTTAGGAAAGAGGCATAAGCTCCTCCGGGGAGGGTAGCTCTTCCTCCCTTCTAGAGAACTAATTTGAGTCTTCTTCCCTCATAATTATTCACATATAACAATTAACAGTGTTGAGAATTAAGCAATGCCAGCTAGAAATCTTGCCAACAGGAGTTGTTAGTTGCTGGTTTTGTTAACTGATTCTGTTAGGATTAGCTGTCCATTAATGGTTTAAACTATCAGTGTTAACTCATGAAGGGAGCAATTAGCATGGCTATATTAACAGGTCATTTGACCAAGGGCTGAGCAACAGCGTTTAGCCTACATTCTATTTTCCAATGCTTTAGTCCATTCTTTATTTTTTCCAGAACGTTGTTCATACAAGTTTTAACATGGTATCAGATGTCTAGCGATCCAATTGCCAGTGGTTCTACGGTGATCTTTCTTTGATGTTTTTGTTTTCTGCTTATCATGCCTGACTCATTTATTGCGGTCGAAGCTGCATCAGAAGGAAGCAGTGCTGCTGCTGCCAATAATCAGATGGTGGAGAAGCCATTCATGAACAAGTATGTTAATGTTCGACTAGATGACAACAACTTCCTTATTTGGAAACAACAAGTTCTCCTTATAATTCAAGGACACGAGTTGGAACATCTGCTGGATGAATCACTGCCGATTCCACCTCAAACCATTGTCGATGAATCTGGTGAATTAATAGTGAATCTGGTGTATCGACGTCACAGAAAGCAGGATAGTTCATTGGCATCCTGGCTTCTTTCAACAGTCAATCCTTCCATTCTTCCTCAGCTTGTAGGAGCACATACCTCTTCTAAGATCTGGAATATAGTTCTCAGCATGTTCTCGAAGCTCTCCACTACAAAGATTATGAGCCTCCATGGAAGACTCAGGTCTCTTAAAAAAGGAAACCTATTTGTGCGCGAATTTTCCACACAAATCAAGAGATTTGTGACTTGCTTGCGACGAGTGGAAGCCCGGTTTCTGAGATTGATCAAATTGTTACGTTACTCAATGAGCTACCAGGTGATTTTGAACCATTTTTTGCTGCCATAACAGTGAGTCGTGAACCTTATACCTTTGACAACATCACTTCGGTTCTCATTGATGCTGAATCGAGGATTGGTGACCTTATGAAGACATCGGTCAGCATAAACTTAACCATGCTTAATAATTACAATGAAGGAAATGATAATGGTAATCGTGACAAGTATTACACTAATAATAGATCGAATGATACTCGAGAAAAAAACTCATAACATGAATAAGTATAAGGGCATACCAAGGCATCAATGTCAATTATGTGGGAAGATTGGTCATCTAGTGGATAGGTGTTGGCATCGCTTCGATGAGAAATTTAAAGGAGTAGCCTCCAGGCAGTCCAGAGATACCAATGAGATGCATGCCAACGTATGTAAATATGATGCTAATGATTCGTCTTATAATCCGTTTGTTCACACAGTTGCAGGTGGTGAGGTGGTCACTGAAGATGCCACTACTAACACTGTGCAAATCAACTCTCTCATTGCAAAAGGAGTATTGTCTGCTGCTGACAAGTGGTATCCCGATTCAGGTGCTACTCACCATGTGAGCAACGACAAAGCTGCAACATCCTTGGGTCGACCATTCTCGGGAAAAGGTTAGGTCTACCTTGGTGATGGTTCCACTTTACCCATCTCACATATAAGTAATGTGCCATTGACTGCCAATACATGCGACTTACAGCTAAAAAATGTCTTGTGCGTCCCAAAAATAACTAGGAATTTGTTGTATGTTTATAAACTTACACAAGACAACAATGTATATCTCGAGTTTCACTCAGACAAGTGTTTTGTGAAGGATGAAGGAACTGGCCGAATCCAGTTGGAAGAAAAACTAGAAAATGGGTTGTGTTGCTTTAATAAAATTGCTCAAATAGATGGCATGCTTCATCAGGTTACTGCTCATGCTGAAGAAAAAGACGTTAAGTTCAATAAAAGTTTTTGGTTATGACATCGACGGTTGGGACCCTGCATCAAAAATCCTACTTCGATCTTTCATGTTAAGAATGTTGTTAATGATAATAGTGAAATATGTGTTTAATGCTAGCTAGGAAAAAGTCACAGGCTTCCTTTTTGTAATCTGATACAGTCTACAGTCGTTTGTTTGAGATGATAGAAACTGATGTATGGGGTCCAACACCGATTAAGTCTGGTGGCTGGCAATATTATGGTTTCATTTATAGATCTGTACAACAGGAATGTCTGGGTATACTTGATGCGTAATAAATCAGATATTACTCAAGCATTCAATTTATTTCATGCTCTTGTTAAAAATCAGTTTAAAACAAACATTGTTGTTTTACAAACTGATGGTGGAGGTGAGTATCGAAGTTTAGAGCGTTGTCTTGCAGCTGCAGGAATTAAACACAGGGTTACATGTCCACATACCTCGCAACAGAATGGTGTAGTTGAGCGCAAACACCGAGACATCATTGATACAGCCTTAAAAATTCTAGCTCAGTCAGTAGTTCCCTTTAAATATTGGTCGTATGATGTACTTACTCCAGTTTACCTAATCAATAGGTTACCTGCAGATGTTCTTGGAGGAATCCTACCATTTGAGAAGCTGTATAGTAAGAAACCCGGTTATCAGTTTCTTAGAGTCTTTGGCAGTCAATGCTTCCCATGTCTTCGACCTTTTAATCGGCACAAGTTTGACTTCAGGTCCAAGCCATATATGTTTCTTGGCTACTCTCCACAGCATCATGGATATCAGTGCCTTGATGAATCAGGTCCTTTGTATATTTCTCGACATGTGGTGTTTAATGAATATGTGTTTTCATGTGTGTCTCAACGTGTTGGTATTAATCAACGTGGTAAGCAAGTTGACTGGGCTATTATTTTCCCTTGCAAGGAGGTCAGCTTGACTGATCACGAGGATACTGGGTGCGATAATCTGGCTAATTTACCTGACTCGGTAAATGATACTGTGGCAGACTCATCTCACACATCTGGTGTAAGTGTTAGTCACAATGATAGAGCTCACACAATAGAGGTAGAGCCAGATGTTGTGTCTAGAGCTGCTGCTCAATCAGAGGCTACTCACAATAAGTTTATGCATTCGGGTACTGCTCCAAATGATTACCAAAATGGTTCAGCAAGTGTTCATGAGTCAGGTGCTTCAAGCAAAACTGTGTCTGATGAATATAACAATGTGGATGCTCAGCATACCACAAATAGGAACCACATGGTTACTCACAGCAAAGCAGGAATCTTCAAACCTAAAGTTTATAATGCCTTGTTTAATGAGACTCCTCTGAATGTGCAGGATGCTCTACAACATAAACATTGGTGTGTTGTAGTAGAAATGGAATTCAAGGTGTTAACTGATAATAACACGTGGAAGTTGGTTCATCTGTCAGCTGATCGAAAGGCCATTGGGTGTAAGTGGTTATTTCGTATTAAACACAACTCGAATGGTTCTGTTAATAGATTCAAAGCAAGGCTTGTCGCAAAAGGGTATTCTCAAGTACCAGGATGTGACTTTGTTGACACCTTCAGTCCTGTGGTGCGATTCTTCACAATAAATGTGTTAATATCGGTTGCTGCTTCACGAGATGGCAAGTAAATCAAGTAGATGTTAATAATTCTTTCCTCAAAGGTGATCTACAAGAGGAAGTATACATGCCTCAACCAGAAGGGTTCGAGTAGACTGGTGATCGCGGAGAAAAACTAGTGTGCAAGCTTCAAAAGGCCCTTTATGGACTTAAACAAGCCCCTCGCAATTGGTATCATAAGCTCCAACAATGCCTGTGTGATATAGGATTTCGACCTTCTAGAGCTGATAGCTCTTTATTCATTCATGGCACAAAACATGATACAACATATGTTGTTGTGTATGTTGATGATATTCTTGTAACATGTTCTTTTGAAAAACGTGTTAACGATGTTAAGAAGCAACTTCATGACAGGTTCTCGTTAAAGGATCTCGAGTTTATTCACTATCTTTTGGGTATTGAAGTTGTTCATACAATAACTGGGATATTTTTGAATCAAAAGAAATATGTGGAAGAGTTGTTGACCAAGTTTAGTGTACATGCTAAACCAGTTGACATACCTTTACCTATTACTCTTAAGTTGAGTTCAAAAAATGCAGGAGCTCCAGTAAATGCTCAACAGTATCGAAGTTCATTGGACAGGCGTTAAATGCATTCTACGTTACCTAAAAGGTACAATGGATTATGGGTTATGGTTGAACAAGGGTCAAGTACAACTTCAAATAAAGGCGTTTACAGATGCAGATTGGGGCAGTGACCCCGATGATAGACGATTGGTTTCCGGGTATTGTGTTTACCTAGGAAGTCATTTGTTGTCATGGAGCTCACGCAAGCAAAGGTTGGTGTCTCGATCAACAGCTGAGGCAAAATACAAAAGCCTTGTTGACACAACGGCTGAGGTTCTTTGGGTTAAAGCAGCTCTAGATGACATGAATGTTGAACTGTCTCAAACTTCAGTTATATGGTGTGATAATACCTGCACTGTTGCCATGGCTGCTAATCCAGTTTTGCATGCCAAAGTTAAACATGTGGACTTAGATATTCACTTTGTTAGGGAAAAAGTCATGGACAAGCATCTAATAGTCAATTATGTTCCTACAAATTGCCAAATTGCAGATGTGTTAACAAAGTCGTTGGTTACAACTTGATTTCAGGAATTACGCCAAAGGTTCAATGTGTTCTCGCTGCAAAGGCTTTAGCAGCACAAGAACTAAGTTTTTTTTTCTTCAAGAAATTGAAAAAAATGGATGAATGTTGAGAATTAAGCAATGCCAGCTGGAAATCTTACAGCTGGAATTGTTAGTTGCTGGTTTCGTTAACTGATTCTGTTAGGATTAGTTAGGTGGTTAAGCCAGCTGTCCATTAATGGGTTAAACTATCAGTGTTAGCTCATGAAGGGAGCAATTAGCATGGCTATATTAACATGTCATTTGACCAAGGGATGAGCAACAACTTTTAGCCTACATTATGTTTTTCCAATGCTTTAGTCCATTCTTTCTGTTTTCCAGAACGTTGTTCATACAAGTTTTAACAATTGTGCGCGCGGGCTCATCCCCGACTGATTATCCCAGGTCCCTGAAATCGACGACGAATTCGGACAAGGAAGGTTGCGAAGGGGGCAGTAGAGCTGAGGAAGGCGGAGGATGAGGAGGCGGTTGGTGTTGGGTATGGTTGGGGTTGCGAATATCGAAAGTGAGAGCAAGATCAGGAGTAATTAGGGATTGGAAAAAAGGCATAAGCTCCTCCGGGGAGGGTATCTCTTTCTCCCATCTGGAGAACCAATTTGAGTCTTCTTCCCTCATAATTATTCACAGATAACAATTAACAGAAACCCAAATTGGAGCTACAAATCCAAGCACACTGCACCAACCAACCAACAAACAAAAGGATTGTTGAGTTTCAGAATTTACTCCATTATTTGAGGGATTAATAACAAACAATTGCTTATTATTTTTGGGGGGGGGACAAGAATAAGACCAAGTGGAGAGAGGTTGGAGGTTCAAGGTGGATCTTTATTTTCTCCTTTTCAACTTTTTCCCATGCCTACACTGTTTCATGCCTTTCTTCATATTCATTTCCATTTTTTCATATGCGTCATTAGTCAACAAATGCAAATTATTTTTTAGTTAAGATTCCTGTCCTTTTTGTTGTTGATTGAATTTGAATTTGAATTTTTAATTTATTTTTCTCATGAAAACCTCATATATATATATTTAATTTTATTCGATCCTATTAGTGATAGAGTTGAATTTTGAACTCAAGAGTCATGATCCCTTTCAAAAGAATTAACCAATATGCTAAGTAAAGAGTTTGATAAATTTGTATCAATTTTTTTTATTTAATTTAAATCGTGTATTATCTAAAAATTATAGGTTTAAACTCGCTTTTTGGCCCAATAACCTATGCGGGTAAATTATTTGGTCTAATATGGAAATAGAGATTTTAATTTGTAATTTACGATATTTTGTACATTAAACGGCAAACTCTTCACATTGAGGTGACGAATTCGATTGAAAATATTTTTTATTGGTCTCGGGTATATGGACCCCATGTGGGTCAATATTTTAATATTTTATCGGAACTCATCACGTTGAGGTGACGAGTCCACTTAGAATTTATTTAATTTTTTTATATTCATTAAATAATTTATTTTTTTAAATCTACAAATCTCGTCATATCGATGTGATGAGTTTGCTTAGAATTTCAAAAAGTAGTTGTTGTTCAATGGATAATTTTGAAATTTTAAAATGTTAGCTATTGAAACTCGTTATGTCGACGTGACGAGTTTCAACGGATATAATTTAAAAAATATTAATTAAAAAATAATTGTCGCAATCGTCTTTCAGTTGGGCCCCGGAATTGGGCTTCGACTTAGAAAAATGTGGATTGGAGTCGCCACCAATCATTTATTTAAAAATAAATGGGTTGATCGGATACCCTATTTCTTACCTAATCTGCGTCTTACCATAAATATGTCGGGCTCGGGAGTAGGTTACGGTCAAGGAAGGATTAGCACCCTTGAACCGCCCTTTCGGTACTACGTAATTTCCAGTTGTCTTAATTAAGAAAAATAACAAGTTAAATTAAAAGGTAAAGTTTCGATCCTAATTACTTACCCTTGATTGATTTGAAAATATCCTTTAAAAAAATCGAGAAATGTGATAGATAAACAAGGTAAAGAAAACAAATAAGATACAAGGGAAAAATAAAATAAATAAGTAAGATAAGAAAAAAAATAGTAAAGTAATAATTATATATAGTAATATTTGAAAAAAGGAAAATATATATATATATATATATATATATATATATCAAAGTATTAAAAAATAATATAATAATAATGAATAAAAAACGAAAATAATAAAAAATAATATAAATATATAAAGTTATAAGATATATTACATAAATAAAGAAATAATCAAATAAAAATAATTAAGAATATATATATTTAATAATAGGTATATAAATAAACTATTAAAAGTATAAAAAATATATACGACTAGATAAAGATAATTACAATATATATATACAATAATATTAGACTTATAAGTAAATATTAAAGAAATATATATATAATAATAATAAATATAGTAAAAAAATAAATGAAAATAATTTAATATATATATATATACATATAATAATAATAACATGAATAATAAAAATAAATGAATAAAATATCCATATAATAAATAAAGGGACTAATATAGATTTTTAAAAAGCTCTTCCCATCCTTTAACCGAAAATCAAACCGGTTTTTAAAAATAAGCTTCGGGATAGATCTAGGTTCGAAACTTCGAAACCCCACCCATTTTGGTCATCGGCGCAACCCACGTTTTGGGTTATTCGAACCAAATCTCAAGAAAAATAACGTGCACATGCAAAAGAAAGAAAAAAGAAAATGCTACCTTTTATTTCCTTTTCGAATCCTTTACAATAGTTTTGCCTTTGTATCTTCCCATGCTTTCCTCTATGTTTTGTGTGTAAATCGTGTGTTACAATGGTGAGTTACAATGGCTATTTATAGTGCTTGTGGATCCTATCTTTAGGAATTTAAATCTTAGTAGAACTCTATCCTATTTTTAGGAGTTTGAATCCTAGCAAACTTTTATCCTATTTTTAGGAGTTTGAATCCTAGTAGGACGAAAATGTGTGTTGACAGCTGCCCCTCTTTGCCCATAGTCGTGTAACGAGGATAGGGCAAAGATTAAAAGACACACTTTTCGTTCAGTGGAGTTGAAAATTAACTCTGATGTTTCAATAATTCCCTGTCGAATTGAGTTACGGATGACTCCTCCATCGTGAAGTCGAGTTCATCTTGAAATGATATGAAATTGAAGCCGTAGTTCGGAATTTGAATCAGCACGTGGCTTCCCGTTACCCTTCGTTCTTCTACTCGGTTTAAAGACTTTGGATCGGAATCGAACTCAGAAATCTTCATTGACAGATAGCTTTTTCTTGACTTAAGCTATGTTATTTGAAAATGGTTGCTTGTCACTAAGGCACGGCTAACCCAGTTCATCTTCTCGACTTGAAAACCTCGACTGCAACCGAAAAGTAGTGCGATTGATGTGTAATCGAGCTGAATGGAGTCGAACTCGACAATTTTGATGGCAGATAATCCTTCTTTGAGTTGGATATCCTTCGTCGTGAAGTTGAAATCCAAGTAAGTAACATTGTTCCGAGTCCAATATCCTCCGTCGTGAAGTTGAAATTGGCTCTAGAACCGGGAAATTATTTGTTGACAACCAGCCGTCCTTTCGTTGTGAAGTTGAACTTGTGTTGTCTCGAGTCCAATATCCTTCGCTGTGAAGTTGAAATTGACTCTGAATGAAATTTTGTTTGACAAGAAGCGGTCCCTTCGTCGTGGAGTTGAACTTGCGTTGTCTGGAGTCCAATATCTTTCGTTGTGAAGTTGAAATTGGCTCTTAGATTGGGAAGTTGTTGTTGACAAGCAGCGGTCCCTTCATCGTGAAGTTGAACTTGCGTTGTCTAGAGTCCAATATCCTTCGTTGTGAAGTTGAAATTGGCTCTGAGATTGGGAAGTTGTTGTTGACAAACAGTGGTCCCTTCGTCGTGAAGTTGAACTTGCGTTGTCTGAAGTCCAATATCCTTCGTTGTGAAGTTGAAATTGGCTCTGAAATTGAGAAGTTGTTGTTGACAAGCAGCGGTCCCTTCGTCGTGAAGTTGAACTTGCGTTGTCTGGAGTCCAATATCATTCGTTGTGAAGTTGAAATTGGCTCTGAAATTGAGAAGTTGTTTGTTGACAACCAGTCGTCCCTTCGTTGTGAAGTTGAACTTGTGTTGTCTCGAGTGTCACGATATCCTCCGTCGTGGAGTTGAAATCGCGGATGTTTGGCTTCGAGCTAGACATCCTTCGTTGTGAAGTTGAAATCTATTCTTGAGCAAATTGTGTCGTTTCAAGAGAAACTGTCTCAAGGGAGACAAAATTTGTTTGAAGGAAAACATATTCAAAGATTTCGTTAAATTGTTTTCAAAGTTTATGTTTGGAGAGAAACTGTCTCAAGGGAGACAAAATTTGTTTCAAGGGAAACTATCTCAAGCGAGATAAAATTCATTTCAAGGGAAATGTTTTCAATGTTTATGTTTCAAGAGAAACTGTCTCAAGGGAGACAAAATTTTATGTTTCGAGGGAAACTATCTCAAGAGAGAAAAAAAATCATTTCAAGGGAAATGTTTTCAATGTTTATGTTTCAAGAGAAACTGTCTCAAGGGAGACAAAATTTTTTGTTTCGAGGGAAACTATCTCAGGAGAGAAAAAATTAATTTCAAGGGAAATGTTTTCAAGAGAAACTGTCTCAAGGGAGACAAAATTTTCTGTTTTGAGGGAAACTATCTCAAGCAAGATAAAATCTTCTTAAAAAAACAGCCTTGAGTGAAATGAAATGCCTTCTTTCGAGTGAAAACGGTCTCAAGCGAGACAAATCTTGTTTTAAGAAAAAACAGTCTCAAGTGAAATATGAGAAAAACAGTCTCAAGAGACAAAGTAATCATCTGCATTAAATGAGACTATCTTAAGAGAGACAAAGTTTATATTGGAAATGATGAATCTGGAGATGAATGTCGATCTTTCAATCTGTCGAGTTGGCTTTTAATCTCATCTTCTCCTGAAAGATCTGTAAAATGTATATGGATGTAACTATCCTGATGATGTATGCTTGATGTATGCCCAAATGAAATTTATTTGCTGTTGAATTTACCCTCAAGGGAGGAAAAATCAAGGTTTTTATTGCTCACGATGATGAATTCAAAGATGCAAATTTCATGCGTCATGTATGTACGTGTTGATGTATATGTTGAGATGTGAGGGGAATGGCTGCGTGTGCAGTCTTCATTCTGACTTAATTTGTCTTCATTTCCACCAGGGTGTACTCTTGCAGACCTCAAGACAATTTTTCCTTCCCTTATCAAATTTTGCCCCAAAGATGGTTTCCTTTGCCTCTGTTTCGATCTTGAGCTTCTGAGCGATATTTGTTGAATTCCAAGATATGCTTCCAGAGAACTTATCTTGTTTGAAAATTCTTTTCTTCTTTCGAATTTTCAAAATTTTGAAAAATATCAAAAAGAACTTTTGAAAAAGTTACCTCTTTCTAGGTTTCACAATTGAAGCAAATCATAAAACATGAGTTCATTGGATATCAAAAGAATCAAACACTCTTTTAATCTTTGATAGCTGCAAATCTTTGACAAATATCAAGATCAAAAAGTTGGTCTAGAGGTGGGTTTGTTTCATCGATTTGGTTATCGTGAAGATCATGGCATGCCCCTCTTTCTTGATTTGGTATTTTGATCAGAGGCGAAAAAAATGACACAACTAGCATAATCAATGACTAGACCTTTCATAACACTTCTGTTTCAGTTCTCTGAAATCTTCCATTTATTCAAGTTTCGTAAGCTCTTCTAACAAAGGTAGTGCAAAAATATCGGTCTAAAAAATGAAATTCTTGAGTGGTCGTGTGAATTTGACTATAACAGGTATTTCTCAACTCCCTTAGTCTATTATTACCGAAAATTTCTTTTTAGATGAATTTGATTTATTTTGCCATTGTCTGGCTAGCCGAATCCATAAAGTCGAGGCGTTCAACCAATTGCTTTAGAGGGATAGCTTATAATCATTTTTATCAGGTTTAACTGAAGGGTTCATCTCATCATAAAGTCTTTGACCTGACAAAAGCAGTGGAGCAAACACCGAATTGCCAAGTGTCCGAGCAATGTCATGATTTGAATGTAATCTATTCATAAAGCCAGGGCTTTCGAGTTTCCTCTATAACCAATTGCCTTAGTGGAATAGCTCAGCTTTAGAGGGACAAATCACTGAAGGGTTCGTCTCATCACAAAGTCTTTGGCCTGACAAAAGCAGTGGAACAAACACCAAATTGCCAAGTGTCCGAGCAGTGTCATAGTTTGAACATAATCTATTCATAAAGCCAGGGCTTTCGAGTTTCCTCTTTAACCAATTGCCTTAGTGGAATAGCTCAGCTTTAGAGGGACAAATCACTGAAGGGTTCATCTCATCACAAAGTCTTTGGCATGACAAAAGCAGTGGAGCAAACACCGAATTGCCAAGTGTCCGAGCAGTGTCATAGTTTGAACATAATCTATTCATAAAGCCAGGGCTTTCAAGTTTCCTCTATAACCAATTGCCTTAGTGGCTCAGCTTTACGGATTTAATTTCTTAAGATTATCAAGAAGAACCTGTTATAGTCTAGGTGTTTTTGAAAGTCAAGGGATCTCATCTTTAGAGTTCAATTTTCAAGCAACTGACCTAAACTAGATTTGCTTACTCGACTATTCCATCTGTGAAGATCATTATCATCCCTGAACATCATAAACAAGGGTATAAACCAATTAGTTTTGCAATCTCATGTGCTAGTTGCCCTATTCTGTTCGCTCTTAATACGTGTCTGAATACCAAACCTTGGATGGACTCTTCATGATAAGAGAAAACTTAGCTCGGTAAGAGAAAAATATGTAGTCTGATGTATCTTTTAAATTAGGACCAAGGGGTCTTTGTTTTGCTGGGTTCAATCTTGTTATTTGTCAAAGATTTACAACCTCAACTATTAAACAGTTTTTAATTGAGCTGATATTCAAGGAATTCAAGATTAAAAATTGATCATCTCCTAAGAAGAAAGAATTTTATTTAAAATGTTTAAACGTCAAGTGACTTAAAAATGTTCACGCATAAGAAGTACGAAAGAAAAACAAGTTCAAACAAGATGATATACTTGATAATGCAACAAAATTCCTAATGGATGCCCCATATGACTCTCGATCAGAATGCCCCATTACATATTGAAAGTGAATGCCCCTGAATTGATCAGATCTTGGACCTTACGTTTCAATGCCCCACAATTCTCAGTGGTGTGCCCTGAGCTCCCAATATGATAGCTGCATACGGCGTTAATATCATGACCTTCAGGATATGGGGCCTCTCTAGGTTTGGATTGAACTAGAGTCACAAGATTTTTCTCAACTAGCGTTGGGAGTAACTCCTCATATGTCATTGGGATTGGACTGATGAAATTTTTTTTCTTTCCTTGGTCCTCTCTGAGTTTGTTTAGAAGTACTAGACGGTACAACTGCAACAGTTTTTGGACTTGAGACCGTAACACCTTTGTTGGCGTTGTAGGTACTGACATTGTTGATATCTCCCTCAATTTTTCCTTGTTTTATAGCTAGTTCGATCATTTCACCAGCCATAACTAGATCTGAGAAAGTTCCCGATGTAATTGCCACCAGGTGTCCGAAGTAAGGTGCCTTCAGAGTCTGTAAAAACAGCTTTTTAGTTTCATTTTCATCCAAGGGTGGATGAGCTTGGATAGACAAATCCCTCCAACGCTGTGCGTATTGTCGGAAACTTTCATTGTACTTTTTCTCCAGGCTTTGTAGCATAACTCGGTCTGGTCTCATATCGCTGATATGCTTGTATTGTTCCAAGAAAGACTTGGCTAAGTCTTTCCATGTCTTGATATGAGTTCGGCTGAGCTGGTAGTACCACCGGATAGCTGAACCGGACATGTTCTCCTGGAAGCAGTGGATCAGGAGTTGGTCATTCCCTACATATCATGTCATCTTCCGACAGAACATAGTGATATGGGCTGAAGGGCAGCTGTTCCCGTCGAACTTCTCAAACTCAGGAACTTTAAACTTTGGTGGAAGCACCAAATCTGGAACCAGGCTCAGCTCCATTGCATCCACTCCATAATAATCATGGTCCCCTTGGACCATCTTCATTTGATCTTCTAACATCTTGATCTTCTTTTCCATCTTCTTTTCCTTACCCTCCTCGTCAAAATCCGGGACATGATAGTCTTCCGGATGAGTGTTGGTCGCGGAAGCTTGTATATTTGCACCAGATATAGCTTTCCCTTGATAGCATATGAGTCCTCTTGTAATCCGGGTAAGATTTCAGGTGAGACAACCCCTTGTGGGGTAGGTGGTATAGTTACCCCTTCCGGTAAACCTGCCCCAAGCGCACTGGTCTGTTGTAGGCCAACTAACTTGGCAACGATCTGATCAACCAAATATTCTTGGTTCTTCATGATTGTATTCAGAGTACTCAGACTAATCTGGTTTATCTTATCTTCAAGTTCTTTCTGCAATTTTGCCATGTTCTCATCGATTTGAGCCATTCTGGCCTCCATTTGTTTTTTTCTTTTTCAAGCGGGTGTTATGCGGATGAGGTGTGTCCAACGCTTGAGGCGGTGTATCCAATATTTATTCCTTTTGAGACATTCTTCCGTTAGTTGATGTGAATGCAAAGAAAATAACGAAATGCAGAATATGTCTAAATGCATGATACATGAAATATCCGAGGCATTGATCCAAAAAATGTGCCTGTTATTATGAATAATCCTCATTGGGGACAAAGGTGTTTTATCTATTAAGAGACAAAAATATTCTGACAGCTTTTGACATGTTGACTAGTCTTATGTATTCGTATGTCACTGGTTGAATAACATGTCGAACCACTTCGGCTTCTCTAGATGGGTCGTGCCAATGTTGAGTTACTTTTTGCAATGGCCCAAAAAGTCTTGAATGACTGCATCTCTAACATCTATCTTTTGTTGAGCCTGTCCCCAACGAATACGTCATTGGAGCCCTCGATTGATAGGAAATATGTAAAGTCATTAGTTTGTTCCTTGAATTCGTCAGCAATGATCTCCAATTCCAGTTATCGTTTTGTAATTGTTATCTCTGAAGGGACTCCTAAGATTAGTAACCTTCATCTTGCCCCTGCAACCTCTGACAGCCAGTTTTTCCAAAATAGTCTTTCATTGTGCTTGATGCAGACCCGATTCATTCTGAGTCCTTTATAACGCAGCAAAGTGATATATTCCTCAATTGTGGGCACCACGCCTTCAGGATTGAATATGACACATAGTCGCCTTGTAGACTGTCCTCTTCATTTTTATCTCTTGTATTACAACCCCTTTATCCATTAATTAAGATTATTTATGTTTAACAAACACATTTTTGGTGTATCAACACCTCTTTTAAATGATACATGTGATGAAAACAAAATAAAAGAGAACAAAAACAAAAAGAGTTAGTGAGGTAAATCAAAATAATAATCAACACCTCATGCTTATTATTCCTACCCGGACATGATCTCTATCCCGTAAGTTGGTTTTGAACAAGTCCTAATCGCATAAAATTTCTAGTTCACATGCTTTGAACAGAAAGTAAAGCAGGAAATAATTCCGGTATCCTAGGGTTTGAAATGAGGTCTTGGGGTGGGCCCTAACTCCTTGTAGTCTCCGGGTTTAGGTTCTAAAAAAAGGTACCCGAGTTCTCCTTGCTGGTGCCCCGTTGGGCTTACCAGACCCTTAGTCCTAAACCCATCACAGGCTTGTGTGGACTAAGTTAAACTCGAGAGGACACATTCCCTTATGCCCATACGGAGAATAAATTCACACGAAGGCATAAGGTATATGAATCCCGAAGGTTACTTGCTAGGCCCATACGATGAATAAATTCACACGAAGTCGTCGCTTTCACCCCCACTTAAAATGGGTTCGGAGCTCGAGTATAGAGCCTTTAGATGAAAAAAAGAAAACTTTGAAGGCTGAAATCATGAAAAAAACGATTAGTCCAACTATTTACTCGAAAATAATCAAAAGTAAGTAAAAAGGATCGAAATATTACCTTAAAATTTAAACTTACCCTTTTCGTTAAAGAGACAATTGGAAATTACCTTAGCCTGACTCACTTACCGTCCCCAGCAGAGTCGCCAAGCTGTCGCAACCGTCTTTCAGTTGGGCCCCGGAATTGGGCTTCGACTTAGAAAAATGTGGATTGGAGTCGCCACCGATCATTTATTTAAAAATAAATGGGTTGATCAGATACCCTATTTCTTACCTAATCTGCGTCTTACCATAAATATGTCGGGCTCGGGAGTAGGTTACGGTCAAGGAAGGATTAGCACCCTTGAACCGCCCTTTCGGTACTACGTAATTTCCAGTTGTCTTAATTAAGAAAAATAACAAGTTAAATTAAAAGGTAAAGTTTCGATCCTAATTACTTACCCTTGATTGATTTGAAAAGATCCTTTAAAAAAATCGAGAAATGTGATAGATAAACAAGGTAAAGAAAACAAATAAGATACAAGGGAAAAATAAAATAAATAAGTAAGATAAGAAAAAAAATAGTAAAGTAATAATTATATATAGTAATATTTGAAAAAAGGAAAAAAAATATAAATATATATATATCAAAGTATTAAAAAATAATATAATAATAATGAATAAAAAACAAAAATAATAAAAAATAATATAAATATATAAAGTTATAAGATATATTACATAAATAAAGAAATAATCAAATAAAAATAATTAAGAATATATATATTTAATAATAGGTATATAATAAACTATTAAAAGTATAAAAATATATACGACTAGATAAAGATAATTACAATATATATATAATAATATTAGACTTATAAGTAAAATATTAAAGAAATATATATATATAATAATAAATATAGTAAAAAAATAAATGAAAATAATTTAATATATATATATATACATATAATAATAATAACATGAATAATAAAAATAAATGAATAAAATATCCATATAATAAATAAAGGGACTAATATAGATTTTTAAAAAGCTCTTCCCCTCCTTTAACCGAAAATCAAACCGGTTTTTAAAAATAAGCTTCGAAGAAAAATAACGTGCACATGCAAAAGAAAGAAAAAAGAAAATGCTACCTTTTATTTCCTTTTCGAATCCTTTACAATAGTTTTGCCTTTGTATCTTCCCATGCTTTCCTCTATGTTTTGTGTGTAAATCGTGTGTTACAATGGTGAGTTACAATGGCTATTTATAGTGCTTGTGGATCCTATCTTTAGGAATTTAAATCTTAGTAGAACTCTATCCTATTTTTAGGAGTTTGAATCCTAGCAAACTTTTATCCTATTTTTAGGAGTTTGAATCCTAGTAGGACGAAAATGTGTGTTGACAATAATATTAAATAAATAAATACAAAATAATTTTATTACAAACTATTACAATGCATAATAAAATTTATTTATTTTTTCGTAGTTCTTAACGATGTCGAGGAGTGGTCGAATGATACTAACGCGGGGCTCGTCGAGTATGTCGAGGTCGTCTGCCTTGATCATCTTCGTTTTCATCTTCATCTTCGTTTGCTTCTTGAAGAGGAGGTGTGCTGAACATCACTTCACTTTGAGATACACCTTCGAAATTCAATAATAGACTTATGATATTTGACGCCATCATTGTCTTCAATGACTCAATTTGACTATGTCGTTGATCGTATATAATATGATCCCATTCACCCTCACCCGTATTTTCAATCGAAGATCCTTGAGTGTTTTGCATTGCATCCCATGAACCTCTAACTCAATTCGGTCGAGTCTCCGTTGAAGCATGATAGGGAGGATAAAATCGAAAGTAATCAATTAATATCGCTTTAAATCGAAAGACATTCCGATCATGAACTGTAAGACATTCATGCAAATCCAAGCCGAACCCATCGTGGTTGGGGCCGCACCCACACGATGAGGGCGATATGAATGTCCGGACCAATCGGGTCCTCCGGGGGCTTGCGGATATTTTACCCACTACGGATATATTCCTTTCAAAGCTTGAATATGCTCTTTCCATTCATAATGTGTTATAAATTCTTCCATTAGCAGATCGATCGACTAAGTTTCTATCTTAATTCTTTAGTAGAGATCTAAGTGGACTTTGTCCTATCTTTGTTAGAGTAAGGCTGGTTGCGGATGACATTTCTTTGGCCCCATTCAAAAGGAAATGCGGTTAAGGTTAAGATCGACGGAGGGCTCAAGAATAAGGTAGGGTTCTGTCCTTAAGGTTTAAATAGGAAAAAAAATGTCAAAGTTGTATGCATGCACCTTTTTGTAAACGCTTCGTACAAGTTCCGACCAAGATAATTGGGAAAGGTGAAACCAATTTGAACCGCTCCTATAACAGTAGTAATAATGTAAATACTATAAGTTAGGGTATGACCATAACATAAGGTTGTTACTTTCACATCTCTTTATCTATACATGTGAGCAACCTCATGTCACGGGTCGCGAGTCAAGGTCTGAGACTAGGGCAATTTTAGGTGCCAAGAAGTATCGAGTAACACGCCACAAAGCAAATTGTATTTGTTGCCATCCAGGCCTGTAAACGAACCGAACGCACACGAACGGATGTATGTTCATGTTCGTTCATTTAATAAAAACACGAACATAAACAAACAATTTTTTTGTTAATGTTCGTTTATTAAAGAATATAACTTGTTCATGTTCGTTCATTTAATAAATAAACGAACATAAATGAACACGAACATAAACAAACACGAACATAAACGAACACGAACATAAACGTTAGAGACCCAACCTTCCATTGTTCTTTCATGAAAAATAGTCGACAATGCAAATCAACCAAATCTACGGTGATAAATAGCGTAAGAGTTGATTAGCAGTGATGAAATGTTTGAAGATATCAAATATTTCGATCGATCTTTTAAAGATATTAAATGATTCACACGACTTTAATTTAACGATATAACATTTATCTTAGTGGTCCATGATTACATATGAACAATCATTTTCCACTACGTTATTCTAATAAATTCACCGGCTAAAAGTTTTTGTGACATCAATGTCAGACTTTAGTGAGATTTGTTAATAATGGTCCTTTCTGTTGGCAGAGTAGAAAATTTAACAGCATGAACATTTCTAACGGTACAAATTGGACTACAAGGCAATAACAGATTGGTCACCAAAATTGATTTAAGAAGATTAGATTAAACATAAATGAATGAACATAAACTAACATAATCGAACGAACATAAACGAACATAACCGAACGTTCACGAACGTAAATGAACGAACGAGACTTATGTTCATGTTCGTTCATTTAATAAATAAACGCACATAAACGAACTTCCCGCCGCACGGTTCATGAACGGTTCGCTGAACATCCAGTTCATTTACAAGCCTACATCCAGGAGTCATCAAGTAAATAAAAATCTAGTCGTATTAGGATTAAAAAATATAAGATAAACTTTAGGTTATATTAAGATTTTACCTTGTGGATATACTTTTAAATCATAGTTGATAGAATAAATAGAGTTCAAGTCCAATTAAAACATCATCGGTTGTACGAGAATGACACAACTCATGTCTTGGTGCTTAAGGCCACTTACAAACAGGCCCTATTCTAAGATTTTTGTGATCCTCGGACGAACTAAAAAGTTAGGCCCTAATAAGAGATTTAAGTATCCTAATTTAGGGGTGTTCAAATCCATTTATCGACCAGTGTCCCGACTCGAACGTTGTGGGTACCAGGTAATCGGATACCCGGTACCTGGTTTTTTTCATTTTCAAATTATTAATTTAAAAGAATATGTACACAAATTTAAATGTTCGAAACTTCGAATTACATACTCCAACATCCGAACATAAAATTTAAAAGTTTGAAATACAAAATTTAATAATCCATAATATAAATAAAACATAAAAATTCATAACTAACTAGGGTAAATATGAATTATGATAGTCATTAACATCCGATTACTAAACTATCAAAACTTAATCCAATTACGATATTAAATTATAATCACAACCCATTTATATAATTTAATTACCTAGACTAGCAAAACTTAATCCAATTATAATCCAATTACAAATTAATCCAATTAAATTAATATCATATTTGATAGTCATAATCCAATTACTAACCTATCAAAACTTAATCTAATTATAATACAATTACAAATAATATAAATATTTATACAAATTATTATGTTAATGGTTTAGTAATTGGATTATATTATATATAAAAAAAACTCAATTAGTAACCGGGCGGATAAAAGAGGGGCTCTCAAATTATCATGTTGATGAGTCATTAGTTTAAGAATGAGGGTTTGCTCACAGTGGATGTGGCTGGTTTTGTGAAGGACGGTTGCTCCTCCTCTGATTGATAATCGAAGCATATGATTTCACTTTCACTTACAATTGATTATCTACAACAGCCCTTTGCCTCTCTACTCGTTTCATACATACACCATTTTAATCACATTAATAAATAATTTGATATTATTTGTATATATATATATATATATATCGGGTATCCGGAAAAACTCAATTTTGTGACCTGAGCCCGACCCGGCAAATATCGGGTCGGGTAATTTTTTTAAAAAAAATACCTATTTTTTTAGGTTCGGGTCGGCGGGTCGAGTATTTTTGCACACCCCTATCCTAATTATATTGTAATAATAATTATTTTTATTAGTGTGAGGTGATTATAATATAAAATATATTTAAAAGATTTTTAATTATTTAATAATAAACATTTAAACATTTTTATAAATATCATATTCAAATTTAAAACTTTTAAAGATAACAAAGATTTATATAGCTTAATTTCTTATGCAACAGCGACGGAAACTCCTAATGAATGATACGACACACTTCAACACTGTCGTTTCAATTTTACCTTTTTATATCCCAATCTCTAAGCGTGTATCAGTATATCATGAACTATAAAGTGACAAAAGAAATTTCAAGAAAATTATTATAAATGCCTAGAAATTTGACAACCCGTGAGAAGTTAATTCCACTTCATACTATTCTTTTAAATAAAATATTAAGAGATGTGAAACTTTATACCACAACTTTTTTGTTGGAGATATTATTAAAAACCATAAAGACAAACGACCAAAGGCACTCAAAACACTTCCAACTTTTAACTTGGTCTTTCTTCTCTCCACTCAAAGAAAAAGAAAAAAAGCATGCTGTTGGGAAATAAACGAGTAACAAGTAATTTTCCTATAGCCAGATTAGTGAGAATATAAAATAAAAGCGAAAAAATAATACCCGAAAAATTGATAACGGAGTTCAGCCAATTGTGCTTACGTCTCCGGACAACTGTAGATCTTTTACTAAAGAGAAAAAATTTACAGGTGTTTACAAAACACACTTGAGAGAGAACTGGAAGATTTTGGGATGATTTTGAAGCTAAATGGGCTAGGGTATTTATAGTTGAAGCTTAGGGACTAATCTTGTAAATATCCTAAAGTGTGCAATGGCTAAAAGAGTAATTAACCCATTTAAAATTTTAATTAAAATTTGGTTCGGTGCCAACCTTTGAATAATGGACTGCCATTATTGAAATCATGCACCGCCCTTTTGAATTTCCAGTGGTAATGGCCCCCACTGCTCCCTTTTTTCTGATTTTTAAAGCCACCAATTTTGACTTTCCTTTTCCAACAATCTCTCACTTGAAGACTGATTTTAATCTGTCTTCATACCTCGATCAATGCAGCAGCATTTCTGGTCTTGTTACTCTAGCATGCCAACTGAAGCTGAACACAACTTCAGTTTGTCCGCGGTCACCGTCTTTGTCAACATGTCTGTCGGATTTTGAGCTCCACTAATCTTTTCAAGTTTCAAAATCCCATCTTCCAGAAGAGATCGGATAAAATGATATCTCAATTGTAAGTGCTTCATCCTGGAATGAAAAGACGAATTCTTTGCTAGATGGATAGCACTTTGACTGTCGCAATACAAGACATTGTTTTCTTGTTTCTTGCCTAACTCTTCCAAGAAACTTTGGAGCCAGACCATCTCCTTGTTGGCTTCCGTAACAGCGACATATTCTGCTTCAGTTGTGGAGAGAGCAATTATCTTCTGTAGTTGAGAAACCCAACTCACTGCAGTACCTCCTAGAGTATAGACATACCCTGTAGTGCTCATTCTGATGTCAACATTTACGGCTAAGTCAGCATCTACAAAGCCTGTCAGTATCGTATCTCCACCTTTGAAACAAAGTGCTTTGTTTGTGGTACCCCGTAGATATCTGAGGATCCATTTGACTGCTTCCCAGTGTACTTTGCCCAGATTATTCATGTACCTACTAAACAGCTCTCACTGCATGAGTAATATCTGGTCTGGTACAAATCATGACATACATCATACTTCCAATTGCTGAGGCGTACTGCACCTTCACCATGTGTGCACGTTCTTCCTCCGTCTTTGGTGACTGTTCTTTGGAGAGTCTGAAATGAACACCTAAAGGTGTACTTACTGGTTTAACATCTTGCATGTTGAACCTGGAGAGTACTTTGTTGATGTACTCAGCATGTGATAACATCAAAATCCCCGACTTTGTGTCTCTCTTGATCCTCATCCCAAGAATCTGCTTTACAACGCCCAGATCCTTCATAGCAAACTGCTTCGACAATTTTTGCTTTAAGTTTATAATCTCTTGCATGTCTGAGCCTGCAACGAGCATTTCGTCAACATACAACAATAAAATAATGAAGCTGTTGTCGAACCTCTTGATGTAGCAACAATGATCTACTTGGCATCTGGTAAAACCACTGCTACTCATGAAGCTATCGAACTTCTTGTACCACTGTCTAGGAGCTTGTTTTAAACCATACAAGTTCTTTTTCAACCTGCATACCAGGTTTTTCTTGCCTACCTCTATGAAGCCTTATGGCTGCCTCATATAGATTTCTTCCTCCAAATCACCATGAAGGAAAGCTGTCTTTACATCTAACTGCTCAAGATGTAGATTTTCTACAGCTACAATTTTCAACACCAGTCTGATAGTAGACAATTTCACGACTGGAGAGAAAATTTCATTGTAGTCAATACCTTCTTTTTGCTGAAAATCTTTGACAACCAATCTCCCTTTGTAACGTTTGCTCCCATCGTGCTCTTCTTTGATCCTGTAAATCCACTTGTTATGAAGCGCTTTCTTGCCTGGTGGTAATTCAGCTAATTCTCACGTCTGATTTGACATAAGCGAGTCCATCTCATCTTTCATGGAAGACTCCCACTTGACTAAATCCTCCACTTGCATTGCTTCATCATAGCACTCTGGTTCACCATTGTCAGTCAGCAACAAGTAATGCAAAGAAGGAGAATACCGTTGGGTTGGTTTAGGAATTCTGGAGGAGCGTCTTAGTTCCGGTGTGCCTGGTTCTTCTTGAACTGCTTCAGGACTGATCTGAACATCATTTCCAGAAATCTCCTCGAACTCAGCAAATTCCTTTGTTTCAACTTTGGTATTGGAGCTGCTTGATTCTACAGTTGACCTGTCATCACATTCTCATTGAAAATGACATCTCTGCTTCTGATGATCTTCCGATTTTCATAGTCCCAAAACCGATAACCGAACTCATCACCGCCGTAACCAACAAAGGCACATTTGTTGCACTTAGCATCAAGTTTACTTCTTTCAGCAGAGTCTATGTGTACATAAGAAATACAACCAAACACTCTTAAGTGTGAAAGGTTTATTTCTTTCTTGCTCCAAACTTCCTCTGGTATTCTGCCATCCAAAGGAACTGAGGGCCCACGGTTGATCAGGTAAGCTGCAGTGTTGATAGCTTCAGCCCATAGAAATTTGGGTAATCCGGCATGTATCCTCATGCTTCTGGCATGTTCATTCAGAGTTCTGTTCATGCGCTCTGCTACGCCATTCTGCTGCGGTGTCATGGGAACTGTTGCCTCCATCTTGATCCCATTGTTTGCGCAGAAATTTCTGAATCTCCTATTTTTGTACTCTCCTCCATTGTCAGACCTCAATCGCTTGACTTTCAGACCAGTCTCATTTTCCACCATGGCCTTCCATTTTCTGAAGGTATCAAAGACTTCTGATTTCTTCTTCAGAAAATAAACCCACACCTTTCTTGTAGAATCATCGATGAATGTGACATAATATAATGAGCCTGCAAGAGATGGAATTGAAGATGGTCCCCATACATCAGTATGAACCAACTCTAACTTTTCAGCCTTGGGTGTCTTACCAATCTTTGCAAAGCTGACTTTCTTTTGTTTGCCAAAGATGCAATCCTCGCATAGTCCGACATCTATATTCTTTAGATCCGACAACTTCCCCTTTGACAAAAGTGTCTTCATCCCTTTCTCGCTCATATGACCAAGCCTTTGGTGCCATAGGTTTGATTTTCCATCAGCATCTGCTACTACAATGATATTCTCTAAATTTGAGGTTATATAGAGCGTATCAGTTTTCTTACCACGAGCAATGACGAGTGCTCCTTTAGTAATCTTCCATTCACAGCCTGAAAAGGTTGTGATAAATCCTTCACCATCAAGCTGTCCTACAGAAATCAAATTTCTTTTGAGGCCAGGAATATGTCTCACTCCTTTCAGCGTCCAGGTGGTCTGGTTTGGCAACTTTAATCGGATGTCTCCTTTTCTGACGATCTTCAAGGTTTCATCATCGGCTAGATGAACCTTCCCAAAATCACCACGACATAGTTCTCCATGATTTCTCGGCATGGGGTGGAGTGGAAAGATGCCCCTGAATCCAAGATCCAGGATTCAATCGGACTGTTGACACTTAGAATCATGGCATCACATGTCTCCTCTGTCATGTTTGCAGATTCCTGTGCGCCGATATCTTTCTTCAATGCTCGACAATCCCTTTTAAAATGACCCTTCTTGCCACAATTATAACAGGTAAAATCTTTCTTTCCCGTTCTTGATTTTCCACGTCTGGATTTCGATCTGCCACAATTTGAATTTCTTTATGAAGTTCTCCCTCTGGACTCCGTGTGCAAGGCTGAGAAGGTTGATGCTTCACCCGATTCTCTCCGTCGAATTTCTTCGCTCAGTACCAAATCCTGAACATCGTCGAATTTCAATTTACTATTTCCTGACGAGCTACTAACTGCTGTAACAGTAGAATTCTAACTCTCTGGTAGAGATGATAAGAGAATTAAAGCTCGAACTTCATCATCAAATTTAATTTCCACGGAACTCAACTAGGTTGTGATTGTGTTGAGTTCATTCAGGTGTTGAGCCACTGATGCCCCTTCTGTCATCCGCAAATTGAATAATTGCCTCATCAAATGAACTTTGTTTGAGGTCGATGGCTTCTCATACATACTGGAGAGAGCCGCCATAAGACCCGCCGTGGTCTTTTCCTTTGCTATGTTGAAAGCAACATTTCGAGGCAACGTCAGTCGGATAACTCATAGGGCTTGTCGGTCGAGAAGATCCCAGTCTTCATTCTTCATGCCCTCTGGTTGCTTTCCTGAGAGGGGTTGATATAGATTTTTCTGGTAAAGAAAATCTTCGATCTGCATCTTCCAAAAGCCAAAGTCTGCACCATCGAACTTTTCAATTTTCACCTTCCCTTCGTCTGCAGCCATCGCTCCCACTCGAATCTGGCTTCTTTGGATCGTTTCTGACAATTTGTGCGAACCACTGTGTATTATAACACCTCCGTCGACAAATTCGTATCGCCGAAAAAATTTCACTATTCACGAAATTTACTATTTACATGAATAGTAATGAATAGTAACCTCACAAAAAATTGACAAAATTCACAACACAAAAGCTCTGATATTGTTGGGAAATAAACGAGTAACAAGTAATTTCCCTATAATCAGATTAGTGAGAATACAAAATAAAAGCGGAAAAATAATATCCGAAAAATTGATAACGGAGTTCAGCCAATTGTGCTTACGTCTCCGGACTGTTGTAGATCTTTTATTAAAGAGAAAAAAAATTATAGGTGTTTACAAAACACACTTGAGAGAGAACTGGAAGATTTTGGGATGATTTTGAAGCTAAATGGGCTAGAGTATTTATAGTTGAAGCTTAGGGACTAATCTTATAAATACCCTAAAATATGCAATGGTTAAAAGAATAATTAACCCATTTACAATTTTAATTAAAATTTAGTTCGATGTCAACCTTTGAATAATGAACTGTAATGAAATCATGCACCGCCCTTTTAAATTTCCAGTGGCGGTGCCCCTTGCTCCCCTTTTCTTATTTTTAAAGCCATTAATTTTGACTTTCCTTTTCCAACACATGCAACTGGAGAATTCGGAGCTCTACCGTTTTCTGGCTCTAAACGGTGTCGGACATGGATCCTCCTATGGCTTTTCTTCTTCCAGCTACGACTTTCAAATTATGCAAAGCTTTTCTAATTCCTCCATCAGCGAAACGTCGCCTCAGGATAGAGCTCTTGCTGCTTTGAAGAATCACAAAGAAGCTGAGAGAAGAAGGAGAGAAAGGATTAACTCTCATTTCAACAGGATTAGGAGTCTTCTCCCTTGTAACTCTAAGGTATTCTCTTTTGATGTTCCATTATTTTAAATGTTCTTCTGATCATTGATGCTAATTCCTTTAGTTAAAAGAAACAGTAAAGTTTTGAACTTTTAAGTTGGATATATGTCATATCTTTGTTTGTTTACAGTAATTTGTGCTTTGTTGGCTGTTTGTTTATAGCGAAAATCACTCTCTTTTTCCGTCAAAGTTTACTGGATAAAGTCTTTAGATTCTAAAATCTCGGGATCTATAACTCTATATCAGCCTTTTGAAGCTTTCGAAACAGCAGCTTCTGCCTGCTGCTGTTTTAAAGATAACATACATTTAGTTGCTTTTTTGTCGACATCGTTTGGGAAAGTAAATATGCTTTCTAGAATTAGGGTTTTCTTTTTCTTTCTTTTAATTGAGTTTTTTCAGACAGACAAAGCTTCGCTTCTAGCAAAGGTGGTCCAACGCTTGAGAGAACTGAAACAACAAGCGGTTGAGATAACCGAAATGGAGAACTTACCATCCGAAACCGATGAGATAAGGGTTCTGTCATGCGATTATTCAAGTGATGGAACATCAATATTCAAGGCTTCATTGTGCTGTGAGGACAGGTCCGATCTTTTACCGGAGCTGATTCAGATTCTAAACTCTCTCCATTTGAAGACTCTGAGAGCCGAGATGGCCACCTTGGGAGGTAGAATCCGCAACGTTCTGGTTGTGGCGGCGGACAAAGATCATGGCATTGAATCAGTTCGTTTGTTGCAAAACGCATTGAAATCTTTGCTCGAACGTTCCGACTCAAAGCGATCGGTCTAAAAGGAGACCGGCATATGATCACAATGTAATGGTCCCTGATATCTCACGGACGGAGCTAGAATTAAATATTGAAAGGGGCCGAAATATTAAACTATTTAAGAAAAATATAAATATTTATTAGATATTTAAATTTGAAATTCAGCATGAACCAAGTGACCTTAGTGATTAAGGGATTGTTGTTATCCTTGAGGTCTCGAGTTCAAGCACGTATGTAGGGGTATGGGCGTTCATTGTCAAATAGTTGAAATTATTTATACATATATTACATTATATTCACCCTAAATTAAAAAAAAAATCAAAACTCAAAAGACAACTTCTAATTTGTCTAATATTTAAACTTACAATGACTTAAATTGTAATTAGACCAAAAATTTGAGAACACAGACTTATCATTCTTTAGTTCGACCCCGACTTGATCAAATATTTAATAAATTTTTATATTTTTAAATTTAAATATTTATTTTTACATAAACCAATATATTATTAAACAAAAATTATATCGAATATATAAATTTTAACAAGGGTCGGAGCTCAAGTGAGCCTAAGGAGCTCCGTCCCTACCTATGTTATAGTCACTGTTTAAAATTTTCATCTTCAAATTTGATTTTTTTTTTGGTTTTTGGAGTGGGTTGACTGGTGAGTGAGTTTGATATTGTATTCTAAAAAGACATGGATTGTAATTCTAGGGTGGATGCTGTTTAGCTTGTATTTTGAATGAAACCCTATAAAAATGGGAACAAAACAATTTGAAAATCCGATCTTTCTTGGTTGTAAACGAGTCGAGTTAAGTTGAAGTATTATCTAGTTCGACTCGATTTGAAAGTTTGTGAGCTTAAAATTTTTGAGTTCGACTCGAATTCGAAATCAAAAACTAAAATTCAAGCTTGAGCTCGAAAAAACTTGAATTCGAAACATTGTTATACTTAACTCGATTGAAGTTCCAACTCAAGTTCGGTTCAAACTAGAGTACATGGAAATTTTATACCACATATAAGTGTTAATGTTATTAATAATTTAATTTAAAAAACAGAAAAAAATTAATATATTATTTTTTCAAGTTGCTCATGAGTTTTTTAAGTTCGGTAGTTTGCTTCGGCTATTAAGAACTCGAGTTGTGTTCAAACTCGATCTAGTTCATTCAAATTAAACTTTGGTCAAGTAAAATTCAAATAATTTATTATCTATTTTATCTCATTAAAACCCTATTTATCACATTTTTCTCGACCGACTCCCATGGACAAACGTCAACAAAAAAAAAAAAACAAATTGTGAGACATTGGAGGAAAAAGGTGGAAGAAGGATCAAATTCTATGATCTTATCCGGAGTTCTGGAATCTGAATGAAGACATATGGACGCGATTGGTGTCTTTTAGCTGCAAAATACAGTGGTTTCTGTGAGTTCCCAGGCTCTGCATAAAAAAATTAGAGAATATGCATTCTGCAAATGATAGTAATGCATATAAAATCATCGTTTTTACATGTTGATTGGGGATTCTGTTACTTCCAAACTCTGATTTGATTTGATGGGTAGAATTATGGTATGTTTTGGACATTTATCATTTATGGATTCGTTTTCAGCTTCGGGTATTAACCAACAAAAAAGCATTGCAAACATTCTCACAGGAATCAAGGACGATCTCTTTGCATACTAGTCAATAATTTGTTTTTTCAGTTTTAGTTCCTCAATTTTATAAATTTCATACAAAAAGGAACTACATACTATCCTATGATAAAAAAATATAGGATAAAGTACACAAATGGTCCTTCAACTATAGGGTTTTTCTTTATTGAGTGCCCCAACTATTAAAAGTTATATAATAGTCCTCTGACTATAGAAGGTTGCTTTATTAAGTACTTCGACTATTAAAAGTTACAAAACAATCATTCGATTATTCATAACTCCCAAAATCGTCCCTTTTCATTGAAAAATTGGCGATAGTCTGGGCTAGACGTTAACATGCTGATTGTGATAGTCGTTTGAAATTATGAAATGACGACGAAAGGAATTTTTTAAATATAGTAATTTATTTTTAATTTTTTAAAAATAAAATCTTTAAAATTATCAAAATATGACATGTGTCACTTAATAAGATTTTCTAATGGACATTGCGGTTAGGACACTTAAAATAATAACATTTATAATTTAGAGACCTAAATTAACCCAAAAATAATTGATACACCCATATGAAAAAAAATATAATTTTACCACTATTTTTATATTAAGCAAATGTAAAATAAGATTTATTGATTGATACATAGTTAAATAAGAAAGAGTAAACTACATAAATGACCACCCAACTATGGAGTTTGATCTCGAAATGATCACTATTTTCAAATTTGTGTCAATATAACCACTAAACTATTTAAATTGTTTCAATATAGTCACACGCCGTTAACATTTAACGAAAGTGTTTACGTGGAAGTTAACAAAATGGGTATAATTAGGGCACAAGTCCTCATAAAATTACGTATTTGTGACGCTGTAACTCTGCTTTTTTCTTCCATTTTGGTCACTACTTGTATATGATTTGTTTCCTTGGATTTTCATTTAATGCAATTTGATCCTGATTTTGTTTTTAATTTGTCTAATGCCTTAATTTGAGAATTAACTTTAAAATATTGTATTATAATCATGTATTAAATTTATATATTAAATCTGCTAGATTTTAGAACTAATCAATTTTATCACCAAGATTAATTTTAATTTTTAATTTTTTAAATAGTTCTTAATTTCAATTTATTTTAATAAATTTATTTATCCAATCAAATTTTGGCACATGTCACAATCTAATTAGAGGGTTTTTATTTTTAATTTAATTAATTTAATAATTTAATTCTAAAATCTAGGGGATTTAATATATAAATTTAATACATGACTAGAATAAAAGATTTTAAAGTTAATGCTCCAATTAAGGAATTAGACAAATTTAAAACATAATCAAGATCAAATTACATTAAATGAAAATCCAAGGAAACAAATCATATCCATGTATTGACCAAAAATGGAAGATAACAAAGTAGGGTGCCAACGTTGCGAATACATAACTTCATAAGGACCTGCACCCTAATTATACCAATTATGTTAACTATCACATAAACATTCATGTTAAATGTTAACGACAAGTGGTTATATTGAAAGTATTTAAATAGTTCAGTGGTCAAATTGATGCAAATTTGAAAATGGTGGTCATTTTAAAACCATGCCCATTGTTGGGCGATCATTTATGTAGTTTACCCAATAAGAAATGAGGAGTAGGCGTGGGGTTGACAAGAAAGGGCAGGGAATGATGGGTTTGAAAATGGTGCGTTTGTGTTTGCTTACACATTTCGAGAGAGGGAGTGGCCCATTGTGTCCTGGTGGACGTGCTCTCCTCCCACCGCCTTGCTCTGCAGCGTGCGCTCTTTTGCGCCTTCTCAACCACTTTATCTGCTCTTTGCACTCATGCTTCCCATAACACTTTTTCATTTCATAATATCTTCATTTCTTTTCCATTTTTACTTTCACATCTGCTCATCGAATATAATTTTTTGACTAACAGAAACAGAGCACACATAAATAAAATTAAAAATTAAACACGAAGAAAGATTTGATCAACTGGGAAAAATGATTTGCAAGTCTTTGGACAAAAGCCCCACCCGGAAACCTGTATTGCTTGAGAGAATACATAGGGGTAAATGTACCCTTCAAAAGACATCATCACTGCCCCAGAAGTCCAGGAGGCAGGCAAATTGGCAATGCTGATGTTGAATCAGGAGCTTCAAGAAGATTTTTTGTGGCATGCACAAAAGCCTGCCTGCCTGAGTTCCGATTTGACACCAAGATAGCAATGGACTCCTCGGGGGGGGGGGGGGGGGGGGGGGGGGCTCACCAACCAAAGCTGAAGCAGTAGGTGGATAGATTCTCTGAAACCAAAAGGATTAACGACTTTCTTTATGGAATAATATTTTTTTGGAAGAACTGAAATTGTATGAAAGAATAACAAGCAGCAGTCTAATGGGAAAAGACATTTCGGAACTGAGTCTTGCATCAAGTCAATGCTTATACCTGCTAAGACCTAATATTATCGGAACCGTCTTTCGGTTGGCCCGAAATTGGGCTTCGACTTAGATTAAACGAATTAGAATCGCCACCGATCATTTATTTTAAAACAAATAGGTTGATCGGATACCCTATTTTTTATTTGATCTGCGTCTTTCCAAAGATGTGTCGGATTCAAGAGTCGGTTACAGTCAAAGAAGGGTTAACACCCTTGAACTGCTCTTTCGGTACTACGCAATTTCCAGTTGTCTTAAATTAAGAAAATTGTAATTTAAAATTAAAAGGTA
This sequence comes from Hibiscus syriacus, assembly GCF_006381635.1. Taxonomy (NCBI): domain Eukaryota; kingdom Viridiplantae; phylum Streptophyta; class Magnoliopsida; order Malvales; family Malvaceae; genus Hibiscus; species Hibiscus syriacus. The sequence continues at coordinate 347,063 of NW_024063016.1, forward strand.
AAAATACGATCCCAATTACTTATCTTAGATAGTTTTAAAGGTGTACCCTTAAGAGAGTCAAGAAACGTGTTAGATAAAAAAATGAAAATAAATAGAATAAAAAAAATTTTAAAAAACGCTTGAAATAAAGGAATAAAAAAAGAGTGAAGATAAAATGAATATGATAAGAAAAATAAAATGAAGAAAAAAAGAATAATAATGATAATAATATATACATAATAAACAAGTAAATAAAAAAAGAAGAAAATACAAATAAATAAAACAAATGTAAAGAAGAAATCGGGGTTGTTGAGAGAGTTATACCCAGACAAAAAGGTGTATTGACAGCTGCCCCTCTTTGCCCATAGTCGTGTAACGGGGGATAGGGCAAAGATTAAAAGACACGCTTTTCGTTCGGTGGAGTTGAAAATTGACTATGATGTTTCAATAACTCCCTGTCGAATTGAGTTGCGGATGACTCCTCCGTCGTGAGGTCGAGTTGAACTGGAAGCTTCTGAGCACGATATCATTCGTCGTGAAGTTGAAATCGAACTCAAAGCTCTTGGCGAGTGGCCTCTTAATCGTCTTCTGGCTCAAGATGCTTCGTCGTGAAGGTGAAACTTGACCTGAAGACTTTGGTGTTGCGGTGTTACAGATGACTCCTTCGTCGTGAAGTTGGGTCAATCTGTTTGTGAATTTGGAATCGTATAGGACCCCTTCGTCGTGAAGTTGAGCCTAGGTATTGGATGTCCTTCGTCGTGAAGTTGAAATCCAATGTAAGTTGCGTTGTTCTGAGGCTAATATTTTTCGCTGTGAAGTTGAAATTGACTCTGAAACTGGAAAGTTTGTTGACATACACTCTTTCTTTGAGTTGGATATCCTTAGTCATGAAGTTGAAATCCAATCTAGAAATGGATGTTGTTTGTGTGCACGATTCCCTTCGTCGTGCGCGGGTGGCCCCTTCGTTGTGAAATTGAGCCTGGAATTGGATATCATTCGTCGTGAAGTTGAAATCCAAGTAAGTTGTATTGTTTAGAGTCCAATATCCTCCGCCGTGAAATTGAAATTGGCTCTGAAACTGGGAAACCCCTTCGTCGTGAAGTTGAGCCTCAAATGGCACGATATTCTCCGTCGTGGAGTTGAAATCGTGGATGTGTGGGTACGATATCCTCCGTCGTGGAGTTGAAATTGTGGATGGCCCATTCATCATGAAGTTTAGCCTTGACTTGAATATCCTTCGTTGTGAAGTTGAAATCCAAGTATTGTATGCTGCGGATGGTCACGATTCGCTCCGTCGTGAAGTTAAAACTGTAGATGACCCCTTCGTTGTGAAGTTTGGCTTCGAGTTAGATATCCTTCGTCGTGAAGTTGAAATCTATTCTCGAGCAAATTGTGTCGCTTCGAGTTCAATATCCTTCGCTGTGAAGTTGAAATTGACTCTGAATGAAACTGAAAAGTTGTTTGTTGACAGTCAGTCACCCCTTCGTTGTGAAGTTGAGCTTGTGCTGTCTCGAGTCCAATATCATTCGCTGTGAAGTTGAAATTGACTCTAAATGAAACTGAAAAGTTGTTTGTTGACAGTCAGTCGCCCATTCGCTGTGAAGTTGAGCTTGTGTTGTCTCGAGTCCAATATCCTTCGCTGTGAAGTTAAAATTGACTCTGAATGAAACTGAAAAGTTATTTGTTGACAGTTAGTCGCCCCTTCACTGTGAAGTTGAACTTGTGTTGTCTCGAGTTCAATATCCTTCGCTGTGACATTGAAAGACTCTGAATGAAACTGAAAAGTTATTTGTTGACAGTAAGCTTTTCTCGACTTAAGCTGTACTGTAAATTTCCTCTAAATAAAGGATAACCCCCATTCGCGGGTCTAAACCGATCATAATTCTTTGGATGACCCATATTCACGGGAAAGCCAAATTTTGTCAGCCGGATATCCTCCGTCATGGAGTTAAATCTGGCTTGAAATGTGAACTGGATCCATTCTGAATTAGCTCTCGAACTCGTCTGAAGTTGATTCTAAGATCTGTTGATCTTTCAATATGTCAAATTAGTTGAAGTTTAGCTCCTCGCTGCTGAGTTAAGAAACCACCATCGATTTTTTACAAACTCTTTTGAATCAAGTATCTTTCTCCGTGAAGTTGAAACTTGACTCTAAAGCTGCAAAAATTATGTATGTGAAAAAAAATGATAAATATGATGCTCTAAAATGTATGCATAATGAATTAGTTATTGTGTTATTCCTCGGACAGAATCTCATTTTTTGTCTGCTAGTTCCTGCATGTGGAGGAAAGGCCTTTGGAAGATTTGATTATTCGCATCAGGATTTTAAATCCCCGAAGATACCCCAATATTCGATGTTAAATTTCCAAAAATGCCCCAATATTTGATGTTGAATCTTCAAAGGTGCCCCCATTGTTCCTCATTTCTTGCTTCAACATTGATTCTAAGCATGAGATTAGTGTCTGAGAGCCACATGTCATTTACCAAGATCCACTCTAGAGAGATTGTCTTGTTTGAAAAAAATGTTCTTCTTTCTCTTTTATTTTCAACGTTCTGAAAATATCAATTAAAAGAGTTTTGAAAAATGTTTAACCAAAAGTTTTGAAAATATTGCCCGTTTCACGGTTTTACAATTGAGACGAATCATAAAACTAGAGTTCATTGGATATCAAAGAATTAATTACTTTGTTAACCCTTCAATAAATTATAGCTATTTGACAAGTGCCAAGATCAAAGCTATCTTTAGGAAATGGTTAAACAAGGAAAAAAAAGTCTCAGGTTATTGTGTTTGGTCAAGAGTTTGACATTTTTGTTTATTTGATTCTCAATGGTTTCATGGGGTAGCTCGCATGCTCCTTTACTGAAAGTGTTCTCTGACTTCCAACTTTCATGGTCACACTCAGATTGGGCGATGCCTTATCAAGGAATTTATATGATTGCCTCAGTTGTACAATTTTTATATTCGAGCCGCATTTTCAGGTTTTCAACTCGAATCCTCCTTTGGTTTCAAGGCATAATTAGAATTTACGTCTTGAACCCCCTTTGTTATTTTTCTCTATCATGCATTAAATATTTTAGAAAACTTTTTGCAAATAAAGATTAATCATGATGGACGAAATAAAATTTGAAGATAGTCTCTTTTGTTCAAAAATCCATGTATGATTAGAAGGGACTTTTAAGGCACGTAATGTAGGCCATGGTTCATGGTTATCAAAGAAAAGGATAAATAGGCCCAAACAAGTGTTTCAGGGTATTGAACCAAGGATCAATTCATTCAGATGCCTTCAATCATGTCTTGCTAAATTTGAATATGCTCATATGTGTTTCTCTTGATTTTCTCTGGATGCTCCATGATCTTCGAGTGAAGTGATTCTGGAATATTATGTTTGATCAATCTCATAATTTGAATCTCGATACGTCATTTGAATCGAGATAATCTTTGCATATATTGTCTTCTTTTTTCTTCATTTTTTCGTTGTTTTTGTTTCTCTTTTTTATTTTCTCTTTGTTTTTCCTTTGTTTTTTTATTTTTTGTTCTGATTGGACCTTCACACCTGGCATTTGGTATCTCCTTTGGGTTGATGTCTTCACTCATGTGAGATGATTTTTTCACCTTGCCCCCAGTGTGGAGGGTGATCCTTGGTTAGGGTTGAATCAGAAGAAAAATACTATATGCTCAAAAGGGGACACAAGTGATATATATTTTCTCCTGTTGTGAAGGGATAAAGAAAGAAAACCGTTCATCATTTCATACATGGAAGTCTTCATAGAAAAGGTATCCCCAGGGGGATAGACTTTCAGGATTAATTTTATTCACATGAAAACAATGTAATTAATGCATGATATAATTATTTCAAATGAATTCTTTTTTCTGCTTTTTGCTCTCGACGTGTCTCAATGTTCAGGCTCCATGCGAGATGCCCCAAGTTATGTCTTAGAAGAATGCTCATGTTCAAAAGAACAACTCAATGCCTTAGGTTTTAATGGTATAAAAAGGTCAATTTTGAGTCTAAAAAGACAATGGTGTGACTTTATTGACTCAAAGAAAGGTTCAAAAGTTTCAAAGAGTGATAATGTCAAAATCTAATCTTTTGGTAATGACCATGAGTTATTTTTGGGTAAAAAATCAAGGTATTTTATTTTGGGGTTTGAGACAGGATAAGAAATGTCTAATCTTGTCATATGTCAAAAATCTATAATTCTTGAAGAATTAAAAGAATCCTTAATTCATTAAATATTCGAAGAACTAAAGATTAAAATTTGTTCAATTATTCCACCTTAGAAGGTAGCACAAATTCAATCGTTTAAAAGATTAAGCACACATGAAAGATCAAAGACGTGCTCAAACAAAACAATGCTCTAAGTGCAAATGGTATATGCAATGCTTCCTTTTTTGGCTGTCCATGCCCCTGAATCCATCAGGTTTTGGATATTACGCTTCGGTGCCTTATATTTCTTTGAGGAGTGTCTGAAGCTTCCTATGTGGTAACTACACACAGCTTCAACATCGTAGCCCTTAGGATATGAGGATTCTGTTATCAGATCATCATGGCAGGCTTTGTCCTATAATCAGCTAATCATCCTCCCACTGTATTGATTTCAGTTTTTTTAATTGTTAAAATCTCGCTTCTATGTGGTGTCACATGATTAGGACCACTTCATCGAATCCTCCATGAAGAAATTTCATGTTTATGAAAATGCTTAAAAATGAAATGTAGATGCAAAAATGCATGAAATGCTTGAGGCATTGATCCGAAAACATGTATGTTATTATAAATAATCCTTATTGGGGAAAAATGTTTTATCTTTTAAGAGACAAAAATATCCTGACAGCTTCTGACATGTTGAGTAATCTTCTGCCTTCGTCTGTTACCGGTTGAATAACCTGTCGAACCGCTCCGGGTTCTCTGGATAAACCGTGCAAATGTTGAGTTGCTTTTTGTACTGGTCCAAGAAGTCTCAAAAGACTGCATCTCTGGCATTTATCTTTTGTTGAACCTGTTCCCAACAAATACGTCATTGAAGCCCTTAATTGATAGGAACTATGTGAAGTTCATTTGTCTATTTCTTAATTTCGTCAGCAATGGTATCCAATTTCAGCTATCGTTTTGCCATTGTTGTATTTGAAGGTACTCCCAAGATCAGTAACCTTTATCCTGCCCCTGCAACCTCTGCTAGTCAGTTCTTCAAAGATAGACTTTCATTGTTCTTGATATAGACTCGGTTCATTCTGAGTCCTTTATAATGCAACAGAGTGATATACTCTTCAATTGTGGGCACCACGTCTTCTGGATTGAATGTGACACATAGTCGTCTTGTAGATTGTCCTCTGTATTTTCATCTCTTGTATTACAACCTCTTTGTCCATTAATGCAAATTATTTATGTTTAATAAACATGTTTTAGTGGATCAACACCCGTTTTGAATGATGTACATGATAAAAAAGAATAAAAAAAGGAAAATGAAAGGAGGAAAAAAAATTAGTGAGACAAGGATAATAAAAAAAATAATAATGAAAATAAAATTCCTACCCCACATGATATCTACCCAACATGCTTATTATTCCTACCCGAACATGATCTCTATCCTGTAAGTTGATTTTGAAGAAGTCCTAACCGCATAAATTTCTAGTTGACATGCTTTGAACATAAAACAAAGCAGGAAATGAACTCAGGCATCCTAAGGTTTGAAATGAGGTTTTAGGGTGGACTCTAATTCCCTGTACTCTTTCAGTTTAGGTTCTAACAAGGTACCCGAGTTCTCTTTGCTGGTGCCCCCTTGGGCTTGCCAGACCCTTAGTCCTAAGCCTAATACAAGCTTGTGTGGACTAAGTTAAACTCGAGAGGACACATTCCCTTATGTCTGTGCGGTGAATAAATTCACACGAAGGCGTCACTTTCACCCCCACTTAAATAGGGTTCGGAGCTCGGGTTTAGAGCCTTAAGTGAAAAACAAGCTCGGAAGGCTGAAATCATTCGAAAACAATTAGTACAACTATTTACTCGAAAATATAATCAAAAGTAAGCAATAATGATCGAAATGTTACCTTAAAATTTAAACTTACCCTTTTCGTTAAAAAGACAACTGGAAATTACCTTAGCGTGACTCACTTACCTGTCCCCAGTGGAGTCGCCAAACTGTCAGAACCATCTTTCGGTTGGCATGAAATTGGGCTTCGACTTAGATTAAATGAATTGGAGTCGCCACCGATAATTTATTTTAAAACAAATGGGTTGATCGGATACCCTATTTCTTACCTGATTTGCGTCTTTCCAAAGATGTGTCGGATTCGGGAGTCGGCTACAGTTAAGGAAGGGTTAACACCCTTGAACTGCCCTTTCAGTACTATGCAATTTCCAGTTGTCTTAAATTAAGAAATTATAATTTAAAATTAAAAGGTAAAAATATGATCTCAATTACTTACCTTAGATAGTTTTAAAGGTGTACCCTTAAGAGAGTCGAGAAACTGTTAGATAAAAAAATGAAAATAAATAGAATAAAAAAAATTAAAAAAAACGATCGAAATAAAGGAATAAAAAAAAGGAGTAAGATAAAAATGAATACGATAAGAAAAATAAAATAAAGAAAAAAAGAATAATAATGATAATAATATATACATAATAAACAAGTAGATAAAAAAAGAAGAAAATACAAATAAATAAAAGAATGTAAAGAAGATAAAAAAATAAAGATAAGGAATAAAAATAAAAATGAAATAGAGGGAAAAAATAAAAAAAAGGTAAATAGAAATAAATAAAATAGAATAATAATAATAATAATAATAATAATACTAATAATAAAAACCATAAGTAAAGAGTAATAAAAGAAAATAAAAATAGAAGGGTATAAGAATAATAAATAAAATATATTTATATATGTAATAATAAATAAAATATATTTATATATGTAATAATAAATAAAATATATTTATATATGTAATCATAAATATAATATTTGCAACAAATAAAAAATAAATGAAAAAAATGTATATATATATATTATACGTATAGATAAGTAATAGAGAAAAATAATAATAAATTAAAAAAAGATAAAACAAAATAAAATATATAAAATATAATAAAAATAATAATGAAGTATATATAATAATAATAGTAAGAAAAAAAATATAAAAAAATTGAATTTTTTAAAGCTCTTCCCCTCCTCTTTCCAAATGTCCGAACAATTTTCACAAAATAACCTCGGGGTTCTGTAGATCTAAAAAGTTAGTTTTGAAAAAAAAAACCTTCGGTCATCGGCCTTTTGTGTTTTTGTGGTTTTACAAATCGAAAACAAGAAACAAATGACACATGCAAGCCTAACAACCGAAAAAAGTAAGGTTTTTTTACCTTTGTTGCCTTTGAAACTTTGCAAAAAAATGCTTTGATTGCTCTAAATTTTCTGTTCGTATTTCGTCTATAAATTGTCTGTCATAATAGTGAGTTACAATATCTATTTATAATGGTTATGGATCATCTTTTTAGGAGTTTGAATCATAGTAAAACTCTATCATATTTTTAGGTGTTTGAATCATAGTAAAACTCTATCATATTTTTAGGAGTTTGAATTCTAGTAAAACTCTAACGTTATGTTTGTTTTTTGAATCCCACTAAATCGGAGTTGTTGAGAGTGTTGTACCCGGATGAAAATGTGTGTTGACAAATATAATGCAAACAAGTATACTATAACAGCAAAAACCGCAATGACCCCTAAATTTTCCCCTCACAATTTTCAAACAAAATAAACACTACTACCACACTCCTAATTCGGTTAATTCTATATTCCCCTTAAGCTGAAGATTCTATGTTAGTGTAATCCCAACTTGGACATGTATTTAACTAAATGTTATTTTTCAGAAAATTTGAACCTGAAAAAGGTATTGACGTATCAGTAGTTCAGTACCAACCTAGAGTATTGATACTCCAGATCCAATATTAATACGTGAGTATTACAGTGTGAAAATTATTGATTTATGCCTAAAATTGTAATGTGTTTGATCATGATCTCTCATATTTGAAATGTTCTGCTATGTAGTTATTCCTTATGATTGATTCAATGTTGTAATAGTTAGATGAGAATTTCGAACTCTATATTTTATTTTCGACCTTTGAATTTATTATTTTTAGCTCGATTTATAGCCAATTCAGGTATGAACCGTTACATTTATTCGTATCATAATTTAAATTTAATCAATTTTATGTCTGAATTAAAATTAATTATATCTGTAAATTAGTAAATGTCACCAAGGAATTTAGTTTTGAATTCGATATTAATTTGTGAGTTCATGCGATCTATTTTGCTTTGTTTAGTGAATAGATGAAAGACAACTCTCAATTAAAGTTGTAGTTTAGATAAGTGGACGTCTTATACAGTATGAGAGAATAAATTGATTCCTAAAACATGTTGAACACTCCTTCCCTGCTATAATTATTGTAACTCATTCCGTGTAAGCAACATTGAACAGAAATATGTCCACTTTGACTGAGATTCGTTGGTTTCGTGCTTTGAATATTTGATAACCGAGCCCAATTGTTAAACTTTCTCTCAACATTGAGTCTATGCTTGGATTAATTAAATCAAATTAAAAACAGGAATGAATGAAAACTGGTATGAATTAGAGCAACGTCTGTACCAGATACGGATACATGATTTTATAGTAGAGGGGTTAATTTATAAAATTTTAGTGAGGTGAAAATAAATAATCAATAAAAATTACAAAAAAAATTAAAATATATGATAATTTGAAAATTTTAAGGATACGACCGCTTTCATCTACTCTTCCCTCGGTTCATCCGTGCTTCGTACCCTTAACTTGTATAATCCTTTGAGCACCATTCGGTTGTGTTGTATCGTTATTGCATAGTGAAATTTAGATACAATATATGATTGTGATTCCAATAGAAACCAAGAACTAAGTTGTTTGAAATTCCCAACAAAAGAATTTTGTCCAAAGTACATGTCTAAACTCCACCAGTGTCGTGTCTGAAAATTTCTTTGTCTAAACTTTTTGGCAAAGCACATATATGTACCAATTGCTTGATACATATTCTAAATAGCAATTAATGTCTCTATCCATTAAATCCAATGGTTGACACTGATAAGGGCTCGTTAATCGAGTTATTTTGCTGTGATCTACTGGCAACTTTGGAAGCATAGATGTAGTTTGTTGTTTGAGCCTGATTACGTGCAAAGGGAGGATTTTGTTTCGAAGTGTAAGCGGTCGACCGAAGAATTTGCAGCAGCAGACCTAAATTACGGATCTGATGCTAATCCTTTGATGTGGCTGCGTCCCTTTGCTGGGTGGATCAAGGCTAACTCAGATGGAGTTGTGAGATCAAATGGCAGCATGGCCGCTGCGTAACGTTGCGAGTGAATGGATCTTCGATTTTACTCGGAGCCTGAGGTGCTCAGTTCTCATGGCCGAACTTTGGGCTATTCATGACATCCTTTTACATGTTTGGAGATTCGGTTTTCGGCAAATTGAAATAGAAACAGATAATGTTGAGGTTTCAAAATTTGTAACAAGGATTCGGAAACGTTAGCGGAAGTGTCCTGTTAACCGATATCTCGAAACTTCGAGATGAAGATTGGAGGATAAAATTCATGTTCATCGAGTTCAAAATGCTACAGCTGATCGACTAACTGCTTTGAGCCGCGGAACTCTCATTAGTGGTTTTGAATTCGTGGAACCTCCGGTGGAACTCTTGACCGTTCTACAAAAGGATTATGTATTATAAAAAAAATGTTAGTGATGCTGGAAATGAGGAAGGGTATTTAAAGATAATAATCGAGTGAACGAGAGATGCATTTATTTGAACTATGTGTTTAACGTTACAAGGCTTTTAAGTGAGACAAATTTTATATTTTGTTATTTCAAAGTCTAGTGCATCAGAATTACATAAATATCTAAAGATGCCGATATGGCATTAGGTACTTAATTCCTATGTCAGCAGAAAAACAAACAGTAAAGCGAAAGGCACTCTTGTGGTTTGGAAAACACCACGTTTCCTTTTTAAATATTGGAAAATTTCTAAATGTTACAATAAATTTTAAAATTTTACTAAATACTCTTTTAAAAGTAATTGCCAAAACTCTGAATTCCATTCCATGTATTCCGTTTAGGCTTTACCTGCCCAATTGCTTGCAATTCACCGTCCTACATAATAATAATAATGATAAACTCATATTATTTAAAAAAATTTAAAAGCAAAAATAAGTGTCTAAAGTATAATTAAATTTAACTTTTGGTGCTTTTAATTTTTTCTTGGAAATATATGTCTAGCATTTCCAACTTATACTTCTAGGTGTCTGGACTATAATGATCATTAAATTCAGCCGTTAAGTGACACATGTCACATTTATATAAAATTAATTTTTTATTTAAATTAAAAAATAAAAAATATAATGTATTAAAAAATCAAAATTTTATAAAATTACAAAAACAAAAAAAATTCAATCGCTTAAAATCCTAGTTTTAATCCATTAGTACCGCTGCTCGCCACTAATGCAGTCAATCGGCCGAACACCCAATGTTGTTTGATAGAACAACGACCCAACCGCTGAAACCCCTTACTTTCACAACTAGACAAACACCCAACGGCCGTGTAACTTCAAGATTTTGTGATCGGTTACAAGGGGTTCTCCACGTTGCGATCATCAATTTTGTGTTGCAATCATTGAATGAAGAATGAGGGTTCAACTTGTGGGGATTTAGGCAGTCGCACACCGTTGGATTTCGATCGATTGACGGCGTTGGTGATTGCTAACGATGGTAAAGGATTGGAATTAATATTTTTTGAATTTTTTATAATTTCAAAAAATATTAAGTTTTTTTAAAAATAAATTTAAAATTTAAGTGTTTTCATAAAATAAAATTTTATATGTTTGACACGTGTCAGATAACAATAATTTTTAACCGTGGTTATAGCTTAGGCATCTAAATATATAACGTGAAAAACGTTAACAACTTAAAAGTGTAACGAAGAAAATGTTAATTATCTATTTTTAACGAAAAATTCTTTACACACCTAAAATTAACTTTAAATATAGTTAGAATACTTAATTTTACCTTAAACATTTCAAAAATTATATCATGAATCTCTCTTTCCATATCAGTATGATGTTAATTAATGAAAATTAAAAATCATTAACTTTATTATATTTATGTAATCAATCTATTCCAATGAGATTTTTTTTTTAAATTTAATTGGCGTGAAAATTATATGAGTAATATATTTTTAATTAAATGTTTAGAAAAAATAAAATAAATAATTTTCATTAATTGAAACTTCTTATATTTTTTTACGTAGTTTTTTTAACAAAAGGAAGAAAAAGTTTTTAAACGCATTTGGTTCAAGGAACCAGGTTTGTTTTCGTTTTCATTCTTTTAGAGACTAGAAAACATTGAAAAAAGGTGTTCGATTGAAAATTTGAAAATGAAGTTCATAAAATAAAAATAAGTTAAATTAAGAAAGCAATAAAAATATATTGTTATTATTTTCTCTAAAAACATCCTATAAAACTGAAAAGTTGAAAACATAGACCATTTCTTAAATGAATTGATTCAAATTTAAGTCTGTATATAGATGTATGATTTGAACATTAACGTTATTTCTCTTCTTTTTTCTTTAGAATTTATGTTATTTTCTATAAGTCATATTAACTTTTTTTATTCTATTTAATCAACGAAGATATCGATTTTGATGATGATTATCATCAATTAGTTCTCTTCTCTCTTTATTTCTTTTTAATTTTTTAATAACAGTAATTTTGCTTTTGTGAAATGTTTTTCTTTGTCTTTGTGACGCATTTTTTTTCCAGTCGTTTGATCATTCTTTTATTTAAGTTTTCTTTTGTTTAACTTACTTGTAATCTTGTTGATCTCCATGCTCTGGACTCTCGAATTGAATTTAGATGAGTAAATTTACGTTCATGGATAGTTTTTCACGACGCTCGTCTCTGATTTGAGATTCTTAATGGTCTTTCAATAGCTTAATTCTCATTTGTAATTCGTTTATCGATGTAGTTAGATTTATTTGTATCTATCTTTTGTTCGAGTGTTTTAGTTGAGTTTTTAAATTTTTTCATGTATGGTACTTATATGATCTAAAGTCACTAATTTCAATGTTATAGGAAAATGTCTAAATTATAAATTTAGTTTACGATAAATTGTAAACTCCTATGACAATTTTAGATATTTTCAATTTTTAATAATATTAGTTGATTCTATTAAAAAATAGAAAATAAATGTATGATTTTAAATCACCGATATTGGTTCAAATCTACACATATGAATGATTTTTTAATAGATTTATAATATTTTTACATGAAAATAAATAATTAAACATATTTTTATTATTAAAAATAAAAGTTTGTCTCTATTTGTTAAACATATTTATTAGTTTATAAATATTAAAAATTAGGTTTAAAATAAAAATTAAACGTAAAACATTTTCAAAAACCAAACTAAGCCTTATTTTTTGTTTGCAAACTACAAAAAAAAGCATTGTTAATATTATTATTGTTTTATTCACCTTTATTAATTTAATGTGCAGGTAATGATGATATGGTTCTCCCCATGTGAATGTTTATTTTAGTGGCATATTGATTGAATAGTCCCACTTTTATTGCATTATTATAGATCTGCCACATTCCTCCCTTGCCTCGTCAATTATTTACTGATTTTGATGGCAAAATGTACAAGAAAACACCCTTTTTAAGTTTATGGGTAAATTACACAAATCATCACTTAACATTCTTCTCACTCATATTCCAATCATTTAAGTTTAAAATGTTTTTATTTTAATCACTAAACTTTCAAATTGCTAGTGCTTTAATCACTCAATCATTTATCTATCTTATTGTGTGTTGATTTGGCATTTTTATTAATTTTTAGATTGATCACTTGGTTAACCATCTTTATCGGCTATCATTTGATCCAAAGTTTTCAAATTGGACTATTTTAATATTCAAGTATAACTTCGACCTCTATGTTAGCTGAATTCGTAAACATCAATTAAACTCTAAACTCAAATCTTAATCAAATATTAAACCTTATATCAAAATCGAACCCTAAAATCCATAACCATTTTCAACCATAAATCTTACTTTTGCACACAAAGGGTCTATTGTTTAGGTGGAGAATACCAATTGTGAAAAGGTGCACGCCAATGAGGAGGATAATATATCTCAAAATTGTGGTGATTTGATAGTTGAATGCTGAGATCGATGAAGGAGAAGGCCGATAATTAAGAACTTTTTAGATTTTGTGGAGTTTCTATGAAAAACCAAATTGGAATACTTGCAGAGCAATAAAAGATGAGTCAAACGACATTATTGTTGGTAGATTGATATTTTTGAACGAAAAAATTTGTGGAGCTTTAGGTGCTTTCCGATTAAATGGACACCATATTCATTTTTAAAAAGGCAAGACAAATTTGGTGAGAAATTCTGGGACATATCAGCCTCCAACGACAATGGTAGTTAGAATAGTGACCGACACACTTGTCAAAATTTGAGCTTGGTTTAGGTTGAGGAAGAAAAGGAGAGAGGAAAAGAGATGAGAAAAATGAAAGAAGAAAAAAAAGGGAGAATAAGAGGAAAAAGAAAACATTTGTTTTTTATAGGGATCCAAAACAACATCAAATTGATCTGAATTTTATTTTTATAGGAACCCAGAGTGATGTCATTTTTGTGTAAATTGTTTTGTCATAACATTGCTAATTATTTAATGGTAGAGTAACTAAAATATTAGTAATTCAAAATTTAAGTGATTAAATTGAAAAATATTAAACTTCAATGATCAAAATAGAAAGTTGAATGATAAAAAAGTAATTTACCCTAAGTTTTTACATTCATCTTTTCACCTCCGCATTTGTTGGCATTCTCATCTTTCTCATTAGCTTCTTAAGGTGTTTTTTTTTTTTTTCCTGGGGACATTGACCCAAAAGATTTCTGCTTTTCAATTCAGTTATTGACTCCACTTCTTTATATATAAACAATTATTCTCCTTTTCTTTCTGCTTTTAAATATATGCAAGCAAGCTTTATGGTGAAAAAGAAAGAAAAGCAACTTCAAATCTTAATCTCTTCATTAAAAAAATAGCTTGCAACGCTTAAATCCTTGTTAACATTACATCTTAAGTTTTGTTTTTCCGACAACAAAGGATCTAAGAAATATGTTCATTGTAAATAAAAATAATAATGAAGACTTAAAATTCAATTTCATTTAAAATAAAAAATATGTGCCTTAACGTGTAATTTAACCAGAAAATTTGAATTAAAAAAATAAAAAACTAGAAAAAATTGAGGATAGGGCTTAAATTCATCGAAATCAAAATTAATAAGGGCTTAAAGAATAATTTAACCAAAAAATTGGAGTCAAGTCTTGATTTTATTGATTCATAAAACTAATAGGACCTAAAAATAATTAAACTAGAAAAATTGAGAGGTTCTAAGACTTAAATTCATTAATTACATACCCCACCAATGTAGTTGTTCGAATTTAAATTCTTTAAAGAGAACAATTTTTTTTACCATAATGATATAAGTTAAACCTAAAGATGAAGATGACGCTAATAAAATGTGAAGTTTTGATGGATCAATAATAAGTCAAGTTATGTGTTAAAAGTGAAAAATAAATAAATAAAATGGATGTAGCTTAAATTAAGTAAAATAAATAAAAAGAGATGATGAAAGGACAAGTCTTGACATTATTAATATAAAAATAATGTGAGAAAAATAGGTGCCAACAACCTTATCACAAGGACAAGTCAGTTTCCATTAAGCAAGTGCAGGGTCATGGCATAATGTAAACATTGCATTGCCACGATCACTAAATGTATGGATGCAACCGCAAGGCATCTATCTCCCTTTGGGATAAAATTAGGGAAACATCCAATTGACACAGCTAAGTTACAATGGTCCCCATGAGATCTACATCAATGGTGTTATTAATTGGGGGTAGGTTGCAGACCTATCTGAAATGGAAACCAATTTACTTCAAATCATAATTGGGGTTGGCCCCTAATTACATCTAACCCCTGCTAATGTCTCCTTATATATAAGTTTTATGCAATTACAAAATTTGAAATTATTTTATGATTTTAGTGATAAAATAAAATATTATTATTCTTAAAAATTTTGAGCTTGAACAACTTTATGTATATGATATATGAATTCTTAATAATTAAAAAAGAATTTATATAGATATTATCTTATAATCATTATAAGATTATTAAAAAGAATTATGCAATTTCGGAATTCTCAAATATTTTTGTCAAACTTTGTCCATTGTCACACCCAACAAGTTGAAATTATTTCGAAAAGGAAACTATCCTATTTATATGGGATTATTCTTAATCCATAACTTGAATTTCAGGTCATCCAACCCAGTTATTAAATTTAAAATAAATGTTAAAATATAGTAATTTTATATTTAATGAATTGCACATACAATAACTTAATTAGTAAAATATGTATTTAGATTACTAGTACAATCTTTTGATTCAATTGTATAATAATTTTCGGATGAATTATGTTGTCTTTAATTAAAATCTAGGATGAATATAAGATAGTAATTGTTCAAAGATTCTTAATTAGGAGTGAGTGTTCGATTGAGTCGAGTAAAAAAAATTCGAGTTATTTGAGTTGACGAGTCATATTTTATAACTCAAACTTGATTTGAATTTTTTTGAGTCAAGTCAAGTTTCGAGTTTCAGTTTAAGTTTAGTTTTAAATATTTATAATATTGTGATACTATTTGATTCCAATTTAAATGATTTTTTATAATCATATGCAATTCATATATATTTCTTCATATTTTTTTTCATGTGCGATATACATATATCATACAGAGTCGAGGGGCATGACTCAAACTTGAAAATTAATCCACTAATTACTAAAAATTTTGAGTTATTTTAGTATATTTTACAGCTTAATTTGAACTTGAAATATTTTCAAGTCGAGTCAAGTTTTTTCAACTCGAGTTTATAAAATTACAGCTTGAAGTTAATTCAAGTTGAGTTTTTTTGTCGAGTCGAGTAAAACAAATTTTGATTTTTCGAGTCGAGTCTTGCTCACCCTACCCTCAACCATTTGAAAATGAATGCTTATACCCTTGCATACACATTACTCAAATCTGAAATTTCAAGGGATAAAATTAATATTTTAACCACTGAAGTCGCCTGATTGATGCAAGAAGATATAATTTTAAATATGCTTAAAATATTTTGTTGAATCAATTGAAAGTATGAAATAGTCGAGTCAAGTTTTTTGTTAAAATTAATCTTTTAACAACTAAAGTTGCTTGATTGATGCAAGAAGATAAAATATTTTGGTGGAAGCTTAAAGAGAAATTGAAAAATTGAACACAAAAATTTTAGAGTGGTTCGACTTTCTAAAATAAAGTCTACATCCACTACCGTAACTATCCACATTAAGGATTTTCACAAATTCACTAATTTGTATCAACCTTAGAGGAGAAGGTGTAATTTTACAACTCCCTCAAGAATTATACCCCAAATTCTTGAGACACTCTCTCAAAGAGAAAATTACAAATTTACAAACTTAGAAAAACCTCACAAGTGTTTGAGTTGAGTTAATCGATTGACGGAATCGGTCAAGAGGGGGTGAATTGGCAATTAAAAATTTGGTGGAAGCTTTTGCAGAAAATTGAAAGTAATTGCACAGCTATCCACACTAAGGATTTTCCACAAATTCATTAATTTGTCTTTCTTTTGAGGACAAAGAGTAACCTTACAAACCCTCAAGAATTATACCCCAAATTCTTGAGAACACTCTCTCCCAAAGAGAACAATACAAATTTGCAAACTTACAAGGAAATCCTCATAAGGTAGATTGTTTGCACAATTCTAGAACAAAGAAAAGAACACTCAAGAATGAATACAATTGAGTACAAGTAGTGTTCTTGAAAGCAAAATGAATATTGAATGAAAAATAGGATTGAAATACTCAAACTTGAGGTTAGATGCTTTCTCTTTGATTCTCTCTTGATTCTAGTTGCTTGATGTTTCTTGTTATTGATCAATGGCTTCTAAGCTTGTTTAAATACACCTTGAATCACTTCTGAACGTTGGGGATCATTAATGAAGTTATTGGAGCCGTTTAAGTGTGAAAACAATTAATATTTCTGCTTGGAGCGTGGGGGGAATCGGTACCCCCTCATGGGGAATCGGTTCCCTAAGTGTAAAATTCAAATATTTCGACCGTTGATCAGGGGGGAATCGGTACCCCCTTGGGGGGAATTGGTTCCCTCCGAGCATTCTGTTTTTCTCGGAGCCAAACCATTCAGGGGGAATCGGTATCCCCTTGGGGGGAATTGGTTCCCTCTAAGCAATCTGGAATTTTTGGCTTTGAAATGGTTCGAAATATTTTGTAAAATTGTTTTGAAATTATTTTAAGATTAAAACTTAATTTTACATTTGAGTAAGGATTAAAAATGACATTTGAAAGATTTGGAGTAATATTTTGATATTCGAATAATTATATCGAATATACTTAGAAAATCTCTTTGGAAAATCTTAAAATTCATTTAACTTAATTTGTTATATCGAAATATCAAAATATTTTCAACAATCTCCCCCTTTTTGATATAACAAAACATTTTTAGTAATTTTAAGATTTTGAAATCAAGTTTGAAATTACTCCCCTTACTCTAACACTTCTCACTTTTAACATATTTCTCCCCCTTTTTGTTAAATCAAAAAGATTTTTTTTAAAAAGAATTGTAAACAAGGTTTTGAAAAGTACTTAGCCAATTGATTATAATAGATATAGCTTAAGCTGCTAAGAACACAATCAAGAGAAACATTAGCCATTAGCTTAATAATCAATATTCATAAACAATGTGACATGGAAAAATTGGTCATATATCTAATTGATGTAAATGATACAATAATAAATTTAACCAAACCAAATATATAGAAATATAAGTTCAAACATCCATAATTCATCAAATTAGTTCAAATATCCAACAACCAAAGTAAAAACAATCCAAAAACATTCAAAATGTTGAAACAATAAGCTTTAAGTTCAAAGTACTTAAAGCATAACACAAAATCAAGCATCCGTAGGAGGATCGGGAGGAGGAAAATGAGCTCGCATAGCTGCCATCTCATGTGAGAGTGCATCAATGCGTTCATTCATAGAAGCGTTGTTTGTGCGCATCTCCCGGAGAATTTTCAATTGTTGAGCTCCTATTATGGATAAATGAGATCCTACCGTAAGTTTTTCATTGTCTAACCCTTCATTATCTAATCCTAATGCTTTGGCAATGGATTCCGAGTCAAGATGAAAGAATCGTCCTAGAAGATAGGATCAAATCCCTATGGTTAAGGTTTCCTCTCGGTTTTTAATGCAAACGATATTAGAGTAGAAGATACGAACAAGTTGATGGTAAACAATTGGTTCAAGCTCGAAGAGTTTGTCAAATTTCCACTTATGAAGAGTAGGAAGATGACAAAAATTGATGTCTAGCATGGCTTGAAGAGATGGGATACGTTCTTCCCAGATTTTGTAGGACTCAAAGTATTGACAAAACCTATAGTAGAGATTTTGTTTACGACCGGGTTCATTGAAACAAGAATTGCGAATGGTCATGTTTGGATCATCAGGATTAGGAATAGGAATTTATGGGATAGGTGGAGGATTTGGAGGTGAGTTTGGAGGTTGGCTAGAACGACTAGAGGAGGCCCTAGAACGACTAGAGGATGCCCTAGAATGTTTATAAGACATGGTTTAAGATAATCAGAATGGAAAGATAACCTGCATTTTTAAAAACATATGTATGCAAAATAATCAATCCAAAAACTCAATTGAGTCCTCAATATTTCAAGGTTCTCTATATCAATCCTAATGGGCAAAGTTTTTTTTGAAAAACTTATTGAAAAATAAGGTTTTGAAAATCAATATATGTATAGTTTTCATAACAACAACATAATTCAATCAAAACACAATAATTTTAAAAAACAGTTTTTTTTATTTAGAAAATTTCAAAGAATTTTGAAAAATTCTTGTGTTTTTGATGAAATTAGTTGTAAAATATAGTTTCTAATCACTAAACAATCAATGCCCGATCTAAAGTTCGACCTAGAACTAATTAAAACTAGTTCTATGTTCAAAAATTGATGAAATATAAGTTTTAGAAAAATACCTTGAAGAATTTCAGATTTGAGTGAGATTAGATGCAGTTTGCACGATTTTTATGATTCTAACAGGTTTAGGAGATGATATTTGAAGAGAATTCCCATTAAAAACGTTGTTTTGAGGCAAAATGGAGATTTGAGAGATGGAGAGAGTTATTTGTGTGAAGAAAGAAGATAAGAGGGTTTTGAGCAAAACATAAGGGTTCTGCTCGATAAAACTAGAACCCTCAGGGGGTATCGATTCCCCTTCAAAGGGGAATCGGTTCCCCTTCAAGGGGGGTATCGATTCCCTCTGCACTAAAATGCTAAAATATGATTTTTTAAACATTCAAAATGCTAAATTAATCTTCTCTAGTGGTATTGACAACTCATATATCAAAAATTAATTATGTTCAATCGATCAAATTAATCCTTAAACTACATTTGAACATAAAGTTAATTTTCATCAAGAATCATAAACTCCCCCTAACTAATAGCAATGAATGTAATCAGAAATTACTATTATAAGCATTTTTTCATTTATTTTTTAAAGTGCTAAAATTATTTTAAACACTAAGTGAAGATAGGTTGGTCAAACCTAATTCTCTCCTAAGTGTCCAAAATCTTTCCTTGTCTAAAGACTTTGTAAAGATATCCGCTAATTGATGCAAAGTATCAACAAATTCTAAAACTACATCTTCCTTAGTGACATGGTCTCTAATGAAGTGATGTCTTATTTCAATGGGCTTAGTTCTAGAGTGTTGGATGGGATTTTTAGTGAGACAAATATCACTAGTATTGTCACACTTGATAGGAATAGTACCTACTTCAATTCCATAATCAAAAAGTTATTGTTTCATCCATAAAACTTGTGCACAACAACTACCAGTTGAAATGTATTCCGCTTCAGTGATAGATAATGCAACACAATTTTGTTTCTTTGAAAACCAAGAAATCAACATATTTCCAAGGAATTAGCAAGTACCGGAGGTGCTTTTCCTATCTAATTTGCATCCTCCATAATCCGCATCAGAAAAGGCATGCAAGCTAAAGCTAGAGTCTCTAGGATACCAAAGTCCTAAACTAGGAGTATCCTTAAGGTATCTAAAGATTCTCTTAACAGCTAGTAAATGTGATTCCTTAGGCATTATTGAAATCTAGCATATAAGAAAACACTAAACATAATGTCCGGTCTACTTGCAGTTAGATAAAGTAAAGATCCAATCATAGAACTATATAATTTAACATCTACACATTTACCTCCTTCATCTAAGTCAAGCTTTGTTGAAGAGCTCATTGGAGTGTCATGAGGCTTGCCATTTTCCAGTCCAAACTTCTTGAGCATATCTTTGACGTACTTATCTTGATTGATGAAGATGCCATCTTTTCTTTGCTTGATTTGGAGTCCCAAGAAAAATGAGAGCTCCCCCATCATGCTGATTTCGAATTTGCTTTGCATTAGCTTAGAAAATTCTTGGCAAAGAACATGAGTTTCCTCATCTTTCGTTTCTTCCTTTGATGATGGTTCTCCAACGTCATGTCTAACGTCATTTGTATTTATAATACCTACATCATCATTCAAACAAGAATCCTTCCTCGGAAGGAGATTATCATCGAAAACAACATGTATAGACTCTTCTACAACCAAAGTTCTTTTATTAAATACTCGATAAGCTTTAGAATTTAAGGAATAACCAGAAAAATTCCTTCATCACTTTTAGCATCAAATTTGCCAAGATTGTCTTTACCGTTGTTTAAAACAAAACACTTACATCCAAAAGGATGAAAATAACTAATGTTAGGCTTTTTATTTTTGAAAAGTTCATATGAAGTTTTCTTTAAAATAGGCCTAATCATTACTCGATTAATAACATAACAAGCGATATATGTGGCTTCTGCCCAAAAATACTTTTGCAAATTGTTTTCACAAAGCATGGTTCTTTCCATTTCTTCTAAAGTTCGATTTTTCCTCTCAACAACTCAATTTTGTTGAGGGTTTCTAGGTGCTGAAAAATTATTGCTAATACCATTAGAATTACAAAACTCAGTAAATCCAAGATTTTCAAACTCAGTTCCATTATTACTCCTAACACTAGCTATAGAGTAACCTTTTTTGTTTTGGATTACTTTTGAAAACGTGATGAATTTTTCTAATGCTTCATCTTTAGTACTTAAGAATAGAACCCAAGTATATCTAGAGTAGTTATTTACCAAGACAAATGCATATTGTTTTCCACCCAAGCTAATAGTTCTAGATGGCCCAAAAAGATCTAAGTGGATCAATTGTAATACTCTACTAGTTGACACATCATTAATGGATTTAAAAGAAACTCGCTTTTGTTTTCCTTTAGCACAAGCATCACAGATTTTATCATTATCAAATTTTAGTTTAGGCAGCCCTCGAACTAATTCTCCTTGAACTAACAGTTGCAAAACACTCATGCTAGCATGTCATAGTCTCCTATGCCATAACCAACTATCATGCTCATCTTTTGCAACTAGGCATAAATTAGTCACATTAATATAATCTAAATGCACCATGTAAATGTTTCCTATTCTATGACCAATAAGTATAATCCGATTAGATGCAATGTCAATAACTTTACAACCATTAGTTACAAACATGACATTGAATCCTTTATCACAAAATTGACTAATACTCAAAAGATTATGTTTTAATCCATTCACATATAAAACATTTTTAATTTGTATGGAAGAGGTATTACCTATTGTACCTATACCTTCAATGTGACCTTTTGAATTATCACCAAAAGTCACTTCTCCTCCATTTTTGGCGTTAAGCTCTATGAACCAGTTTTTGTCCCCGGTCATGTGTCTCGAGCATCCACTATCAAGGTACCATGAATTTGAATTTGTTTCCCGTGCCTTGTAGCAATGCTCATTTTCCTACAAGCATAGATTAATTTTTTATTTTTGGTACCCAAATTCTTTTGGGTCCATATTCATTAGTTTCCAAAATCCTAATCCTCTTAGGTATCCATTTGTGTAGGATATCTTTATCTTTAGTAGTAATGAGTTCTTTAGGAACCCACACACTTTTAACGATTTTTTCATTAGAGGTTCTTTGGGGACCTCTATTATTGTAGTTTTTAAAATCTTTTCTAACAAAGTTGGATTTTGAATTTTCTCCTTTTTCAAAACATTTTGTTCCAACTTTATCAAAAGAAGTTTTAAGATCATCAATTTTCTTTTGATGATCATCATTGACCTTTGAAAGTAAATTTTGCAAATCCAAAATTTTCTTTTCAAACTCTTCTAGTTTGATTTGCAAATCTTTGATTTTACTTTCAAGATCGTTGTTGGTTTTGGATATGAGTTTGTTTTCATTTTTCAATTTTGAAACATCATTTTTATACTTTAAAAACAATTTCTCATAATCCGAAGTCAACCCATTATGTTCCTCTAATAGTTCATCATAGGATAAATCATCAAAATCAGATGAGTTAGAGGTTACCTTAGAATCTTCCCCGAATGCCATCAAGCACAAGTTTGCTACTTCTTGTTCCTCTTCATCGGAATCTTCTTCATCGCTCCATGTAGCCACATGAGCCTTGTGCTTATTCTTTGATTGACCCTTTCTCTTCAATTGTGGGCAATCATATTTGCATGCCCCGGCTTTTTGCATTCATAGCAAATGATCGGGTCCTTCTCTTTTGGTTTATTTTTGAGGCCTTCATTTCATTTGAATTTTATTCCTCGGTAAGGTCTCATCATTTTTCTGAACTGTTTGGCAAACAATACCATTTCCTCGTCATCGTCATCTTCATTCGAATCACTCTCATCTTTTGTGGATTTGAGAGCAACTACAATGTTTTTCTTATTCTCCTTCTCCTTTGGTGTCTCGTCAATCTTATCGAAGTCCACCTCATCTTCAAGCATCATTTCATAAGTGAGGAGGGAACCGATTAGTTCTTCAAGAGTTAAGGACGTTAGGTCCTTAGACTCGATGATTGTCGTCTTCTTTGATTGCCATGATTTTGGAAGGGAGTAGACTAACTTCCTCACAAGATTTTCATTTGAAATGATCTCTCCATATGATTTGAGACCATTGACAATCGTTGAGAATCTATCCATCATAGCTTTGATATCTTCATTTGGTTTCATCCTGAAATTTTCATAGCTATGAGTTAGAATACTAATTTTAGATTTTTTTACCTCATCAGTACCTTCATGAGTGACTTGAAGCTTGTCCCATATTTCTTTGGCAGTTGTACAAGACGAAACTCTTCCGTATTCATCTGGTCCAAGAGCACAAAATATGATATGAATGGCTTTAGAGTTGAGCTGGAACAATCTTGTCTCTCCTTCACTCCACATTATTGGTTGAGTAAGAGGCTTGATATATCCGTCTTCTACAACATTCCATGCTCCCATGTCACTTGCTTGAATGAAGTACATCATCCTATTTTTCCAATAGGCATAGTTAGCCCCATTGAAGAAAGGAGGCTTATTGACGGGCATCGAATCGAGACCGGAGTCGAAGTTTGAAGTGGAGGCCATTGATGACTTTGATTATCGATGTAACTCTTCCCGAATCAACTCAAGAGGTGATTAAACCTTCAAATGAGTTAGGCTCTGATGCCAATTGTTGAGTTAATCGATTGACGGAATCGGCCAAGAGGGGGTGAATTGGCAATTAAAAAATTGGTGGAAGCTTTTGTAGAAAATTGAAAGTAATTGCACAACGATTTAGAGTGGTTTGACTTTCTCAACCAAAGTCTACGTCCATTACCTTAGCTATTCACACTAAGGATTTTCCACAAATTCACTAATTTATCTTTCTTTTTAGGACAAAGAGTAACCTTACAAACCCTCAAGAATTATACCCCAAATTCTTGAGAACACTCTCTCCCAAAGAGAACAATACAAATTTGCAAACTTACAAGGAAATCCTCACAAGGTAGATTGTTTGCACAATTCTAGAACAAAGAAAAGAACACTCAAGAATAAATACAATTGAGTACAAGTAGTGTTCTTGAAATCAAAATGAATATTGAATGAAAAATAGGCTTGAAATGCTAAAACTTGAGATTTGATGCTTTCTCTTTGATTCTCTCTTGATTCTAGTTGCTTGATGTTTCTTATTATTGATCAATGGCTTCTAAGCTTGTTTAAATACACCTTGAATCACTTCTGAACGTTGGGGGATCATTAATGAAGTTATTGGAGCCGTTTAAGTATGAAAGCAATTAATATTTATGCTTGGAGCGTGGGGGGAATCAGTACCCCCTCAAGGGGAATTGGTTCCCTAAGTGTAAAATTCAAATATTTCGACCGTTGATTAGGGGGGAATCGATACCCCCTTGGGGGGAATCGGTTCCCTCTGAGCATTCTGGTTTTCTCGGAGCCAAACCATTCAGGGGGAATCGGTACCCCCTTGGGGGGGAATCGGTTCCCTCTGAGCAATCTGGAATTTTTAGCTTTGAAATGGTTCGAAATATTTTGTAAAATTGTTTTGAAATTATTTTAAGATTAAAACTTAATTTTACATTTGAGTAAGGATTAAAAATGACATTTGAAAGATTTGGAGTAATATTTTGATATTCGAATAATTATATCGAATATACTTAGAAAATCTTTTTGGAAAATCTTAAAATTCATTTAACTTAATTTGTTATATCGAAATATCAAAATGTTTTCAACAGTTTGTACAATCCAATAACAAATAAGAACACTTAATAAATAAACAAAAAAGTTCAAAAGTGTTCTTTGAAAGCAAAATGAATGTTCAAGAATATTTACTTTGATTTTATCTCAATATGATTGCTTTGACTTTCTTTTTGAGCTCTTGTCTTCACATATAACTTGGAACTTTTTTATACCTCTTTATTCAATTCTAACCATTTGAGTTGTTGTGAGAGTTCATAGAGCCCTTGGGAAGAAATTTCCCATAATAAATGCTGCCCATACACCTTGAGTATTGGTACTCGTACTTGGAGTATCAGTACTACATGCATTAAATAAAAAAATCTAGTCGATGGGGAAAAGGATTATCGATACTCTCACTTATAGTATCGATACTGGTATCAATACTTCCATAGTATCGGTACCAAAATAACTTACAAGAATTTTCATAGCACAACGAGTATCGATACTACTATGAGCAGTATCAATACTGCTTACACTTTTAGGATATTTGTATTGATACCACATGAACAATATCGGTATTTCTGAGTTAAAAATTAGTTTTTGACTCGATTAGAATATGAAACTCTTTGAAAAAATGTTTGAAAATAATTTCTTGTATATAACTCAATTTTTCAATAGAGTAATGAGTAAACATAGAGTTTTTGACCTTAAAGCGAATTTCTATAGTTGAGTGACCAAATCAAATATAATATTAAAATTCTTTAAAGTATCAATTACTTTCGGCATATCAAAATATCAAATATTTTAATAATCTCCCCTTTTTATATAATAAAACTTTTGAATTTTTCATATTCTTGAAAAATATTTCCCTTACTCTAATATTTCTCCATTTTTTTTTTGTTAAATCAAAAAGCTTAAACAATATATAAATGCAAGATTTGAAGATCAAATTTGCCATATAGGATTAGTCAACAATATCAAATATCCTTAAACAATAAACCTTGTCATAATTAAAAATAGACATGTCTCAAATATCAAAATATCAAATGTCATAAATTCATAATATATGCAACATAAAGATCCAAAGAGAAGCATCTAAGTGCATAACATAAGCAAATCCAAATCCAAAGAAAAAATCATCCAAGAACCTAGAAACAACCAAATATCCAAAGTCAAAATATCAAAGTAACAAAAAATATCAAAATGCAAGATCAAACATCTGAAACATAAGCATACAAAATGGAAAACCGATCAGGTATCCAAAAGAGTAAAAATATCATGATTCAAAGACGGAGCGTGAAAATGAACAAGGTCGAGAGAGAGAGAGAGATAGAGAGAGAGAGAGAGAGCATCTATCCTATCCGTAACTGTGTTGAATCTAGAAAGTAAATCATGTCGGGAGTCTAAATGCATCGTCTCCAGTGACAATTGTCGAGCAACATTCTCTGAAATCTAAGTCCCCAAACCGGTGAAGTAAGACTCCATTGTAGCATACCTTAAGTCCAACGTCTCCATCATCGTCTGAAGGTAAGGAGGATTGTTAGGAAAACGATTCACTGGATTGTTGATGCCATGCATCACGTCATCATCCTGAGCCTGAGGCTGAGGTTAACCTACTCTAGAATAAATAACACCTTGCTTCCCTTTGTCATTTCTTTTCTAAGCAGTGTCAAGTTTCCCCCATCCCGTTTTACGAAGATATTTTTAAATCGATAAAGGAAGTCAAGGGTATAGTGGCATCAACATCAACATTGATATAGACTTTGATAAAGAAATGTCTAAGAAGATAACCATAGACTAGAGTATATATTTTCTTGAACGCGAAACTATTCATGGTGTCAACTAACTCACTGAAGATAATTTGGGCAAAATTCATTTGTTTATTATGCTAAAAGCAATAAAGCCATCAGATGTCAAAGATCTGAAGATAAGAGAATTTACCTCTGGATGGTCGAAAACAAAAAAAGATAATGAGGTGTAAGAAATGTTCCTGAATATCTAAGACATTGACACTTTTACCGACCTTTAATGAGGAGGGTACAAAATCTCGCTCATTATCTACACCCTTAAGCTCTAGAACTAAGTCTCTAGATATGAAAGCAACATCTATGGTAATGTATTGCTCCATAAGATAGGAGGAAATACTAGTAGTTATTTTTTAGCCTCATCCTGAACACATACTATTAGAATAAAAAAATTCAAACTAGCTGATGAAAGATAACAGATTTGACTTTAAAAGTGTTGTCTAATTTCCATGCCTCAAGAGTACAAATATATTTGAAATTGAGCTTGGTCATGGAAGATTGGGAGGGCATACACTCAATTCTAATGGGAAATGTCTCAAAGGTTTTCATGTATCAATGCCAAAGATTTTGTTAATTCATTTAGGTATTGATTAAGGTTAGGATTCGGGTTAGGATTAGGATTATGAGGAGTAGAGGCTCGGAAAGGTGGATTGTTTTGGGAAGTAAAAGGACACTTAAACAATTTTTAGGAAAAATGTAACACCCCAACTCGTACCCGACCCGAATACGAGTATGAGATGTCACATTGACTCTTTAAAACAATATTCTTACAAAATAACAGAACATTTGAACTTATATTAAGAAAATACGATAATATACTGTTGAATTATGTTTCGTTATAACGAATTTAAAGCAAAAATGTTTTTATGAATAATATCGATATTGTATGAATAGTATCGATATTGTGTTAAAAGTACCGATATTGTGTGAACAATACCGATGTTAATAAACATGGAATGTAAAATGTGTATCGATACTGCTACAGTGTACCGATACACTACTACAGTAATTTCAGCTCAACATATATAAAACTCATTAAAAAATTAAACTTTAATCACTATAAAGTTACAATTTTCATAAATACGTTTAAAACATTACAAAACTCGATCAGAGCATACATACTTAATTTAACGACTTTGTTTACATGCCAACCTATTTATCACATAACAAGACATACTGTGTAATTTACTTCTGATCTGATCTTCGAGTGGAGATATGTTCTTTTGCTGAGCTTATATTGGATCCTTCTACTTTTTGGTACCTACGTGTAAAACGCTTACACGCTAAGTCATAGACTTAGTCAGGCATACAATATAATAATAATAATACATCTCATATACATATGAACATGTAATCTAATTATTCTATCATGTCACAGATAATTCAGTGTAAATGATAATAACATGATAACATGTAATAATGCAAACACTTTTGATACCTTTTGTAAGCCCATGTACATTACTGAGAACTTTAAGGTATGTGAGTACATTGAGGTTGTGCACTTATGCTGTCACCACAGCTCGTATGGGTCCCATTAGGGATGTAAAATTTTTCCCGAAGGACCACTTATAACATATATGACCCGAAGGACCACGTAGAACCCTCGACTCTTGGCATGCCAACTATACCTATAGTTCTCATATCATATAACATGGGCATTATTCTTATGCTTCATATGTTCATGTACTCAGGTCATTTCTCCTGTAATCACATATGTATTTTCCTCTATCACATATCATATGAATCATATATCATTTATCAAATCATGTAAACACATATAACTTATACATGCATTGTAAATCAAATTACATTTTAGAAGTCACTTCTTACCATAGTAACTCTGTCACTGGCTCATCGCAAGCCAATGTTTGTTCAATAACATAAGTACAAATTAAATTGCACTCACCTATATCTCCTTGTCTTTCCCTCGATCAATCTTACTTGTCAATTGTTCCAGAACTCGTTTAGACTCAATATCTACATAAACATAATTTATGAGACAATTATCAGAAACATAAACCTTATAACTTAATATTAATAACTTAAGTTAATTTAATGAATCAACATTTACTTTTTCCTTGAGGGGGGTATCAGTACACTATGGGTGTATCGGTACCCAAATTAGCTTCGAAATTTTTGTTTAAAAGAGGGTATCAATACACTGCCTGTGTATCGATACACTTATTGCATTCGATGTTTCTTCATTTAAGAGTGTATTGATACATATTGAATGTGTACCGATACACCTTGCCTGGAAATTGTTTTTAAGCACAAAAATTCACTCTTTTCAGCTTCAACACTTCATGTTTCCTCCCCTTTCATGTTCCTAACTCACATACATATTCTTAAACCAATTTATACTCATTTATCACATCTTAAACCTCAAAATCCTATTCTCCATATAGAAATCAATAATCATACCAAATTTTCAAGATGTTCTAAATCCAATTCTATCACTTCATATCTCTTAATTTAGTTGATGACAAGTCAAATTCCATATCAAAGTTCTTTTATCAACTCTTTTTTAGAAATTCAATTATAAACTTCTTATCTTTAATATCTCATAACTTCTTCATCTTTTGATTATAAGACAACTTAAGCTTTCCTTAAGCTTAAGTATCACCTAAGAATCAAAACCCACTCTTAAAATCAACAAATAATTAGCTAACAAAGAAACTCACTTTTGCTTTTGGTAGCTCACGTCTGAGGAAGAAGAAGAAGAAGAAAGTTTTCTAGAGAAATCTTCTCCCTTCCTTATCTTATACAGGGAAATAAAAATATTTCATGTCTTCATTTAATAATTACTAACAATAATTCATAAAATATCTCCCAAATACATTCTTGAACTATTCAACTATTTTATTTTAATCACCAAATTCTAAAGTTTTACAATTTAGTCACTAACCCGTAGTTTGGGATGTTACAAATCTCCCCCTTAAGAAAAATTCGTCCTTGAATTTTCATTGTACAAAGAGATGGGGGTATTGAATCCTCATGTCCTCTTCTCGTTCCATGTTATTTCCTCTATCTTGTGATTTCTCCATAGCACTTTGACCAATGGAATAGTTTTATTCCTTAGTTGTTTCACTTCAAGAGCTAGTATTTGTACCGATTCTTCTTCATAAGTCAGGTCAGGCTGAACCTCAATCTTTTCTGTTGTTACGATATGAGAGGGGTCATATCTATATTTTCGAAGCATTGAAACATGAAAGACATCATGTATCTTTTCCATTTCAGGTGGCAAAGCTAGTTGATATGCCACTGGTCCCACTCTCTTAATGATCTAATAGGGTCCAATAAATTGAGGACTAAGTTTTCCTTTACGTCTAAACCTCAGTACTTTCTTCCACTGAGACAGTTTTAAGAACACTTTATCTCTAACTTGAAATTCGATTTCCTTCATCTTTAGATCCACATATGATTTCTGTCTATCAGCTGCAGCTTCAGATTATTCTGAATCACTTGAAATTTCTCTTCCATTTCCTGAATCAACTCAGGACCAAGAACTTCTCGATCCTTAATTTCATACCAGTTTAAGGGTGTACAACACTTTCTCCCATATAGGGCTTCATAGGGAGCCATTTTGATGCTTGACTGGTAACCATTGTTGTAAGCAAATTCATCAAGTGGAAAATATTTTTTCCCCGATCCTTTGAATTCTATTACACAAGCTCTTAACATATCCTCCAGAATTTGAATAGTCCGCTCAGACTGTCCATCAGTTTGAGGATGAAACGTTGTGCTAAAGTTCAATCGAGTTCCTAACGCTCTATGCAAAGTATTCCAAAATCTTGATGTGAATCTAGGATCTCGATCGGAAACAATGGAAACATGTACAACATGTAATATGATAATTTCTTTAATGTACAATTCAATATATTTATCCATTGAAAAATCCGTTCTTACTGGAATAAAATGGGTAGACTTAGTCAATCTATCTACAATCACCCAAATCGAATCTCTTTTGTTCGAAGTTAAAGGCAACCCCATTACAAAATACATTGTTACATTCTCCCATTTCCATTAAGGAATAGATATTAGTTGCAACAGTCCTAATTGAACATGATGCTCAGCTTTGACTTGCTGACAAGTTTAGCATTTAGACACAAACTCCGTAATACTTCTTTTCATTCCTGGCCACCAGTATTGACTCTTGAGATCCATATACATCTTGTTTCCTCCAGGGTGCATCGTCAATGGGCTACAGTGAGTTTCTGTTAACAATTCCTATTTTAATTCATCATCATCTGGAATCACTAATCTCCCTCGATAATACAAATTCCCATCATCCTTGATTTCATAATCTTTTATTTCCTCTTTCTTCACTTGTTGTAACTTTTTCCGACACTTATCATCTTTGCTTTGTAATTCTTTAATTTGATCTAACAATGATAGTTTAAGAGTTAATTCTGCACATACTGCACAATCTCTATTTAATGATAATCTAGCATCTAAAGCTCGTAAGGCTACAAACGTCTTCCGACTTAAAGCATCTACACCACATTTTGATTTTCCAGGATGAAACTAAATTACCACTTCATAGTATTTTAAAAATTCTACCCATCTTGTAACACCCCAACCCATATTCGACCCGAATACAAGTCCGAGGTATCACATTGACTTTTCAAAACTTTTGCTTGTATAAAATAGTGAATAATTTAAAACTTTTATAACATATGACTTATTCAAAACGTTTACAAAACTATTCAGAGCTTATACAATACCTTATTTTGAATACATGCCAACTAAAACTTTAGTTGTTAACATACATATTATTCATCTTTCTTCTGATCTAACCTTCGGTAAGGAGAACTGACCTGTCTTGCTCCACATTGCTCTTTACTCTTCTCACTTCTGTAACCTACGTGTGAAACAATCACACGCTAAGTCTATGACTTAGTGAGGAAATAAACATATAATGTAGATTATAACTTGTAATCATGCATGAACAATTACTGCTATCACATCCTACCCAACATATATCCATTCATACTTCTATTCTCTTGTTTATATGATTCATTATGCTCATATCATATATCTTATAACATATACAATAATCACTAACACATATATCATATCATATATATTGTATTCAATGTTATCTCTTATTAGCCCATGTACACATGTCACTAATATTTTTATCATATAAACATATACTAAACATTTCTATATACATCATGGTACACATATATCAGTTCACAACCGAACACACATCGTATATATCAATTGATTTATTTACTCTCTTTAAAGTCTATGTATTAGCCCATGTATACTTTTGAGAACTGAAGGTATATGAGTACACTGAGGTTGTGCACTACTATGTTGTCACTACAACTTGTATAAATGTCCCGAAGAACCTATCCAGAGGTCATATAAAGAACTTCGGTAACTGTCCATAGGTTCCAAAGAACCTAGGTAAACTGTCCATATGTTCCTTAGAACCTAGGTATACTGTCCATGTCTCGAAAGACATAAGTAATTCTGTCCATATGTTCCGTAGAACATAGGTAAACCCTCGACTCTTGGCATACCAACTATACCACTAGCTCTCATATCACATAACATGGTCATTATCATGTATACATTTCATATCACTTGTTCTTTCTTTTCTGTCACATACCATAGTATGTGTAACCATATATCTTATATCATATGACTTTCTCGTATATTCTCATATTTCATTATCACGTATTCATTTCATTCTCTATGTCTTTATCACATAGCTTATTTCTCATATATACATCACATAGCGCATATATATCATAGTTCTTTCATATAGCTTACTATCATATTTTCATATCATATGTCTTATAATAGATTCTTATACCATTTCACACATTCACATGCACATTTCACTTTTCATATGATTTCATAATCATATGTCACTTTTCTTATGACACTTCTCTTATTTTCCTATGACATGTAAATCATTGTCATCTCTTGTTCTCATATAATTCCATATAGTCACATATCACTTATCACGTAGTTTACATCTTATGATCATAGAATCATATCAAACATATTCACACCCATAAGAATAACATATTATATCTCATAGACATATCATTTCATTATCCTTATTATTATTCTTATCATCACCATTAATCTCTTTTACTTGCCATATTCATATCAATAACACATATAAATCATAACAAACACATACCTCTATGAATTCATGATTTTACTATTGGAAATAGACTTATCATAAGTCTTATTTTCCATTTAACATCATATACTAAATAATGTGCACTCACATTGGCCTCACTAAGTTCTAATCCCTTTTTATGATTTCATTTCTTCCGATCGAATCTTAACTTGATGGTCATCCCAAAACTTGTTCATGCTCGATATCTACATGTTTATACATTGATAAATATCAATATCTAATTGATGTACTTTAATCTATCATTTCTTAGAATAAAAGAAAGATTTATTTCATTTCTCATTGAAGTGCATCGGTAGATACTACAGTGCATCGATGCATTCTTTAACATGTGCATCGATGCACTACCCATACATCGATACACAAATCACCTTCGATGTTTTCATTTTAAGGGGATGCATCGATGCACTCCTTATGCATCGATGCACTAATTGCATTCGATGTTTCCATTTTAAGGGGTGCATCGATGCACTTCCTGTGCATCGATACACACTGAACAATTTTTTGGAAATACCCTTGACGTATCAATACACATTGAATGTGCATCGATGCACATAGCCCAGAAATGTCATTTAAGAACGAAAATCATCAACTCTTCACTCAATTCTTCTATTTTAAACCCCTATAATGGCATTAAACTCAACTATCATTACTTAAACCAACGTATATCCATATAAACCATCTTTACCTTCCATATCTCATCACGATTCTTAAAATTTAATAATCTTACTAAACTTTCAACTTTCTTATTAATCCTTTCTAACTTCATAAATCTCTTATTCTTATTGATGACGAGTCAAATTCAACTTTCAATTCTTATTATAAACTCTATTTCCATATTTCACTCAAGAACTCCAAATCTTCAATCTTCCCTAACTCCTTTATCTTTTGATTTTAAGATAACTCAAGCTTTCCTTAATCTTAGTTATCATCTAATGATCATAAACCAACTTTAATTTTAACAATTAATCAATTAACCACCTTTGCTATGGTGACTCACGGCTAAAGAAGAAGAGAACTCTGGAAGTTTGTTTGGCCTTCTTTTCTCTTCCATGTGCGCTTCCTTATCTTATAAAGGAAAATAAAAAATCTCTCATGTCAAATGACCATTTTGCCCTTTATTTTATCTAATAATTACTAACAACTTTTATGATTTATTTCCAAATAAATCATTGAACTAATCCATTGTTCTACTTTAGTCACCAAATTCTAAAACTTTACAATTTGATCACTAACCCAGTATTGAGGATGTTACACATCTCCTTTGTCTTAAATTCAACTCTTTCTGAGTTATCAAATACTTCAAGCTCTTATGATCGGTATATAAATAGCAACGTTCTCCATATAAATAGTGACGCCAGATCTTAAGAGTGAACACTACTGCAACCATCTCCAGATCGTGTGTTGGATAATTTTTCTCATGTGGTTTTAATTGTCTTGAAGCGTAAGCCACCACCTTACCTTCTTGCATCAATACACATCCCAAGCCATTATGGGACACATCGCTATAAACCACATAGCTCTTGCCAGATTCAGGTTGAACCAATACTGGAGTTTCTATCAAAATCTTCTTCAACATTTCAAAACTTTCTTGGCACTTTTGAGTCCAAGCAAATTTTACATCTTTCCTCAACAACTTAGTTAAGGGAAAAACTATTATCGAAAAGTTCTTAACAAACCTTCGATAATATCCTGAAAGTCCTAGAAAAATTCAAACTTCAGATACATTCTTTGGGACTTCCCACTCTATAATAGCTTTTATCTTTTGAGGATCAACTCGAATTCCTTCTGTAGAAATCGCATGTCCAAGGAATGTCACCTCATTCAACCAGAACTCACATTTAGATAGTTTGGCATATAACTTCTTATCTCTTAAAATCTATAAAACTATCCTCAAATGTGCACTATGTTCTTCATTTGATTTAGAATACACCAATATTTCATCGATGAATACCACTACAAATTGGTCCAAATAAGGTTGAAATATTCTATTCATTAGGTCCATAAAGGAAGTCAGAGCATTTGTAACCCCAAAATGCATCATAATGAACTCGTAGTGGCCATACCTCATTCTAAATATCGTCTTTGGAATATATTTCTCTTGAATATTCAATTGATGATATCCCGACCGCAAATAAATCTTAGAAAACACTGAAGCTCCTTTCAATTGATCAAATAAACCATCAATTCTAGAGAGGGGATACTTGTTTTTATGGTCACTTTATTGAGCTGTCGATAGTCGATGCAAAGACACATTGACCCACCATTCTTTTTGACAAACAACACTGGAGCTCCCCAGGGTGAGACACTTGGTCTTATGAATCCTTTTTCCAAAAACTCCTATAACTGTATTTTTAACTCATGCAAGTCCTTTGAAGCCATTCTGTATGGTTCCATTGCAATAGGCGCTATTCCCGACATTATCTCTATTTAAAATTCCACTTCTCTATCCTGAGGTAAACCTGGCAACTCTGTTGGAAAAACATCTGGAAATTCTCTAACTATAGGAATTTCTTTAATCCCCTTCTCCTTAGTTCTAGTATCCATTACATTAGCAATGAAACCTTGACACCCTTGTAATAATAACTTCTTTGCTGACATCACTAATATTACATTTTCCAATGGATTCCATCTTTCACTGAATACTATAATTTCCAAACCTTCTAAACTTCTCAACGTTACTCTTTTCAGTCTACAATCAACATTAGCATAGTAACGATATAACCAATCCATTCCCAGTATCACTTCAAATTCGTCAAATGGTAATTCCATCAAATTAGCAGGAAATTCAATTCCCTGAATCCGTATGGGACACCTTCGACATACTCTATTTACCCGAGCATTGTACCCTGATGGATTCGTCACTACCACATCACTATTTATGGATTCTAAT
This sequence comes from Hibiscus syriacus, assembly GCF_006381635.1. Lineage (NCBI taxonomy): Eukaryota > Viridiplantae > Streptophyta > Magnoliopsida > Malvales > Malvaceae > Hibiscus > Hibiscus syriacus. The sequence continues at coordinate 382,651 of NW_024063016.1, forward strand.
TGAATTCCCCATTCTCTCACCAATTTACTACTAATATATGAATATGTAGAACTTGGATCAATCAACACCACAACATATTTATCATGCAATAGGAAAGTACCTGTAATTATCTTTGGACCATCACACTCTTCATTGGTCTTTATATTATACACTCGAGCAATGGAGCGCACTTCATGTTGAGTAGAGGATTCAGGCTGACTTCTTCCTCTACCTCTTCCTCTTCGTCTTCCTCTATGAGATATCAAAGCAGATCGCTCCGACTATGCAGGTTCCCCGATCCTCATTGGACAATCTCATATATAATGTCCCACTTCTCTATATCAGAAACAAGCTCCAAAAATGATTCGATATATTCCAGAATGGCTTCTTCCACAAAGCTGACATTATATGGTTGGACCCTGATTTGTTCTTCCAACACCAGACCCTACTAATTAAGTCTGTCTAGCTCTCATCTGATTTGATCCTCTTACAGAAGATGCCATTGACTCAAACCTTGCCTGAGATCGGAAACCAGAATCTCTTCCTCTCTTAGGTGGTGCAAAACTAGATGAAGCCCCAGTTCTTTTAGACGGTTGGGTTTTTAAATCCCCAAACCTTTCATTTTGAGCTCTCTCTAGAGTTTTAGCACGATTTACTACCTCTTGAAACGAGGAAAAGTTCAACACTATCATCATCTCCTTTAACCTTGAGCGTAAACCCTCAATAAATCACTCACATACATCTCTTTCTGTCAGAATTAATTCAGCCACAAAATGACTTAACTTATTAAACTCACATTCGTATTCATACACAGTGCAATTCATTTGCTTCAGGTTCAAGAATTCTTGCTTCATTTGCTTAATGAGTTGATCTCCTATAAACTTGTGTTTAAACTCTTCTAAGAACAAAGACCATGTCACTTGGTCACTTGTCATCCTCAGAGTGACATTCGTCCACTAGATTCTCAATTGCCCATGAAGCAAGGAGATCACTCCATCTAATATCTTCACATCAGAACAGTGGAGTTCATCTAACATAATCTTCACGTCATTGAGCCAAAGGTCCGCAGCAACAGGACCTTCCTCAGCTTCACCTTTGAACTCAGGAGCTCCTAATCCTTTTAACTCCTTTACTACATTCATCCTCTGAGTAGAGGAAGTAGGAGGCTGGAAACGCGTAAGAATAACGTCCAACTTCCTGAAGAAAACATCTTGATCTTGTATAGACACTCCAGAATATGCCTGTTCTTCACATTGTCTGGCTAGGACAGGTGAATTACTGCTCTCAGCTGGCCTATCTTCTCCCGATTCACTTCGGGAGCTACTATGTTTGGACATCTAATAAGAATAAACATATCGTTCTATTAGCAAAACAACATACTCATTACTATACCAGATCAGAAGTTCTCATTATATGTTGGCATGTATTCAATTTAAAGACACTCTAGACTCTGGTTTACGCCTAGAATCAGCTAAACCGTAGCTCTGATACCATTAAATGTAATACCCTCAACCCGTACTGGACCCGAATACAAGTCTGAGATGTCACATTGACTCTTTAAAACAATATTCTTACAAAATAACATAACATTTGGACTTATATTAAGAAAATATGATAATATAATGTTGAATTATGTTTCGTTATAATAAATTTAAGGTAAAAATATTTTTATGAATAGTATCCATACTGTGTTAATAGTATCGATACTGTGTTAACAATAATGAACAATACCGATGCTCAAAAACATCGAATGCAAAATGTATATCGATACTACTACAGTGTACCGATACTACTACAGTGTACCGATACACTACTACAATAATTTCAGCCTAACATATATAAAACTCATAAAAAAATCTAAACTTTCATCACTATAAAGTTACTATTTTCATAAATACGTTTAAAACATTACAAAACTTGATCAGAGCATACATACTTAATTTAACGACTTTGTTTACATGCCAACCTATTTATCACATAACAAGATATACTATGTAATTTACTTCTGATCTGATCTTCGAGTGGAGATATGTTGTTCTGCTGAGCTTATATTAGATCCTTCTGCTTTTCGGTACCTACATGTAAAACGCTTACACGCTAAGTCATAGACTTAGTGAGGCATAAAATATAATAATAATGCATCTCATATACATATGAACATGTAATCTAATTATTCTATCATATCACAGATAATTCAGTGTAAATGATAATAACATGATAACATGTAATAATGCAAACACTTTTGATACCTTTTATAAGCCTATGTATATTACTGAGAACTTTAAGGTATGTGAATACATTGGGGTTGTGCACTTATGCTGTAACCACAACTCGTATGGGGTCCTACTAGGGGCATGTGAAATTTGTCCCGAAGGACCACTTATAACATATATGTCCCGAAGGACCACGTAGAACCCTCGACTATTGGCATGCCAACTATACATATAGTTCTCATATCATATAACATGGGCATTATTCTTATGCTTCATATGTTCATGTACTCATGTCATTTCTCCTGTAATCACATATGTCTTTTCTTCTATCACATATCATATGAATCATATATCATTTATCAAATCATGTAAGCACATATAACTTATGCATGCACTGTAAATCCAATAACATTTTAGAAGTCACTTCTTACCATAGTAATTCTGTCACTAGCTCATCGCAAGCCAATGTTTGTTCAATAACATTAGTACAAATTAAATTGCACTCACCTATATCTTCTTGTCTTTCCCTCGATCAATCTTACTTGTCAATTGTTCCAGAACTCGTTTAGACTCAATATCTACATAAACATAATTTCTGAGACAATTATCAGAAACCTAAACCTTATAACTTATTGTTAATAACTTAAGCTAATTTAATGAATCAACATTTACTTTTTCCTTGAGGGGGTATCAGTACACTAAGGGTGTATCGGTATCCAAATTAGCTTTGAAATTTTCGTTTAAAAGAGGGTATCGATACACTACCTGTGTATCGATACACTTATTGCATTCGATGTTTCTTCATTTAAGAGTGTATCAGTACATATTGAATGTGTACCGATACACCTTGCCCAAAAATTGTATTTTAAGCACGAAAACTCACTCTTTTCAGCTTCAACACTTCATGTTTCCTCCCCTTTCATGTTCCTAACTCACATACATATTCTTAAACCAATTTATACTCATTTATCACATCTTAAACCTCAAAATCCTATTCTCCATATAGAAATCAATAATCATACCAAATTTTCAAGATGTTCTAAATCCAATTCTATCACTTCATATCTCTTAATTTAGTTGATGACAAGTCAAATTCCATCTCAAAGTTCTTTTATCAACTTCTTTTCAGAAATTAATTTAGAAACTTCTTATCTTTAATCTCTCATAACTTCTTCATCTTTTGATTATAAGACAACTTAAGCTTTCCTTAAGCTTAAGTATCACCTAAGGATCAAAATCCACTCTTAAAATCAACAAATAATCAGCTAACAAAGAAACTCACCTTTGCCTTTGGTAGCTCACGTCTGAGGAAGAAGAAGAAGAAAGTTTTCTGGAGAAATCTTCTCCCTTCCTTATCTTATACAGGGAAATAAAAATCTTTCATGTCAAATAACCATTTTGCCATTTGCTTCATTTAATAATTACTAACAATAATTCATAAAATATCTCCAAATAAATTCTTGAACTATTCAACTATTTTATTTTAATCACCAAATTCTGAAGTTTTACAATTTAGTCACTAACCCGTAGTTTGAGATGTTACAAAAATTCGGGATAATGAGAACCTGCAAGAAAATGAAATATATGTATGCTAACATCAATCCCAAAACTCAACATGACTCCACAATTCAAGGTATTTAACGACAAATGAAAATAATGGGCTTAACAAAAAAAATGTAGTATGATTTTCTATATGTTTATAAAGAAAAGTTTACAAAAAATAATATAATAATATTTGAAAATTATTTCTAGTATATAACTCAATTTTTCAATAGAGTAAGGAGTAAAAATGAATTTTTGACCTTAAAACGAATTTCTATATTCGAATCACCAAATCGAATATATTCTTAAAATTTCTTTAAAATATCAATTACTTTTGGTATATCCAATATGTTTAACATATTTTGATTTATAGATGAAACGAAATTTTTATAGTTAAACGTTGTGTTAAAATACACACCTTTAGATAACATTTATGTCCAACGATATTTTTACCTTCAAGTTTTTTTTTGAATGAAAAAGGAACGCCAAACTGATAAAGAAAATACTAAACTAGCATAAACACCACACCCCAAACTAATCAAACCTCATCGAGCATTCCTCTAGCCAAATCAGACTCGTGAGACAGCTCTACCTCGACTTCTAGTCTACTTTGATCCTTAGCTACTAGAATATCAATACCCATGGAAACTTCCTAGTATCAATAAACTCCGTATGGGACACCTCATGCCAACTTCGCCAATCCATTAGCGAATGCATTACCTTCCCTGGGGATAAAACTAAACTGTAAATTCTAGTCTCACTACAACATACTAACTAGATGCAGCACCATTGGAGAAATCTGATCCATATTCACCCCTTGTCTCAACAACTGCAACACTTCCTTAGAGTCTGTTTCTACGTGTAATCGGTGAACATTCATAACTAGTGCCATTTTTAATCCCACATAAACACCCCATAACTCTACATCAATGATGGAGCATGCTCCAATTGTTGTTGCATAGCCTTGAACCGAAATTTAAGAGTGCACTTGGATATTCGGTATACAAAACATAATCACAAGGAATTTAGCCGACGTGAATCTTGAAGTAAATATCTATTTCGATGATCTGAAGAATTTGAGGCAAAACTAAAGTCTGAGGTTGTTCTTACCATAAGTCTTCTTTATCTCAATTTATTTTATTTATTTATTTGTTTATTTAATTTTTATCTCATCATATTTCTTTAAACAATTCCCCCTTCTTATCTTTATCATTATCTTATAATTATTATTTACTATTTTATTATTTTATCCTTATCTTCCTTTTAAAACAATTTATATTTAATTATTTATTTTATTTTATTATTTTATTTTATTTTTTTATCCTTATATGAAATTCTATCTTCTTCTAAATAAAAAATTCCACTAAATCATAAATATCAGAGTCCCTGTGGATCGACCCAGCTTCTCTATACTACTCTCATTTTTTACTTATTAAGAAGTCGAAATTATTTTGATAGCAAAATGACAGTTATTAAGCTCCTAATTTTTTAATCTCCCTTTTAACTTTTATAATTGAGACCCTTAATTTTTTTCAATCCTACTTTTTACCTTTATAATTGAGGCCTCCAATTTTTTCAATCCCCTTTTTACCTTTATAATCGTTGCCCCGATTTTTTTCAATATCACTTTCTACCTTTATAATTGAAGCCCTTAATTGTTGCATCAAACTTTTTACTTTTATAATTGAAGCCCATAATTTAATAATTTTTCTAAGATACATTAATGTAATATTAAATTAATTGTTCAAAGTAATAAAATATATTTTCATTCTATAAAGGTCTATTTTTTTAGTTTCATTTAAGGCCCCGAAAATGCTCGAGGCGGCTCTATACAAAGGAGAAATTAAAAAATAGAGAAATAATGTAAAGTTGATGGATTAAACTGTAAATATAAGAAGTTGATTTCATAATTGAATTAAATCTATATAGGTATTCTATAGTGTTTTAGAAGCATGTGATTCGTATTTGGTGAAAGATTAACTAAAAACGAATAAAGAATTAAAGAAATAATGATATCAAAAATTAAACTACAAAACAATTAAATTGCTTAGCTATAGATCAAAACGACATCGTTAATTTAATTTTTTGAATTAGTAAAATGTAAACTCGACCCAAACTCAAAAATTGACTAACTAATTCAAATTAACTCATATAATTCAACTTGAATAACTCATAATTAAAATTTTGTATCGAATTGAATTTCATTCATCTAATAAAAATTGGGAAGTTTTCTTTCCTAGAATCGTACCTTGCACGTACCTCGTGCGGACAAATATTAGTTCCACATGTATCATAGGACAACAAGCTGGAAGACATTGAAATTGTATCAAACTAACATCAAAATCTTCCTTTCTTTTATGAAAACCCTTCGAACCATTTCATAAGGTTCTGTGAACCGTCACCAACCTTCACCATTCGCATTTTGTGTTAACAATTTCAACAAATTTAATTTAATGAAATAATTCAATAGAATCATCTCAAAGTTAATATATATATATGGAATTAAACTATAAAACATTTAATTTTTAAATTAACCTATAATTTAAAGTATTTGGGGGTAATTATTAAGATATGGGGCTTCTCAAAGAAAACCTAGATCGGTAATCAGATGGTGAAATTTAATAATAAAAAAATTATTTTGAAAATAATGGGCTTAATGATTAAAGTAGTATAGTGTATGTTATGGGGATCCATGTTAGGGGCTATTTTAGTTATTTTATTAAAAATATGCCAGCTGTCAGTAAAATTTAGAACGCAAAATAAAAACTAAAAATCCAAGTTGGAATTCACTCTGCATTAATTTCTTTAATAAAAAATATTTTTTGCTTTAAAAAAAAAAAGGGAAAAAAGAGTTTTACTGAAGCAGAGGAGGGCTTTTAGCTAAATTAAAAAGGCAAAATGATCAGCAACAGCTGTAGATAAAATTCTGAAATATTTGTTTATCTTTTTCTTCATTTATTATATATATATCTTTCTGTGCCACTTTTTAATTACTACTCATAAATAAATAAAATAAAAAAGGAAGCCTTCCAGCTCCTCTTTGCTGTTCTTTTTAACCAACAACCAACCAACCAACCCATTTATTTATTTGTTTAAAAGATAATAATAATAAAACTCTGAAGATTCCACTGCAAAAAAGAAGAGAAAAATATGAAAGTTTTGAAGTGAAAAAAAAAGCACTACTTGTTGAGATGGGCATATGACAAGCAGATCCCACAGACCATAATAATTAATAATTCACCTATACACAAATACAATCCATCTTCAATGGAAACCCTTTTTGAATTACAAGAAATAAAATTCACCGCCTCTTTTCCTCTGTTGATATATATTTTCCTTTTTTGTTAATTCAACTTCTTCTTTTTTCCTTTTGCCATTGAAAGCTGTAAGCAAAATAGCAAGATCTTGCCAAAGAGGGGCCAAAGGAAGGAGTTGTCGCATCCAAAAAAGTCATATATGCTGGGTGGTGGTGACACAAGTGGTACCGATCTTGAAAGCAGAAGCGGCGCAGGCGGTGATAGTGATACCACTGCCGTTGCCGCTTCTACGGCTGCTGGCACGGTTAGCAGCAGCGGAGGTCGTAATGGAAGCAATGAATCTGGTGCTGGTGCAGGCAGTATGTTTGATTCGAATGGAAATAATAGTAACAATTCAGGTGAGGACGATAGAGGCCGGGTCGATGAAGGTGAGCGGTCTTTCGGAGGCAACCGGTGGTCGAGGCAGGAGACTTTGGCACTCTTGAAGATAAGGTCCGACATGGAAGTTACCTTTCGTGAAGCTAGCACTAAGGGTCCACTATGGGAAGAGGTTTCAAGGTGATAATCTTTTGTTTTCTTCTTTCTTTTATCATTCAATGAAAGATTCGGGTTCTGTAAGCTTGATAGATGGAGATCTGCGTTTTGAACTGTGTTCATCAGTATCGATTCTGGGTTTATCGTAGTTCTTTTTTCCCCCTACTGAAGCTTTCTAATCGTGTGGAATTCAATTGGTAGTTTATTTTATGTGCAAATACAGAAATATTGAATTTGTTGTTTCTCTTGTGGTTTGATGTTAGGAAACTAGCAGAGCTTGGATATCATCGAAGTGCCAAGAAATGCAAGGAGAAATTCGAGAACGTTTACAAGTATCACAAGAGAACCAAAGATGGACGAAGTGGTAAAGCCGATAGTAAGACGTATCGGTTTTTTGATCAATTAGAAGCCTTCCAAAGCGGGCCTTCCATTCTATCGCCACCGCAACTAACGCCTGCAATGGCGGCGGCAGCGACGACTAATCTCCCAAGTGTGCCCCAAGTCAATGTTCCATCCACAACACTGCCCGGAGTGCAGCAAAATATTGTACTTCCGAATATAAACCTTACAGTCCCTCCTTCCTTCCCCTCGACGATAACAAGCCCTACAATTCCGTCTTTCCCTAACATTTCTTCGGCGGATCTGATGTCGAATTCAACCTCTTCATCCACCTCGTCCGATTTAGGATTAGAAGGTCATAGGAAGAGGAAACGGAAATGGAAGGACTTTTTCGAGAGGCTAATGAAGGAGGTGATTGAGAAGCAGGAGGAGATGCAGAATAAATTCTTGGAAGAAATCGAGAACGCCAGCGCGAAAGAATGGTCCGTGAAGAAGATTGGATGATGCTAGAAGTGTCTAGATTGAATAGCGAACGGGAAATATTAAGCCAAGAAAGATCCATTGAAGCAGCAAAGGACGCAGCTGTTATGGCCTTTTTGCAGAAGTTATCCGAGCAGAAGCAGCAGCCACTGCAACAGCAGCATCAAGCTTCTTCGGAATTGCCATTGGCAGATCCGCCACCTCCACCAGTTCCGCCACAAGGGGCGAATTTAGACGTGTCGAAGTTGGATAACGGTGATCAAAGCTACACACCGAGCTCTTCAAGGTGGCCTAAAGTCGAAATCGAAGCATTGATTAGCTTGAGGACTAACCTGGACGCAAAATACCAAGACAGTGGTCCAAAAGGACCATTGTGGGAGGAGATATCAGCAGCAATGAAAAGGCTTGGCTACAATCGAAACGCCAAAAGATGCAAAGAGAAATGGGAGAACATAAATAAGTACTTCAAGAAGGTGAAAGAGAGCAACAAGAAGAGGCCCGAGGATTCAAAAACATGTCCCTACTTCCACCAACTCGATGCTTTATATAGAGAAAGAACAAACATGACAGCTCTAAACACAACCACAACTCAGTCCCATTGATGGTACGCCCAGAGCAGCAATGGCCCCCTCCTCCCAAGCCTCAACACGACCATGTAATGGAAGACATGGAAAGTGATCAGAATCAAGACGATTACGAGGAAGAAGAAGATGAAGGGGCTAGCTTTGAGATTGTTGCCAGCAAACCAGTTTCAATGAGCACAAATGAATTATCCATCTCAGAAAAAGACCGACTTGATTAGCACATGATGGTCAGATATATGCCAAGAATCAACTATGTTGAATTGATGTCGTACCAGCTAAGTGGGACAAGGATTCCGGTAATGGTGAAATGAATTTTTTCAGGTGAGTGATCGAGCACCCATTGGTGGGGTTGAGCTTATAGTCAAGAATCATTTATATGTTTATTTTTCATTATTATTTTTTTTTTCAGATATATAAATAAGTTGAAAGTCTCATCCCGCATGATAATAAACAGGGAAAATAAAACAGAAGACTAGTGATGTAAAATTTTCATGTTTTTATAGTCATGTTCATGGTCGTGTAAATGTGAGAAATGGTAATTTTAATCGGTTGTTTTCTGTTCTATGTTTTCACTGTGTCACTGGACAAAAGTACTGCATTATAAGTTAAAATATATGCATTAGATTAGCCTATTTAATTACTTTGCTAAGGTTTTATTTATTTATTTTACTTATTAGATATATATATATATATATTCAAATTTTATTTTTTTTAAAAGAAAACAATAAATATTTATATTTAGAAATTCTGTGTATATAAATTTAAGCAAAAGTAAAATATATTAGAATCTCTAAAATATCACTAATAATTAGATATATTATTGCAAAGGATCGAGATGTAGTTAAGAAGAATTAGTTACTCGTCTTACTATAAATTTTTCGTTGAAGATTAATAATTATAATAATTTATTTCATCATGATGGTATTTAAAAATTATTATAATAAATAAGTACATTTGTTTGGTTAACCAAGTTGTTTATCTTTGTTCTCTTATATTGTCTTCGATCATGAGTTCTAGACTCACTAGGAGCATTCATTTCCTTCCTCTAAAATTTCCCCTTTACTCCCTTCTAAATATGATTAAGATTAAAATTAGAATTTATAAAAAATATTTAAATTTATCAACCAAGACTATAAACTCAATAAATATATCAATATTACCCATATGTAACCCAAAACATTTAAATACATCATAAATATGTTATTACCTCAAATTTTCTTGACGTAAACAATATGATCCATTGGAGATATTAGTACACCTCATGACACATCGAAAATTTTAATCTGAAAATCTCTTTTAAAAATTAATATACAATGGACGAATCTAAGAAGATATGTGCAATACTCTAGGAGAGGATAGCGAAAAGTATTGTATTCTGAATGAGGGTTGAGATTTCACGACGATAGTGCTCCTCTAAGGGACGATCTACACCAATGATCTTGAGAAGATAGACAAATAAAAAAGTGAGTCATTAATTCCCAATAACAAACAATTATTCTAGGAGATTCATATAACATAAAGTAACAAAAGAAAAAAAATGTATGAAATGTAATCTTTCGAATTATATATATATATATATATATATATATATATATATATATATATATATATATATATATATATATTTGAGTATCACACGTGCATCTTGTACGCCATAAGATGTTTTTTCGTTAATTTTAATACACGATTGTAATATTTCTAAGCGTTCTCATGTGAGTCACTCAATTACTTCGAAGCTCCCGTACAAGTTACCTGAAATTAATTATGATTAGGTGCTCTTGTACGAGCTACTCTAATATTTCAGAGCTTCTGTACGAGTCACTCAAAATTAATTATGATTAGGTTTTCCTGTACGAGTCACTCTAATCCTTCGGGGCTCCTGTACGAGTCACTCGGAATTAATTATGATTAGGTATTCATCAAGCCACTCTAATCCTTTGGGGATCTTGTACGAGTCACCCGAAATTAATTATGATTAAGTGCTCCCTTTTAAGTCACTTTAATCCTCCGGGGCTTCTGTATGAGTCACTCCATAATTAATTCTGATTTGGTGTTCCCATACGAGTCACTCTAATTTTTCGGGACTCCCGTACGAGTCACCCATAAATAATTATGATTAGGTGCTCTCATACGAGTCACTTTAATTCTTCAAGGCTCCTGTAAGTGTCACCCTAAATTAATTATGATTAAATGCTCCTTTTTAAGTCACGCTAATCCTTCGGGGTTTCTATACGAGTCACCCTTAATTAATTATGAGTAGGTGTCCCGTACAAGTCACTCTAATCCTTCGAGACTCCCGTACGAGTCACCCATAAATAATTATAATTAGGTGCCCTCGTACGAGTCACCCTTAATTAATTATGATTAGGTGTTCCCGTACAAGTCACTCTAATCCTTCGAGACTCCCGTACGAGTCACCCATAAATAATTATAATTAGGTGTCCTCGTACGAGTCACTTTAATTCTTCGAAGCTCCCGTAAGTGTCACCTAGAATTAATATAATTTCATATCTTTACATGTCAAGTGAGCCACAGTTCTTTATCATTCATCCAACTTTAATTCATGCCTCCACACATATTTTATCTTATTTTCATAGCATATGTCATAATACATATTTACACCAATGAAATTTAACACGTATTTACATTAATGAAATTAACACTTAATTTTAGCAGTAAAACTTAACATAAACTTACAATGATAAAATTAACACTTAATTCTACCAATGAAACTTAATATAGACTTACACCGGTAAATTAAACTCTTAATTCCAACAATGGAAGTTAACATAGACTTACACTGGTGAAATTAAGACTTAATTCTAGTAGTGAAACTTAACATAGACTTACATCAGTGAAATTAACACTTAATTATAATAGTGAAACTTGTTATAGGGTTACACTAATGAAATTAACACTTAATTTCAGCAGTAAAACTTAACATAGACTTATATCGGTGAAATTAACACTAAATTCCAGTAATGAAACGATAAAAATGTACTAAATTTGTAATCCATTTTCCCTTCAGAGCTTTACGACATCCACCCATCAAACATCTAAATTTAATAGTTTTTCCCTAAAGTACGAGAAACTTCTACTCCATTCATAGCTCGAAATTATATATATTTTGTGTAAACATATTGATACATATTATTCGCTCACTATTTGTTCCAACTATAGGATGTGATCATGTAAGTTTTTGAAACGTTAGTAATATTATCAAAATATTTCTAATATTATAAATAATGAGGGACATCTAATAATGTATCATTGTCATCTAAGTCATAAGGAGTCATGATTCAACATAATCATTTTGTGATTAATCCTTTTTCATGTATTAAATTCTTTTATCTTTTATATCTAAATAGGACACAAGTTATGAAATAGTCACATTGGTATAATCCATCTAATATTTTTTTTATATCTTGAGTAGACTAAAATAGACAAATAAGTATAATATCTCATATCAATTTATTTGAGCATGATCATATATTTCTAGTCTAACTCGATCAGTGACCTAAGATGTTTCTTTCATTATGTGAGAGAGACAAATCTCATTTTGATTAAACATATCCCACTTTATATATCATTGCATATCAAACATCAATCTTTATAATGTAACCTATTACGTTGTACGTTTGATTGTATCGAAACATGTAACGCACATATAATGATGATCTTAAGGGTAAGGATCATATGTATAACTATCACTATAAACAATATTGTAACCACTACATAATAATAATTCAAGAGAGATGCACATTATGTTATTTACTAATTCTTACTTAGGTATTAATTTCAATATTTTTTTGTCAATGACAATACCTTGTCATCAATCAACTATATATTAATATTTAATGTATTATTATTGTCTAAGACCATAATAATATTTGACTAAGAATATTTTCAGAATAATTATATTACTCTAAAGACTTTATTACATTCCGTTAATTTATATATTTATAGAAAAATAATTAAAATAATAATGATAGTGTCTCATATTTATAAACGAGGTAAAAATATATTATTATATTCATTTTATAATTGTGTAAATAAAAAAATTCTATATAATTATATCAATTTTGTTAAATTATTACATCATTTATTTCATTAAATTTCAACAATATATAACCTTTATCGTTTAAATAATTAAATAATTTGATTGAAAAAACAATTGATTAGTGATTTAATTGGAGTCATCCTATAACTAAGTGATAATGTAGTTTACCCATAATTAAACAATAATTAAGTTTTAGTGTGGCAAGAGTTCGTACGTTCCTCTATTTTTCAACACTTTATCCACCACAAGCTCTCAATTCAATGGTGTATCGCATCGCTTTAAATTCATTTGTTATTAATTAATTTGAATACTAATACTAATATACTCCTCCAGATCACCGCGATCGCCGCTTTATCTTCCGTCTAAATGAGGCATTAAGGGATTTTAATTTATCCTTATGTTGAGACTATAAATGGATGTTTAATTTTTCATTTCATATGCACTTCAAAAATAAAAAATCCTTAAATAAATATTTGCTTTGAAATACTCTTAGGTCATACCACTCAAGTCCATTCCATCTTTCGGGTGTACAAAATTTGGAGAGTCGTACTAATTTTGGGGACCATTCGTCCATTGTAACGATTACACAGATCGGGGCGAATTCACTTCTAAGGCAGTGGTTAATACCACGACACGATTAATCGATTCTTTGTTTAAATATTTTATGTAATATTTTTCAGTCAATTCTAACGTCTCGTTTTGCAACAGTCATTTTCTAACAATTTAGAAACGAATTCTTACCGCTGATAAATACAACAATATCTATTATTGTTCATGTGTTGAAGAAAAATGGATTGTATGATGTCGACACCCGTTTTAGTCCGGAGACTCGTTTTTATTTTATTTTATTATTATCATTATTATTTATTACTAGTATTATTTTTGTTTGCAGGATACAAACCCGAAACTAGGCCCTGAATTATAAACAGGCCGGGCCAAACAAAAACAAAGCCGACTTATTTACAAAAGGCCCAAAAGACTCAACTCCAAACCTAAGCCCACAAAGCAAACCCGACCTGACCCGGTTAGGATTTCACCCACTTCCATGCTTACCAACATTGTAGCCCCATGCCCTGCCAGCACTGACCCCAAATCTTATCAGCCAGATTTCACGTTCCTCGGCCATAACACCAGGACCACTGCAACACTCCAACAATCAATCAATTTTGATAATTTGATGTAATGGGATGTAAAAAAAGGGAGAAGATTATATTAGGGGGATCTAGGTTTTCCAGAAAGAATGTAGGGGGAAATTCGAGAAAAAAAAACAATTTGAGCAAGGGGCATTCGAACCAAACAATGCAAAAATGGGTTTTTCGACCCTCTTTCATTCAAAATACAGAAGGATTTTTTTGTTTGTATTTTTTCAGAGCATTCGAACAAAGCAACATACAAGCAATGTCATTTTTTTCTTTTTTTTTTTCTATTCTATGAAACCAAATAGAACCAAGAACGAACTAAAAGCATAACAAAAAAAAGAGGTTACCATTCGGCCGAGAACCACGCCGGCGTTAGGGGACCCCACTTGAAGTCCAAACGATGGAGAGGAGCGTCCGAGGGAGGAGAACGACATATCTCAGCCACAGCTTGATCTGACGGCGAACGATGGAGATCGGAGCCCGGGAAAGCCGAAGGGTCTCGACCCTATTTCACAGCATTGAAGGCCATTTCTCACTAAATCAAGCCCAGATCCGCGATGATGACGTCAAGACGGATCTCCTGGTAAAATTTGGTGGCCAACGACCACAGGCGGCGACGGCAACGCGATGACAGAAATCTTAGAGAGAGGTCAGACCTCTCTCTAATTTTTTTTAAATAAAATAAAAATAAAAAGGTTATTTTTATAGAAAACTTTAGGGGGGAAATTTCACTTAGGTCCCCATAAGTTAGGTGTGTAACATCCTCAATACCGGGTTAGTGACTAAATTGTAAAATTTTAGAATTTGGGGATAAAAGTAGAATAGTTGAATAGTTCAATGATTTATGTGGAGATATTTCCTAAAAGTTGTTAGTAATTATTAAAAGAATTAAAGGGAAAAAAGGGTAATTTGACTTGGAAATTATAATAAAATGATATATAGACATATGAGATAAGGATGAGAAGATATTTTCTCCACTTCATCTTCTTCTTCTTCATCATACGAGAGAAAGAGAGAGCCAAGCTTGCAAAGGTAAGTTTTCAAATTTGTTGATTATTTGTTGATTTAAAGCTTGGGTTTTGATCATTAGATGATAATTAAGCTTAAGGAAAGCTTAAGTTATCTTAAAATCAAAAGATAAAAGGAGTTATGATAGATTAAAGAAAATGGGTTTTTAAGAGAATTTATGGAAAAGAGTTGATAAGTTGAATTTGAAGTTGAATTTGACTTGTCATCTATGAGAATAAGAAGTTAGAAGTGTTAGAATTAAGTCTGGATAACATGGAAAATTTGGTATGATTATTGATTTCTATATGGAGAATAGAATTTTGAGGTTTAAGATGAAATAAATGGATATAAATTAGTTTAAGTATGTATATTTGAGTTAAGAATAGAAAACTGAATGAAACATGAAGAATTGAAGAGGAAATAGTGAATTTTCGTGCAATGAACAATGATTTCTGGGCAGGTGCATCGATGCACTATGAGTGTGTACCGATGCACTAAGACAATTTTGAAGGTGCATCGATGCATGGGAATTTCGAAGCTATTTTGTGTACCGATGCACCCATAGTGCATCGATACACCCCTAAAGGAAAAATGGAATTTTGGTTCATTAAACTAGTTGGAGTTATTAACACAAGTTATAAGGTTTAGGATCTTGATAATTGTTGTGAAAATTATATTTATGTAGATACAGAGCCTAAACGAGTTCCGGAACAATCAAAGAATTAGGATCAAATCAATGCAAGGCTAAGGTGAGTGCAATTTTAATTGTACTTATGGTATTGAACGAACATTGGCTTGCGATGAGTCAGTGATGGAGTTACTATGGTAAGAAGTGACTCCTAAAATGTTATTTGATTTATGATTCTTATATGTGCATGAATACATGAAATGGGTATAAGTTATTATATATGTTATATGATATGCATAAACATAAGATATATGATATGATATACATGACTATATGCATATGTGATACATGCTATGAGACATATCAATGTGAAATGAGATAAGTTAAGTGACTATATGAAAATGTTACATGATCTACATGCTTACATGAATATGCAATATGTATTACATGTTATATGAAATGACATAGATGTTTATACATACATCTGGTATGTGACAGAAGAAAAGGTATATGTGATCACAAGAGAAATGACATGAGTACATGAACATATGAAAAACAATAATAATGCCCATGGTATATGATACGAGAGCTATAGGTATAGTTGGCATGCCAAGAGTCGAGGGTTCTACGTGGTCCTTTGGGACGTATATGTATCCTTTGGAATATTTACAGGGTCTTTTGAGACACATATGTGATCCAATGGAATATGTATATGGTTCTTAAGGAGTGGTCCTTCGGGACAAATACAGTACATAGGTCCTTCGGGACAAATATCATAGCCCCTAGTGGGACCCTATACGAGCTATGGTGACAGCAATAGTGCACAACCTCAATGTACTCGAATACCTTGAGTTCTCAGTAATGTACATGGGCTTACAAAAAGGTATAAAAGTGTTTGCATTATTACATGTTATCATGCTATTATTATTTACATGGAATCATATGTGACATGATTGAATGAATAGAAGATATGTTAATATGGATATGAAATGCATTATTTTTATTATATGTTTTATATGCCTCACTAAGTCATAGACTTAGCATGTGATTGTTTCACACGTAGGTTCCGAGAAGAAGAAGAATGATAAAATCTAAGCAAGACAGGTTAGTTCTCCTTTCCAAATATCATATCAGAAAAGAAATGTATAGTATGTATTTTGTAATAAGGAAAGTGGTTGGCATGTAAATAAAGGATTAAATCTGATATGTTTTAATCGGTTTTGAAAAGTCATACGATTGAGTTTTGTAATGTTTTAAACGTGTTTATGTAAATGACAATTGTATAGTACTGAACGGTTATATTTTTACGAGTTTTATGAACGTTTTACGAAAGTCAATGTAGCACTGTTCATGGTTGTTCATTATTGTTCACGGTACTGTTTATACCGTATTTCATTGTTCATAAATATGTTTTTATATCAAAATTTTATATAAAACACAATTGAACAATATATGAACGTATTTTCTTAATATAAGTTCAAATGTTTTGTTATTTTACAAGAATAAAGGTTTTGAAATGACAATGTGACATCTCGGACTCGTATCCGGGTGGGGGTATGGGTTGGGGTGTTACAAGGTCTGTTTTTACAAAATGATCACTTTTAGGGATCATTTTTGTAATTTACTCATTTCTTATGCATGTTATATATTTTTGGTTTAATTGATGTTTGGTCCCTGAGGCGTGTTTTACGTTTTGGACATGTGTAGTTATTGTTTAATTTTTTTAAATGCTTAGGGACTTATTTGGTATTTTACCTTTTTATTTCTCAACATTAACTTTTTGGTTTATTTTCTTTCAGGTCCCTCTATTTTATGCGTGTTTTTCCATTTCGGTTACTAGTCCTCGTTTTTATTTTATTTCTTTAATTTTGTGTTATAATTTGTATTTGTTTCAATTTAGTCATTTTTATTATTATGGTTTATTCGAATTTATTCACTGGTTTTTATTTTTATTCATTTTAGCCACTGTTTGTATTCTGTTTATTATTCTATTATAATTTAGATATGAAATCTTTAATTTATGCATTTTAGTCACTAATTGATTATGATTTGGCTATTATTTTTAGTTTTATTTCATTTTAGTCCCTTTATGCTTATTATTTTATCTTTGTGATTATTTTAATTCGAGTGCCTTACTTTAATAATTTCCATTTTGGTCTTGAATGATTAAAGTTGGTGTATTTACGATTATAGTGCTTGGATTGTGAAATATTTGCAATGGTTGCCTTTATTTATTGTTGATTGTGTAGTTTAATCCCTAAAATCACTATTCTTTATTATTTTGATCCACCATTCATATATTTGTTAATTACTCGCTAATTGTAATATTTTCAAATGTTATTTTACTCGAGGAATTTATAAAAACGCGCCTTAACTGATAAGGAGTGTGTTCCAAGAATTGTTCGAACAAAATAATACCTTTTATATATTCAAATGAATTAGTTTTTTATATATAATTAATATATATTTTGGGCATTATTATTTTGTATGAGGAATCCATGGAAATGCCCCCTTAACTGACAATGAAGGTATTTTCGCGAATTGTTCATGTAAAATATCAACATTCATGTTTTTCTAAAAAGGGTGTATATTCAAATTTACCAATTTTAATATTTAGATGACGTATAATCGTTTAGGTACCGATTTCGGGCGTTGTGGGGTCCTAATCATTCCCCAAACGTAATCGACTCCCGAACCCTTTTTCAAAACAGATTTCTGGTTAAACGTAGATCAATTTTTTTCATCTTTAAAAATTAATTTCTTAATATTATTTTAAAAGGTATTTTTAGGTATTCGACCTACCTAACCCAAAGGTCGATGGCGACTTCAAAAATATTTATTTATTTTATTTTAAAACCAAACCTTTTCCAAGATTAAGTTGAATCGCTCCCCGTAATAGCCCTAAGAAACTTAAGGACCGTTCCGACACATGAATTGCGTAAACTAAAAAGTAAGTTTCCATAGAATTTGAGATACATTTATTACTACTTTATTTGCATTATAATTTAATGCTAATTTTTAAATGGATGAAAACATTCTATTAAATTAAAGGAAGATTGATTCCGTGAACACTTGAAATCCTATAAATATTTTTGTATGGAACGTTTAAATCATTAGAAAACAAACTAATAGGGACAGTAGAATTAAAATGGTTGTGATATATGGTAGAATCCAATTTGATTTGTAGCTTTAAAAGTGATTTATGGGATTTTAATACATGAGATTAATACATAATAATGGATGAGATTAATGTATGGATTGAAAATATCTGTTATGTCTATTAAATAGACACATTAAAAATCAAGTTGTTCTAGGAGTTTATTACACTACATGAGTTACAAATTTTACTCATTAAACAATCTATGTTGGTGTGAAACCTTTTAATTTTTATATCTTTAATTCATTTACTAAATTACAAACATTAATGATAATGTTTTACCATTGAAACTTTTCAAACTATTCATATGCTATAATTGCTATAGTTTATTGTTATCATATAAGAACTGTTTGAAATATTTTCAGTATTTACGTGCAACTCACTAAGAAAGAATTTGAATGGTTACTTTATGGTATCAAATGTATAATTTTATTTTGTAAGTAGCATGGTATAAATTGACACTGCAAGAGAAAAGTAGTCTTTGTTCTTCGTACTTGCTACATACATTTAAAAGAGACAAGTGGAGCTAGTTTTCTTAAATAGTTATTAGTGTGATTAACTATTTGATAAAAAAACTAGTTTTAAATACTGTTTTGATTTTGATGTTTAAATGAGTGTATAACTTCCAATAGTTATTAATAGCATCAAAATGTTATAACTTATGCTCTTAATAATTAATATTAAGTGCGTGATTAATACTAATTAGTATGAAAAAAAAATAACCTTTAAAAATTTGTGTAATGGTTTTATTCTTCCTTATAAATTAGTATCAAATTTATATCACCATGTTACATGAGAAATTAATTATGTGAATTGATGTTTGTTTTAACATATAATTTTTTGTATGAATATATCATGATGAAATATGATGCGAATAATGATGTCATACAAAGAATTTTCGAGAAATTTGGATGACATATATGACAATTGCAATTTGGAGAAGTGTGGAACTGAAGTTGGAATGAAAAGCTCTCCAAATCAAATGTTTTTATCCAATGATTGTTTTGATTACCGAAAGCTATTAAAGATAAGAACTCTATCACTATCAGTTAATTATTATAAATTTTACTATTAGTAAATTATTTTTTAGGCTAACCATGTATAATCTTCAGTTGAGTTCAGAAGATTCAAAAGAAGATTTTTTATTATGTGATCATCTTGGTAGATTGCAAGATCATTCTGATTAAGTGATTATGATGATGCAAAGAGTGGAGATCATAAGCATGGTGAAAATGGATAAATCTATTCGAGGATTATGATTCTAACTGCAAGGTCAGATTATTTATACATATTGCATCTTAGTTTATGTTTTTTAAATACATGAATTAGATTATATGAATCTTTAAGTCAGTCTTTAATTCTTAGTGGACATATTGTGAAATAAGATAAACCACTAGTTAAAACAAAGGTAGTGAAAAACTACTAAGACTAAGGCTAATGTAGTAATGACCCCAAAAATATGTATGCTTAATAAAATATTATTATGAGTAAAAAAGATAATTTTATTAAAGAAAGAGAAAATTCATTGTTGATTTATTGGAAATTAGTTTGTAGTATGAAAGTGTATGCCTATGATTGATTCTATGAAAGACCTGGTATTTAACTGTGCCTAGTGCACCACCTTTCTTTCTTAGGAACTTATCTGGTGCACTGTTCATTACTATGCTCACTATTCCAATTTATAGAATATTATGACAAAAATAAGAACTCTTTAAATTTAGTACAGAAGTTAAAAGAGTAGAGATTAAATTGATAGAGTATAATACCAAATTTAGTTATAGTAAATAAATATGTGATGGTTTCTTCAAGGTTAATATATTGAATATTATGAATGAAAAAGTGATAGACATTAGTGCCACTAAAAGGATGATTTGTAGCTGTAACCCCCACAGACCGAGGGTAACCAGATCCGATCCGAGGTGTCACATTTGGGCCACCGGAGCAACCCACTGTAAAAATAGCATAAAATTTAAAACTTTTTATCAGAACATGTAAACTTATAAAATGATTTGTCGCTATTTAAAAATAAAACAGATTTTCAGACTCGTATATAAATCAAAATACAATTACATGCCCCCTAATCACATGTACCATACTCTGAAACAACGCCGGAAGAACTCCCTTACTGAAGTCGATAGATGCACTGGTACAATTCTTTTAACCTGAAAAGGTGAGTAATAGAGTGAGCTTTGGAAAGCTCAGTAATACAGAACTACCAGATGATGCTGATGAACGTACAGATACAAATAAATATATATTTCCTTATTGTTTCTGAACATTTACAGATTTTTATGCTGAGCAGAGATCCTACTGATATTTCAGGTGGTAACGGACAATGAGCTTTCAGTTCAGAGAAATATTTCGGATGACTGAGTTCAGGAGATCATAATAAGTTATCTAGTGTGTTCCCATAAAACCAGTAAAAAGATATTGATCTTTTAAAACATATAAATATATATATATATACCCCCATCCAACAAGACCAAATTGTGTAGGTTCCCCAGAACCATACACCCACCATCAAGTCCAGTAGGCCCTTAGCACACAGCCAATGAACCGGTAAATAAGGCCCTAAGCACACAGCCGATGAGCCTCCAGGTATACTTCCTCCAACATTACCCCCAAGTAAATATGTCCGTCCATAAACGGATATATCAAAAATCAAAACATAAATCAGGTCAAGTATCATATCAAACTCCAGGTCAAGTATCAGATCAGAATCCAAGTCAAGTATCAGATCAGAATCTATGTCAGATATCAGATCAGAATCCATGTCAAGTATCATATCAGAATTCAAATCGAAAATCAAATAAAATATTCATGTGAGTAGGGAACACACCAGAATTTACAGATAGTATTCAAAGATATTGGATAATCTTAACAAGTAGAGGAATACGAATCTTCAGTATACTGATAGAATATCAGAATTCAGAATCACTATTGAAAGAGTTCAATGACTGACAGAATCATCAGTTATTCAGAATGTGACTTGAGCTGATAAGGAAGAAATGAAGGTTCAGGACATTTATATTCTATGTCGATTGATCGGATTATCAGACAACTCTTAGATGAATAGTTCCCAGAACTAATGCATGTCGATTGGTCAATTCATTGTTCTTCCAGGGTATTTACTCTTTAATACCACAATTCTTGTCCATAGACCATTTTCGGAATCATCGTTGAATAAATCTTCCAATGTCTTTATTTTATTTCCACACTTCCACAATATCATGAAATACTGACGTACTTGATTAATTTGTTCATAACCCATTGTAATTGTACACTACGTAAACTCATCAGAGTTTCCAGACTTATCCAAATCACTTACTAAATCCTCAGTCATTGAGGTTACCTATTTTATTTAGCAGTCATCTCCATTTCAGTTACTTCAGGATTATCCAGAGTAATTCAAACGTTCCTGAATTTCAGATACATGTTATACTTCTATTCCATTCAATTTGGTTTTCGTGGTTGATTTGTCGAACAAACGTCCAATTCTTAGTACTGAATACGATCTAGAGCTGAGCTGAATACTTCCAAAATTTATCATCAAGCCAAACTTGAGAAGACGAACACATGTTCCAGTAATATCTATGCAATTTAGGAATTGATATAGCTTTAGGGTTTATCTACTCACTTAAATTATTTTCCATTACCTTTAAAGGTAGTCCAATACCTATGCTTACTTGGATTCCTTAATTAATCCAAGACATTTACTTAGTATAGGCCATAAGGTTATTTTGTAAATTTTGGTATTCAGTTTTATTCCATTCATTTCAGAGCTCGAGGATATCCAATCATTTCTGAGCTTGATGATATTCTTGGGTTATTTCCATTACAGGGGTATTTTGGTCATTTTATAGATCTACGGTATTTCAATCTTTTCCTTCCATCCGGTCTTATTATTTAATTCAATCTTATCATTTACTTTAGTCCTTTCGAACAATTCTAATAGCAGAATACCCCCGATAAATTATTCTTCAAGTATTTACTCATTATTCGGATATTTTCGGGTCAAGTGTCTTCTCAGATTTTACAAACGGAATATCATGAATTTTCTGTACAAAGACAGGATCTTAACAATTAAATTCTTACTTAATCGAGTTAAGTACAAATCCTCAAAGTACTTTCTCATTCAAGGTCAATTCAGACTATTTTATCTCTCAAGGGCATTTTCGTAATTTCTTAACCATATAATTTTGATATTAGCTCTTAACGAAAATAATATAATATAGACATCCTATGATTAATTGCTTCCTCGAACATTCTTTGATCTTGAAATGATTCCTTAAAAGACTTCTAGTATCTAGCATAAACCTTCTTGAGGTTAAAAACCGGTTATCCATAATTTCCAAGTAAAACTAACATTTCTTATGCACATCAATAGTTTTAGCAGATCAATAATTCTTTTCAGATTTATTAATCCACTTCCAGAGACAATTCTTGCCATTTTCCAACATAAGGGTAATTTAGTAATTTTACCTAATCGAAATATTTTCATAATTTATCATCTAAGTACCTTTAATGAGATAAATTATAATATACAATCCATGGTTGATTCTTTTATCACTTAATTCCAGAACTTGTAATTTAATTCCAACTGTCCTCTATTTTCTTATAATAGTCATCTGAGCCATATTCAGTTATTTACTTTTTATCGTATTCGTATCTAGTGTAGATCTTCATTAATTACACATATGAGACCAAACATTTCCATTCACGCATTTACCAATACCAACATGTTCTATAAAGCATAAAGAGGTAGTAAAGTATTACCTCGATTTTTGTGCACTATTGATCGACCATAAAAATTCCATTCGAACGCCTTTGATCTTCAATTCAACTTCCAATAATTTCTCAGATACATATCAACATAAATTATATCAGAAACGTAGTTTAATTGCGATAAACGGATCGAATCGGGTAATAAATCAGTGAAAAATAGCTTACCGGGTTTGAATTTGGCAAAACAGACTTCGGATTCGGATTCAGGATGTTGAAAGCAGAAAATATGACTTTTCGGAAATTTGGAATTTTTGGTCAAAATAAAAGTCAACGGGTTTGACCGGCAATTTGAGGCCTTCGGGTTCGAATTTCGAAAAACGGACAGCGGAATCAGATTTGGAATGTCGAAAAATGTCAGGATAAGTATACTTGGTCGAAGTCAAAGGTCGTTTAATGCCCGGTCAAAGCCGGTCAAAGTTTTAGTCAACAGTGGTCAACGCCGGTCAACGGTCAACGGGTCAACGGGTCGGGTCAACGGGTTGGTCAACAGGTTGGGTCGGGTAAACGGGTCGGGTCGGGTCGGGTTATGACTGGTCAAACCGGTCAACTATGCACCAAAATCGGTCAAACCGGTCATTTGGACCATCCCCACGCGCAGTGGCGGCGCAGGGGGGCGTGTGGGGCTCCTTCCGGCTGCCTAAAAATCACGGAAAAATTCTTAAAAATTATTTTGAGCGATTTCAAGATACTTACAAAGCTCGGTTCAAATTTTTGAACGGCGGAGAGCTCGATTTCAACGAATCAGAAACTTTGACCGCTTCACCTCCTCACGCGCCGCCGTCTACGGAGACCAAGGATGACACTGGCGAACTCAGAACGATGCAAGGAACACGATGGTGCGGGAGGTGTCGTAAACGGATGACCCGATCGTCATGAATCGATGAAAAACCAACTAAAACCGAGTTATTACCGACGATACTTCCGACTGAAATTCACGACAAACGGCGATGATTCACGACGAAAGGTTTGAGGGGTTTTGTTCCTCGGTTGACAACGAACACAATGGTGGTTTCAGCTTGTCGATCGGAGGTCGGACGGCGAGTAGATCGGAGTTGAAAGTTGGTTGATCGGAGAGGGAAAATCTGGAAAATTTTCCAGAAAACATACGGGAAGGGGGATTTATAATTCAACTCATAATAAAAATGAGTAAACCATGTGTTTAGTCATTGAACTTCCTGCACTTCTTAAAACGGTCTGCCAACTTTGAAATGTTACAATTTAATCCCCAATTCCTTCCAAAAATACCAATTAAATTCACCACTTTATAATTTCTTAAATTTAGCCCCTAAATTGGGGTGTTACAGTAGCCATTGAGTATACTCTTAAATAGAGGAAATGCAAGAAGTTGTCTATCCTAAGCAGTTGTTGAAATCTCTTTGTGAAATACTTGTTGTTAAGAAAAGTTAAAAACTCCCGATAAAAATTGTCAAAATATTAGTAATTTCCTAAACATTTCTTATGAAAAATTAGGAAAATCAAAATTCCTTTTGAATGGGAAAAGTTGTGAAGGACTAAAATGGGATATAATGAAATTCATAATTGTTTGATAATATGATCATGTGCAAACAAAAATTGAGTTTGTTAAAGTATAGTTTTATGGTTAAAACTAATAACAAACTTTACTCAAGTATGAGCAAATGTGAAAGAGAATTTATTTACACATTATCGAAGACATTTATGGATTTATTTTTATCTTAAAATGTTTGAAATGTGAGTGTGTCTTAAAATGATGATTAAATTCAGAGAGGAACCTAATTGATCCGCTTATTAAATGTTAAAGTCAGCAACGATTCTTGATTCGTAGAGGGGATGATCATTAGAATAATGTTTTTGAAATTAATTATTTTGTAACTTCTATTTGATATTTTATCATTTTAACCCTATGTTGAGCCTATAAATAGATGGTTAATTTTCCATTTCATATGCACTTCAAAAGAAATATCCCTAAGCAAATATTTTCTTGAAACACTCATTGGTAATTTCCTTAAGTGTTGTTTTGAGTTGAGAGAAGAGTGATACCATCCAAATCCACTTCATCTTTTGGGTGTACAGAATATGGGGAGTCTTGTTAATCTCGAGGGACCATTTACCAATTGTAATGATTATACACATCAGGACAAATTTACTTATAAGGTAATGGTTAATACTATAACATAGTTAATCGATTCTTTGTTTAAATATCTTATTTAATGACTCATTTTGCAATAGTCATTTTTTTTCAACAAGAAGTACAACGGCTAAGGATAGAATCTGGTCAAACGTCGGCCATGAATAAAGTATTTTTAAATATAACATTTTGGGAAGACAATGGAATAGTCCGAATGGAGTGGATTTTCGATCGATCCAACTCGAAATATAGTTTTATTCTCTTAAATTCAATTGGAAATCTGATCTTAAGTTGATTTGACTTAATATAATATAATATTTTATTTTATTTTTTATTAAAATATTAAAGTAATTAAATAAAGTATTAATTTATTTTATTTAATAACATAAAATTTAAAATATAATTTAATTTAATGTCAGAACTTTATTATTTTATATATATTTATCAAAACCTAACTAATATATACATATATAAAGTATTTTTGTGATTATCCTTAGAGGAAGGGGGATGAGTTTTCCCTAAATCTGAACCCATTAAATTTTAAATCCAAGCTTCGTAAGAAAAACTCGAACCTATCGAATTGTGTCGGGTTAATAATGGATACGATTTCTTTTTTCTATCCTTGATAGCTTGATCTTGATTCAAATCCTAAGATTTTATTTTATTTCTCTTGTCTCTATCATGAGAAGAAAATACCAATGATTCATCATTTTTGAAATTAGTCTCATCTTCACTTCATAAAGGTTTTTTTCAGTTGTAAAAAATTAAAGGATGGAAAATATTTTTTTAAAAACATTGACCATTCTTGGTTAGGTATTTTTCATTTGCTTTGCGGGAACCATTAACCATTCGGCATTATGGGGTTTGGCAGTGAACCACCAAGGTGCCCCGGAATGGAATCCATCAGCTGCTCTGCATGTACTTTGCTGTACATAAATAAAACTCTGATAACTCTTATGCTTCTTCAATGCAATGCAATGCAATTAAAAGTTAAAAACGTAATAGGAGAAACTTCTGAATCTAATCCATATTCCATTAAAATCAATATCAAACAGGGCAATAATTCTAAATCACAGCCGATAATTCATTTTCTCGACATGTGCTGGGCACAATAGCAGTTATCTTTTCCTATATCTGCTGCAACACAAGGAGACTGAACATGCCCTTGATACCAAGTTGACCTTTTCTCGACCAGTTCATTCAGGAAGAAATCCAGCTTCTCGATGGTCACATTCGGCATCACCACCACATGTGCTATATTCCCTTCACAAGCAAGCTGCCACCTACGAATAAACTCCTCATCCCTGGGCCGCTCGAACACAACAGTACTGCTGAGTTCATTTAGCATAGCACTGATCCCAGCCCCATGCAGTCGGTCCTTCAAGTAGTGAGCATTTCTGAGGCACTTCTGAACATCCTTTTGAAATCCTTTGTAACCCTTTCTGTTGAGAGTATACCATAGGAAAATAGGAGCATGACCGTTCCTACTTCCCATAATCGTAGCATCTCTTGATGCAAGGTATTCGACATTGCTTGAGAGCACATTGATGTGCTCCATCCTTGTGATTTGGACACCACAAGGCATTGGACATCCCACAAACTTATGCCCAGACACACTCACACTTCCAATGGGTTTCTTAAAGCTAACCTTCGGTGCCTGTTCACCACCAAAAATGTTATCAAGCTTAACAGGTAACGAAAGGCACAAGATAGGATAAGAGGAGTTGGAGAAATAAAACTACAAGAATGTGCACGTGCTCATCATCCACTTGCTGACAGGATACAAGCTTAATAACAATGTTTAGTCCTTTCACATCTTTTAAGCATGTCAACAAACATCAAACTTATTAGAAATATGCTCATGCATCTAATGTGATGAGGGAGCTTTGCTACCTTCCCTAAAAAATTACCAAACATTCATTGGAAGCTATACATGTGATAACTTACCCTTTTGACAAAAGGCATCATGAGTCCAAACAAAGCTCCATCACAATGAATGTAAAACCTATCCTGTGAAAATCCACATTCTTCAAGGGTTTGTATCACGTGATCGAGGTCATCTACAGCTCCTTTGACAGTTGTTCCTACAGTACACGTCATTAACCAAGTTATGCATCTCATTTGAGAACCAAGAGGATGACCTTCTATTGGCATGAACCTGAGACAGTGAGAGGATGCACATGAGAGAAAGCGAGACCAACCTATGTTAACGTTGAGTATAGCAGGCTTGTCCTTGTTGGCAAGCAACTTCACTCTGAGATCACTGCAATCAATCTCACCAGAGATCAGAGTATCAATCTTCACACACTCCATTCGATACATTCGTGCTGCTTTAAAGACAGAGTAGTGCGACTCTCGTGATGCATACAGAATCCCGTCTGGAAACACTTCCCTCCTGCAAAATTCAATCATCAATGATTTCTTACCAGTCAAAACAAGATTATAATGTTCGAGATGCTCGTGACCAAATCATAAGAAACCACTACCCAACTAAAATTCCATGAAGATTTCCTTCTGTGCCACAATTTGTAATGTAACCCCAGTATTTAGTCTCCTCTACTTCCCATAAACGGGCAAACCAATCTAGCACACCAACTTCAAACTGCCTTGAATGAACTCCATAGTTACTCTCAATAAACGGATCACCAAGATTGTTGATTGAGAAATGTTGTAACTGGGCTAGTGCACCGTAATCGAAGTCCAGATTATAAGGATAGCCTGAGAAGTAGCACTCAATTAATAGAACATATATTTCAAGGTTCCAACGGAACTGCACAGGCGCGTCAATTTAAGCAAAAGTCACACACACAAAGATGTACCATATGTTATAAAACAAAAGCCAAAACTGCATATTGAACAAAACTAAATATAATTTCCAAAAAACTAACACTTAAAAGTGTGTTTAAATTTTAGAATAATACAAAATATTACATTAAATCGAGGCCAGATTTCCTCTTTTTAGTTAATTACAATTTTTGCTTAGTTCCCATTTCTGCTTATAAAAGATCTAATAATCCACAAGTACTAACAAAAGCACCGTTTAAGTCACTTCGATTCACTATTTGTTCAAGCCATCAGATGTATTAACTAACTGAACAAAAAAAACACGGTACCTAAATGGTGCTTTGTCCGCTCCACGAGGTTCTTGCGATATCGAGCCAAGACGCCAGCCATTTGAGCTTCCTTGTCACCAGTCTGCTCATCATTAACTTCAGGCTCAGTTATGGAGTGGCACGTGGTGTGCACGTTCCTCCCCAACACAATCTCCCTGTTTTTCCTCTCCGACGGCTTCTCCACGCCATGCTCCGAAACAACGGGAGGCAACGGCTCCACTCGAATAGCCGTAGGATCGAAGTTGCCATTCCAGATCTCTGTCTTCCCGTTCACGTTAGGCGATGCAGCAGCCTTGATCTCAGCGCCTCCAGCCATGGATACTTGCTTTAGATCACAAAAGGCAAATCCAGAAAAATACGCCAAAAAACGGAAATGGAAATGAAAGGAGAAGGATTGGGAAGCTTCTGGATTGATTATAGATCTGAAGAGGAAACGGAGATTGAGATGGTGATGGGGTAGAGATTGTGCTAAGTGAGGATTGGATTTATAGGAGCGAGGACCAGGGATCCCCCATTGCCATTGGCTGGTGTTGTTTTTGCGTTTTTTTTTTCAGCAACAGTTCAGATTATAATATTATTAATTGAATAGAAAAAGGAAGCAAATTTTATTTTTTTTTGGTTCTGAAAAAAGAAATGGAGGTGTCAGTGCCGCGTGCAGTTTTAGGGATATTTTGGAACGGAGGAGGGCTGGGCTGCAACTGGAATTATGGGATGGAGATCCATTCAATTCGCGGAACGATAACCGAATCCTGGATTATATAAATAGGTAAACTACACATTTAATATCTAAATTATTAGTTTTAATTCGTTTTAGCATATAAATTTGCATTTTTTATAATTATGGTCAACGTTTAGTTTTCATTTCATTTTAATACATGTCGTTAAAAACTTAATGTGTTTAGTACATAAATTATCCGTTTTGGTCCATTTTAGTACCTAAACTTTCAATTTTTTCAAATTTAACGTTAATTTTTTAACAAGGTACTAAAATGAAATAAAAACTAAACTTTAGGTATGATTTTAAAAAATTGAAAGTTTAGATATTAAAATAGACCAAAACTAATAGTTTAATTACTAAACACATAATTTACCCCTTATAAATTTTTTACTTTATTTGTTAACTAAATAAATATAATGATAAATTATAAGATTGATCAATATCGTAAATTTTATATAATTTATTTTATTAAATTTAAAAAATATAATATTTGATCACTAATATTTGAGTAAATTTTTTATTTTTCTCACTGAAGTTTCAAAAGTAATAAATTGGTTAAGACCTTTTACAATGTATGCACAAGAAATTATTGAAACAATTAAACTTTTTGAATTAATCGTTGGTATCCGATCTATTGATCGACTAATCTAGAACGGGCATTGCAGAGGTGAGGGTAACCCACCTAATCCAGTTTGCTTCATTCGCAAACGTCAAGATTTGAACCTCTGACCTTACTTAAGGAATATAATATCTCATCTCACTCACTAATATAGAAGACGTTTATATTTTTATATTTTCATATCGATGAACAACTGATAAAAAAAACTAACACTAAGAAATTATGAATGAATTTAGTGGTAAAATAAAATTTTATTTATTTTTCTAAATATCTTATAGTCTCACTCTAGATTATTTAAAAAGAAAAGGAAAAGAAAAAAACCACCCAAATTATCATTATGATATTTTGTTCATATATAAACTTATAAAATATATACATATTAACCATAGTCAATAAGAAACAAACATTTATTTAAATTTATTTTTTTTATAACCACCGATATTTGATCTATTGATCGACTAATTCGGATCATGTACTGTAGAGGCAAGGGTGAGCCTCCCAACCCAGTTTACTCCATTTACAATCGTCAAAATTCGAACACCTAAATTTATTTTTACCCGTTCAAATGATTATTTTGTTAATTTATAAATTTCATTAATTGTTCTATATAATTGAGCTTTGTATACAAATAAAGATTTGTAAACAATACTAATCCATGCATTGCATAGGTCACAAACTAGTGGTATGTATAAAAGGAAAAAAATAATTTCCATCGTATTGATATTGAGATGACATTTTGGATTTCAATGTATTGATTTAGTACTCTATATCTTAAGATGAATATCGATATCCATGTTTAGCAGTGACACTCAATTTTTTTAAACCGAGTATAGTTTTTAAATTGAGTAAAAGACTTAAATATAATTCATAATAAATAGATGGATAAATGGATGTCATAATACAATAAAATATTGAAATACCTTTAAGAAGTGAAAATCACCAAAATGTCATTGTGATCGCTAAATTACGGAAATACTACAAAGGCTTAAAATTTTAGTTTGAATGCTTTTTGAAATAATGAATGAAATATACTTGGTGCTTATTAATGGGTCATGAGAACTCTATGTTACAAGCGCCGTTTTACTCATCAAAATAAAATAAATTGTCTTCTCAAATAAATAAATAGATTTAAGTATAGTATAATGAAAGAGAGTCGATCCACATGGACTTAAAAATTCATGGTGTAGTGTTTTGTTGATCTTATTCCAAGCAGCTAAAACAAAATAGTAAAATAAAAATGGGGGGAGTTTTACGATTGTGAGAAAAAGAAAGGTAAAGAAGGTAAAGATAAAAATCAAAGTAAAACAAAATGGAAACGTAAATAAAGTTGAAAACAATAATGATGAAATTGCCTCAAGCTAGTTTTGTTTCAATTCCGTTTGATCATCGTAATGAATTTTTGCTCTAAGATTCATGTCGGTTACAGTCTACAAGGCCCAACCCATTGTAATTTGTCTTTCTCTCTAGTAACTGATCTTCCCAAGTCACTTTCCAATAGTCAATTCTTGAATGGGTGTCGACACCGTTTTTCGCCCGGGTGAGGAAAAACTTAGTACGACTTGAGGTTATTCTTTGAAAAGGTTTGAAATCTGAGGAGTCGCCACCAATCATTTTAAGGTGCGATCAGGATACCATAAAACTGAGTGATTTTAATAAAGCATTTTATTTTTATAAAAATATTAAGTTTTAGGGTCTACGAAAACCAAAAAATAGGTTCGGAAGTCCGTTACTCGTGGGGAATGATTAGCACCCCCACAACGGCCAAATATTGGTACATAGGTGATTACCCTATATTTAAAATTGAAAATTTTGAGTTCGAACTTCATCTAATTTAAAAATCATCATGGATGCAAAGTTTAGAAGGGTATTCGTTTATTAAAGCCGGTAGCATTAGCCCCTAGCATAAATGTGGGAGATCAACTATTGTGCCAAATAACCGGAAATTGCCTCGATATTTTAGAAATCATGATGCGGTCTTGAAAAGGATATCGACCTATTTTGGGAATCACCAGTAGTCACCCCCTGAGCATACTTGCGGAAGATACACTATTGACTCCCTAATAAGTTAACATTGCCTTAGGTTTTGAAATAAGATGCAATCAAACAACTTATTATTAATCCTAATTAAACTAAGGATAGATTAAGTAAAGTGTCAAATTATGAATAATTAAAGAACCTAAAGGTATAAACCTAAAATGTAGGCTCTAATATTAATCCTACTTGATTTAACCAGTTATTGAATCGAATAATAGATATGGTCCCTTGAGCATTTAGGCAAGGGCCAACTCAGATTACTCCATAAACTAAAAGGATTAAAATAAATCTAATCTAAAGTGGAGGTTCTAATTATTCAATTAATTTTAATTAATTATGACATGTCGAATAACTAATTCGGAACCTTGAGCATAAGTGAGGATAAATTAGAATTCACCTAAATTTAAGCACTAAATATGAAATTAGGCCTAATATGGAGGATCTAATTTTAATCCTAATTAATTATACGATTCAAATAATTAAATTAGAACCTTGAGCAAAAGCGAGGACCAAATTAATAATTCACTTAATTTAAGGTTTAAACCTAAAATAAAAATAATATAGAATATGACTAGAATATTAAAAATCTAAATTAAGAGGCTTAATAATTAAAATCTAAAATTGGGACTAAATGTAAATAAATCATAATATAAAACTTAAATTAAGATAGTGCAGAAAATTAAAAGTTGTCATTGAAATGACTAAAATATAAATAATTATAATTTTAAGCATAAATTAAAATAATAGAATTTTAAAGGGAAAAATTAAAATAATAGTAATTAAACAATCGAATATAAAATTAGAAATTAGGTAGTTAATTTTTAATAGTTACCCAGGCCATGAGTAATGCGAATCATACCCCAGGGCGGGTCATCGCAAGGTTGTATTAAGACTTAATATTTGAATGTAATACAATAAGGGACCAAAATGTAATAAAATAAAAAATAGTAGCCAAATCAGAAATAGATAGTAACCAAAATGCATAAATTGAAAGTATCACATCAAATTCATAAATAAATAAAGATAACAGAACTAATTAGTGACCAAAATATAATAAAATAAAATTCAATGGTCAATTTTAAATAAATGGAAAAATAAAATAGTAACTAAATTAAAATAAAATAAAACAAAATGATAAAAATGTAATAAATTAGAAAAGAGAGGTCCAGTGACCAAAATGCAAAAACAGGGCAACCATAGGGGAACTTGTAAGAAAATAAGCCAAAATATCAGCATTAAAACATTAAAATAACAAAATAATGACAATTAATTTAAGAAAATCACGAAATAAGTTAAAATGATAACTAAATTGAAATAAATGAAAAGTGAGATGGTTGCGGAGAGGGTTTGACCATCAGAGGCCAAAACGCACCAGTATGAGAGCCAAAACGACGTCGTTTTGTTCGCCTAAAAAAATCTTTTTTTCCTTTTCCTTCTCATTTTTCTTCATTTTTCCTTTCATTTTTTAGAGAGATAATTCTCTCTAAGGCTCCCTAAAATATGGCGGGGAGTCCAGCCACCGGCCGTCGCCGACGTCGTCGATGGTCGTTTGGGCCCAAAATTTATCGGGTGGTTTGTCCTGGCACCGTGACCTCGGATTGGGGCTCCATTTCATGAGATATGGCTTCTAATGCCATGAAATATGGCAGAAACCCTTCGACTTCCAATACCCCAATCTCCATCATCCACCGTTAGATCATACTAATGTTATGCTATGTTGCTCACTAGCCTCTCTTCTCCCTCTTGACCATTCGAATCTTCGAACGAGGTCTCCTGTTGCGTGTTGTGAGTACTATAAAATTATACGCAAATAATGTGCAAGTATACACAATCGCTCAAGTAATACAGTGATGAGTGAGTATCGTCTCCACAGGGATTGGGTGAAATTACAAAAGTCTAACCAAAGCAATGCACTATTCTATCTAAGTATAGTTAGTCTTGATATATATAAATGTCATGGAAAATGAAAATGTATGAAGGTGGAGATGGAGTGATGATCTGATGGTGTAGCATATGAAAATGTAGTGGCAAGATAAGATGTTTAGTGTTGAAAATAGTGTAATATCGAGGCAATGAAAAATGGTAAAAACAATAAATAAGCAGTAAATAAAATGATAAGAAGATAATCCTCACGTGACAAGCTTCCACTGGAATGAATGGTAGGGATTGATTTAAGGATTCTAAACTTATCTCTGAGGCAGATTTATGCTATCTAATCTTTACTTACTCGATAGGGTCTTCTTAAAGTGTTCCCGCTATCTTTAGTCAAAGGAACCTAACAGAATGGAATGCTAAGGCATATGCTTTCACTCAACGATGTTGACAGACCACACTATTGATAAAAACACCCTTTTTAGTCGTTGAAATCATATCCTAGTCTCTCTCGAGTACTAAGGAATTAGGATATATATTCCTATGCTAGTTCAAAGCCCCTTGAAAACACTATAGCCCATTGCTTATGAGGATCTTGTCTTGTGTTTCTCTCGAATACTACAAGTATTTTTAGCTTAGGTTTCTCTCGAACACCTAACCTTCATCTAAGAAATGGACACTCTCATGCCTCTTACAAGCTTAGATGGTGAAGCATTCATAAGAAAAGCAAGCAAATAACCAAGATAAACATATATATACCATTAAAATAAAGTTTAAACAACCATTAAACCAACCACCACCAAATAAGTTTGTTCATGGTAGGGTTTGAAATATTCATAGAACAAGCCATAAAATATTCGTTCCAACAACCCAAAAATAAATAAAAAATAACAGAAAAGGGAAGTGAGATGAAGCATTCGACGCGCGCCACCGGAGGTCTCTTCGGCCACCATGAACCACCTTAGCTAGCTAGCTCATCTCGGACGCCTAGCTTGCCACTCTTGGAGCTTTATCAATGGAGGAAAACCCAAGGAAGAAGAAGGGAAAAGGAAGAATAAAAATATGATTTTTCTGCTCTATGCGTGTGCATATGCCTTCTTCCCCCCTCTCTCCAATGAGATGTCATATATAATAAAAAATATCTAGGGGTAATAATGAGGTTATTGGGTGCAAGATACCCCTCATACCCCTAGAATCACACCATAAGCGTGAATCTTATCCTCCAGGTGGCAGTGGTCCTCTGGCAGGCGGTTACAACAATCATTTCATGTGCAGAGCTAGTTGTCCTTGTACAGTTGTATCTTTTTGTCATTTTCTGTGCCAGAAATGCCAAGGCATTTCTAACTGCTTCAGCAACGTGTGATACCGCGATATTGCTTCCCAAAGAGTCCTTTTGTCTGCTATTCCCTGCACACCACAAACAACTATACCTTTATCTCATACAACACCATTAAGAAATAAAACAGCAATACCACCACAAATGCAACTATATGCAACTACATGATCCTAAAATGACTAAAATGAGCTTTTAAACAAACAATAACTTAAGTGAAAAAGGCCTTAAAAGTAGCCTTTTTAGGAAGTTAACACACCCCAAACTTAAGCTATTACTTGTACTCAAACAATGGATAGTAGTTACATAAGCAGAATGTCATGGCAACTTTCAACAATAAGACAATAGGACAAAATTAAATTTCAACCCTTAGAACAATAGGCTTCAACATGCTAGACATATCAAGAAGTCAAGTACTTTTCCCTAGGTTAAGATTCTTTATGGTAGTGTGTGTGCGTGATTGCATCCAATCTATACTTAGCAAATTTAGAAAATTTCTACTCAAGTCCCCTAGTTTTGCCAAGGCATTTACTTATTCATTAAGAATATTTTTACTCCCTTTGTTCTGATTTTTTTTTATATATGCTTCTACGAAGGGAGTCAGCCCAGCACACATACGAAGGGAGTCAGCCCAGTACATACTCTTCAAAACTCTAGGTGAAATGGAACATACCTTCCACCCTCTGAGCTAGTTAAGTATAGTCATCCCGTGACTTCTTTCATTCACTCATATGCGCAAGGCTGCCATTTATTAAAGAGAGTTCCAGGCAATGCCACGACATAGAAGAGTGTCCCTCTACAGCTATGCCTAAGCATTTATTCAAAGTTTCATATATAAGGGAGTTGTTTTTGATTTTTTTTTCCTTTTAAACACAATACTATATTTCAATGCCAAAACTAACTAGAGTTCCTTCATAAAATTTTTCAAAATTTTCTAAGTATAGAGAACATACAATTCGTGTAAAAAAAATTTCACAAAGCATCAAGCCCTCGAGTGAGTTTTATCATTCTCAACAATCATTTACATTCAAATTCTAGCCTAAAAAATTCATCATCATTGTGTATCCTCAAAACATTCTATCTAACTGTCCTAATATTTACTAATGCCATGGCATAATACTACGCTAATGCTATCATGCATATGTCCTACCGATAATACTACCTCCCCCAAACTTAAGAGAATCATTGTCCTCAATGCTTAAAGAGAACTAAACTAAAGAAAACTAAATATCATGCAATGAAATGCAAACTAAATGAAAATGAATGCAAGTGAGGTACCTTAGGATTTGCGTGGTGGTGTTGCCTTGGAGCTATTGGCAACTCCTCGTCTGGTGCGCTTGCGTAGGGCTACTGGGCTGGACTCTAAAGAAGTAGAGTAATAATGTGCAATATTCTTACATCCAGTTGTGGTTTTGGTGTGGCGGCCACTACGTGGTGCAGGAACGAGACTTGATGTTTCTTCAACAGGGATAGTAGGCGGATATTCAAGGGTCTCAGAACGATGCAGATTAGGTGTATCAGAACGGTGCTGATCAGGAGTTGTGTCATCAACTGGAGGATCGACTGCATCTTGCTCGGGCTTAGAGATTCCTCGACATTGAATGCCAGTAGAATTTCTTCTGGGAAGCCAAGGAACTTCTGTTGACCGTGGGGAATAATTTCTTGAAATATCGTTTCCACCACAACATCTCTATGCTTCACATATCCAAAAAATTATGGATGTCACCTTGTAAAGCATGCAGGTGAGTCTGAGTCTGCATCACAGCTTTCTCGACAGCAAGTAACCTTGCCTCAGCATTTGATTGTGTACTACCTGCAGATTGCTCATGAACAGGGTCCTTAGACTTGGGATTTTCAATTCCCAATAGCAGCGGTAGTCTAGCCCTAGTAATGCCCGATAATCCAGGTAAAATCTCATCAAAAGCATTTTCATTAACCTTTTTCTTACGACACAAAGCAGTAATTAAGTTAGGAAACACTAAAACACTTGCCTTTTTACCCAAACAGTCATGCACTTGATGAACAATAATTCGACCAACATCAATAGGACGGATACCATTATCAAGTATAAAAGCAGTACACGAGAAAGTGATACCGTATTGTGAGAAGTAGACATGAGTTTGTGTTTGAGGAAGTGGTTTCATAACTTGGCATGCGACTGAAGACGCTCTCGATTGACTGAGTATCTACTGGTTTGACGGCCATTCCACTCAGTATTTGCAAAGCATAAGTCCTCAAGAATTTCGTCGTAGGTGGTTTATCGGCTTCATTTTCAAACATGGCATGTCGGTCCTCTACATCCTGCAAATGATAATATCGATTAATCGCAGAGGGTGTAAACCGATTCTGTTTACCTCGCACGAAAATGGAGTGTTGGTTTGGCTTGGAAATATTTACGTAAAACTCCTTAACCAACGAGGCATTCACCAAACCCGGATGCCTTGCAAACTTCTTCCATTTGAGTGGCGTGACAATGTCCATCACTTCTGGACCAAAGCCACCATTGGTCTCTTCAGTAAAAATGACACCCAACTCAAAGAAGAGTTTTCAGTTTTTAAAGTTTTGAAACCGTGCCTTAGACTTGTCATTCTCGAACTGTTGGAAAGTGGAAGCTTCGGTTGCGGCCGGTCTTGTGCGCACCATTTTTAGCGTTTATGAGGGAAGAAAAATGGAAAAGGAAGAATCTTTTGAAAGATTTGGGGAGTTTCGGTTATGGAGAAAAAGAGCGAAGAAGATGAAGAAATGAAAAAGAAAAAAATAAAAGTTAAAATGAAATAGAAAAAGTTAAGGATGAAAGAGAAAATAAAAAGTTAAAAATTTGAGAGGGAAATGGGTGATGGGATGGTTAAGAAATGAATGGAGAGGTGAGGTTAATGCGTGTATGTGGAAGGAAAAAAAACTGCCAAAAGTAATGACAATGATATGACCCATCTGTGGAAAGAGAAAAATAAATGTCAGAAATAAAATAAATTAAAAAGAAACAAATCAAAAGAATATCTCCCCATTTAATGCTCTGTCCTTTCCTCCCTTTGGTGACCGCTCCCTGTACGATTTAGAACACTGTGGTCCCTACAAATCAAATCAAAAATTATTTACAAAATAAAATAAGAATAAAATTTAAAGAAAATATGAAATTTTAAATTTTTATTTATGTACATACACAAATTCCATGTCGTGGCATCGAATTTTGGTTTTTCTCTAGGCACTCTTTAACATTGTGCAAATACAAAACTGCCTTGTTGTGCGATGGTGAAACTCCAGTATAGTCTTTAAAACGTTGGCCATTGACTTTGAAGATCGTCCCGTATGTATTTGTAATGTCAACAACTCCATGGGGATAGAGATGATGCACCTCAAATGGCCCTGACCATCGAGATTTGAGCTTTCCAGGAAAAAGTTTAAGTCTGGAGTTATAGAGCAAAACTTGTTGGCCCATATAAAATGTCGTGGCATCAATTTTTGGTCATGCCACTTCTTGGTTTTCTCCTTGTATATCCGAGCATTCTCGTATGCTTGTGCTCTAAACTCTTCCATTTCGTTAAGTTCCAGTAATCTCTGCTCCCCAGCTAATTGAGCATCAAAATTTAATCACTTTATGGCCCAATAAGCTTTATGTTCAAGTTCAACCGGGAGGTGAGAAGCTTTCCCATATACTAGATTGAAGGGTGACATCCCCAAAGGAGTTTTTAACACTATTTTGTACGTCCAAAGTGCTTCACCTAACTTTGGCGACCAATCCTTATGCCTTGGGTTCACCACTTTCTCTAAAATCTGCTTGATCTCTCGATTGGATATCTCTGCTTGGCCATTCATCTGTGGATGATATGCCGTGGAAATTTTATGTCGAACTACATATCTCTTCAATTCCTTGGCAATCAACTTGTTATCAGAGTGGGTTCCTTCAAGACTAAAAATAGCACGGGGTACTCCAAACCGAGTGAAAATATACTTGTACAAAAACTTGAGTACGATCTTAGAGTCATTCCTTAATGTTGCTATTGCTTGCACCCATTTTGACACATAATCCACATCAAGCAAGATGTATAGATTTCCCACAGAAGGTGGGAATAATCCCATGAAATCGATGGCCCACACATCAAACAGCTCTATCTCCAAAATATTTTACAGTGCATCTCTTGTCACCGAGAAATATTTCCAGTCCGTTGGCATCGATCACAAACTTTGTAAAATGCTTGGGCATCTCTAAACAGAGTTGGCCAGTAAAAGCCTGATTGTAGAACCTTAGCAGCAGTCCTTGTTCCACCAAAATGGCCTCCATATGGGGTCGAATGACAATGGTACAATATGCCATGTTATTCTTCTTCGGGTACACGTCGTCTAATGAGCTGATCGACACAATGCTTGAACAAATATAGCTCATCCAAAAAAATAGTGCCTTGCATCGTGCTTGAACTTCTTTTTAGCCTGACTGTCTAAATCAAAAGGCAATATTCCACTAACAAGAAAATTAACAATGTTAGCGTATCACGGGATTGTCGTGGCATATAAAATTTTCTCATCAGGAAATTCCTCTTGAATATCTACAGTGTCATGGCATTCATAATTGTTTTCTAGCCTACATAAGTGATCATCAACTTGATTTTCAGTTCCTTTCCTATATACCACCTCTAAGTAAAATTCTTGCAAAAGTAAGATCCCCCTAATAAGTCTAGGCTTGGCATCCTTTTTGTTCACTAAGTATTTTATAGCAGAATGATCAGTGTGAACAATAACTTTAGTGCTTATTAGGTAATGCCTAAATTTATGAAAAGAAAATACTATGACAAGTAATTCTTTCTCAATAGTGGTGTAGTTCAATTGTGCTTCATTTAAAGTGTGGCTAGAATAATAAATAACATGAAAAATTTTACCTCGGCGTTGCCCCAAAATAGTTCCTACGGTATAATCGCTTGCATCACACATCAGCTCAAATGGTGATGTCTAATCGGGAGGAACTACAATGGGTACCAAGATCAATCGTCGTTTTAGCTCAGTGAATGCACCGAGGCATAACTCGTCAAACACATAAAGGGCTGGTTTTGTTGAAGCAATGTGCACAAGGGCTTATAAATCT
This sequence comes from Hibiscus syriacus, assembly GCF_006381635.1. Lineage (NCBI taxonomy): Eukaryota > Viridiplantae > Streptophyta > Magnoliopsida > Malvales > Malvaceae > Hibiscus > Hibiscus syriacus. Next base: position 423,226 of record NW_024063016.1, read on the forward strand.
TGGAGAAGTCTTTGGTAAACCTTCTATAGAATCCAGCATGTCCAAGAAAACTTCTTATACCCTTGACCGAAGTTGGTGGTGGAAACTTTTCAATCACTTCAATCTTCGCCTTGTCCACCTCAATACCCTTGTTTGATATTTTATGGCCTAATGCAATGCCTTCAGTCACCATGAAGTGACATTTTTCCCAATTCAAGACTAACTCAACCTCCTCGCATCTTTTGAGAACTTTTGCTAAATTACTGAGGCATCGTTCGAAATCGTCTCCACAAACAGAAAAGTCATCTATGAAAATCTCCATAAAATCCTCAACCATGTCTGAAAATATGGCTTGCATACAGTGCTGAAATGTTGTTGGGGCATTACAGAGTCCAAAAGGAAAAAGTGCCATAGGGACAAGTAAATGTAGTCTTTTCTTGGTCCTCTGGTGCGATGACAATTTGATTGTACCCTGAATACCCATCCAAAAAGTAATAGAATGCTTTGCCGGCCAATTGATCCAACATTTGGTCGATGAAAGATAGAGGAAAATGGTCTTTCTTTGTAGCTTTGTTGAGTTTTGATAGTCCGTGCATATCTTCCATCCGGTAATAGTGTGAGTGGGTAATAGCTCATTATCCTCATTAATAACCACAGTTGTGCCTCCTTTCTTCGAAACACATTGGACATGGCTTACCTATGAGCTATTTGAGATAGGGTAAATCACTCCAGCATCAAGCCATTTCAGAATTTCTTTCATTACCACTTGCTTCATAACATGGTTGAGTTTTTTTTATGGTTCGATTGAATTGCCGTGGCAATTTCGAGCATAATCTTATGCATGCAGATCATAGGACTAATGCCTTTCAAATCGGCCATAGCCCAACCAATTGCTTTCTTATGCTGCATCAAAACACTTAACAAATTTTGCTCTTGATTAGCAGTAAGGTTAGCAGAAATAATCACCGGTAAAGTTTCATCTCTACCTAAGTAAACATATTTCAGATGCCCTGGCAAAGTCTTAAGCTCTAGAGTAGGTGCATGCAATAATGAAGGATTGGGAGGAATAAACTCATCAAAATTTAGAGTTTCAAGATTCATACTTGATCTAGCTTGTAGTAAGCTAGATTACTCCTCCAAAATTGGAAAGTTCTCGTACTCCACTAAGCTTTCAACACCCACCCAATATTCCTTTTATGCTAGATGAATGAAATTGTTTTGGCAAAGATGTTTAATCTCTTCTTCAATCACTGAGTTCAATTCAGAAATGCCTTGGCATTCTTCAGTGTCATAAACATACTTGAGAGTTTGAAACACATTGACAGTAACACACTGATCAACCACTCTCATGCTGAGTTCACCTTTTTCTCAGTCTATCAATATACGTCCAGTGGCTAGGAAAGGTCTTCCTAGAATAATGGGTGCCTTGGCATCAACTTCGCAGTCCAGAATTAAGAAGTGGACTGGAAACACAAACTTATCCACCCTTACTATGACATCCTTGACTCTCCCTTCAGGTTTAACATAGGATATGTCGGCAAGTTGTAAAATAACCAAGGTGGGTCTTGCATCTCCTATGCTAAGCTTCAAGAATATCGATTTCGGCATTAAGTTGACACTTGAACCAAGATCACACAGTGCCTTTCCAATAAAATTAGCTCCAATAGAACAAGGAATAATGAAGTTGGCCGGATCATTTCGCTTTGGTGGTAACTTACTCAATGAATAACAAAATTATATTGTCGTGGAAACAATCTCTACTTTCCACTTTTTTGTACAGATTTCCTTCAGAAATTTGGCATACATCAGCATCTGCTCAATAGCTTCCAAGAGAGGTACGTTGATTTCTTCCTGAATGTCCATGAACTTTTTGAACTGAACTTCGTCATTATGCTTCTTCAATCTTTGCGGGAAGGGTGGTGGATGTTATCTTCCTTAACTACAGGAATAAAATTTGTTTTTGCCTTGGCATCAAAATCTGGTGCCTTAACATAATCCTCCTCCTTGTCTTCTGAGAAATGAGATCATGTAATTCAGCTTCACCATTGTCAGTAGTGAGAGTAGAGACTTTATGTTGTACCCCACTAGCTTTGACTTGTTGATTGATTTGTGTTCCACTCCTAAGAGTTAACACATTGCAATGCTCTTTTCTATGTCCTTTAGTGACTTCAGTATCACTTGGTAAACGTCCTTGCTGACACTCTTGCAATGTCGTAGCAATCTGACCAACTTGACCTTCCAAAGCTCTCAGAGACGAGCTATGGCTTTAAAATAAGGCGCCTTAACTTTGAAGTAAAGCTCCTTGATTCTTAATTGAAGTAGAATGGTCTTACAGTATTATCTTCGTAGTAGATATGAACTCTTGAACTGTAGCTTCTAAGGAACTCGTGCTTGCTGAAGTTGATGCTCCTTTGTTGGCATTATGTCATGGTATAGAATTTTGGTATTTTTGGGGCTCATTGTGATTCTACTGCCGAGTGGGTTGACTAGCATTGTGGGCTCTTTGATTTCCCCATGAGAAATTGGGGTGCTGATGCCATCCAACCTTATAAGTGTTAGAGTAAGGATTGTTGTTGACTCGATTGAAATTACCTACAAAGTTGATGTACTCATGGTTGGTCGGGCATTCGCTCTCGTGATGATTGCCTTGGCATAACGGACATGCCAAGCTAGTTTATTTCACTTCCTTCACCTTAGTGGAACGTTGTAAATTTTTCAGCATGTTAGTGATAGCTGAAAGTTGAGCGGACACCGAATCCTTGGTATCTAACTCAAATGCTCCAGGTGCACTCCTCCCACTCCCAAGTCTTAAGGAAGGAAACTGATAATCATTGTTAGCAATTTTGTCCAAGATAGCAAACGCTTCCGTAGGTGATTTATCCAGCAATGTCCCATTTGCCGAGGCATCTAGTAACATCCTTGTGGGTGCATTGACTATATTATAGAACATGACTACTTGAGTCCAATTGTGAAAACCATGATTTGAACACTTTCTAAGCAAACTCCTGTAACGGTCCCAACACTCATACATGGATTCGTTGTTGCCATGGAGAAAAGATGTTATATCATTCCTTAGCTGCGTATTTATGTTTGGTGGGTTGTACCTCAATAAGAAACTCTTGCAAAGATCGACCCACGATTCCATCGAACCAGACAATACACCACTCAACCAAGCCCTTTCTCGTTCATACAATGAATACGGAAACAACTTTTATTTCAGAACATCCTCATGCACTCCTTCTTGGCGAAAAGAATCACAAACTTCCAATTTTTTTTGAATATTCTACCTGGCATCTTTATTTGGCATACCACCAAACTGCCCAATGGAATTCAACATGTTGAACAAGACTAGTTTCAGCTCAAAATGTGCAGTTTGAATTTCGGGTGCCACAATCCCAGGATTCAGATCATCCATCATCGGATTTAAGTGATCTCGAATAACACGCGACCTACCAGCAAGTTCAGCATTGTCTAATGATGTGGCATTCTGAGTTCCGTCATCCTAACCAATGCCTTGGTTTCTAATCTGATACATATTTCCTTGAGCGCGTTGAGCACGTCTCCTTTGTCTAAAGAGTCTTTCAATCTCATGTTCTATCGGCTCCAAAGGCTCTTCAAAATTTCTTCTAGGCATACACTAAACAAACCTGAAAAATAAAACAAAAATATCAAGTAAATACACGAATAAAAATGTAAAACAAAAAAAAATGCTCTGGCAAAACTAAATAACTTCAAGCTGCCAATTCCCCGGCAACGGTGCCAAAAAACTTATTACGTGTTGTGAGTACTATAAAATTATACGCAAATAATGTGCAAGCATACACAATCGCTCAAGTAATACAGTGATCAGTGAGTATCATCTCCACAAGGATTAGGTAAAATTACAAAAGTCTAACCAAAGCAATACACTATTCTATCTAAGTATAGTTAGTTTTGATATATACAAATGTCACGGAAAAATGAAAATGTATGAAGATGGAGATGGAGTGATGATCTGATGGTGCAGTAGATGGAAATGCAGTGGCAATGTAAGATATTTAGTGTTGAAAATGGTTTAATATCGAGGCAGTGAAAAATGGAAAAAAAATAAATAAGCAAAATAAAATGATAAGAAGATAATCCTCACGTGACAAGCTTCCATTGGAATGAATGGTAGGGATTGATTTAAGGATGCTAAACTTATCTCTGAGGCAGATTTATGCTATCTAATCTTTGCTTACTCGACAAGGTCTTTCTAAAGTGTTCCCACTATCTCTAGTCAAAGAAACCTTACAAAATGGAATGCCAAGGCATCTGCTCTCACTCAACGATGTTGACAGACCACACTATTGATAAAAACACCCTTTTTAGTCGTTAAAATCATATCCTAGTCTCTCTCGAGTACTAAGGAATTAGGATATAGTATTCCTATGTTAGTTCAAAGCCCCTTGAAAACACTATAGCCCATTGCTTATGAGGATCTTGTCTTGTGTTTCTCTCGAATACTACAAGTATTTTTAGCTTAGGTTTCTCTTGAACACCTAACCTTCATCTAAGAAATGGATACTCTCATTCCTCTTACAAGCTTAGATGGTGAAGCATTCATAAGCAAAGCAAGTAAATAACCAAGATAAACCTAAATATACCATTAAAATAAATTTTAAACAACCATTAAACCAACCACCACCAAATAAGTTAGTTCATGATGGGGTTCGAAATATTCATAGAACAAGCCATAAAATATTCATTCCAACAACCCAAAAATAAATAAAAAAAATAACAGCAAAGGGAAGTGAGAAGAAGCATTCGACGAGCGCCACCAGATGTCACCTCGGCCACCACGAACCACCTTAGCTAGCTAGCTCCTCTCGGATGCCTAGCTCGCTACTCCTTGGAGCTTTATCAATGGTGAAAACCTCAAGGAAGAAGAAGGGAAAAGGAAAAAATAAAAATCTGATTTTTCTGTTCTATGCGTATGCGTATGCCTCCTTCCCCCCTCTCTCCAATGAGATGTCATATATAATAAAAAATAACTAGGTGTTCACCTAGAATCACACCATAAGCGTGTACCTTATCCTCTAGGTGGCAGGCGGTTACATCAATCATTTCACGTGCAGAGCCAACTGTCCTTGTACAGCTGTATCTTTTTGTCGTTTTCTGCGCCAGAAATGCCAAGGCATTTTTATCTGCTTCAGCAACGTGTGATGCCGCGAAATTGCTTCCCAAAAACTCATTTTGTCTGCTATTCCCTTCACACCACAAATAACTGCACATTTCTCTCATACAACACCATTAAGAAATAAAACAACAATACCACCACAAATGCAACTATATGCAACTACATGATCCTAAAATGACTAAAATGATCTTTTAAAAAATAATAACTTAAGTGAAAAAGGCCTTAAAAGTAGCATTTTTAGGAAGTTAACATCTCCTAATACCGACGAAGCCTCCAGCCAAAGGTAAACTTCCCTCTTTTCTTCTTCTTCCTTTTTTATAGTTTTCAGGATTGGTTAAAAAATAAAACTAAAATGTTTTTTTATTTCTTTTGAATTCATAGAGAGTGAATACCCTTTGCATTGTTGTTTTTCAGGTTTTTATAGAACCCATTTACATATATGAAAAATAAAAAAAACAGATGATTTGGTGTTGTAGTGAGCTGGCTGGGATCTTATGGAGTTAGTGGTGGCACAGTGATCCTGGCAGGGGGATGGTGGCACTGTGAATGCCTTGATATTCGGGGATTGATAACTGTTTTGTTTTTTTAATAATATATGTGAAAATTGGTGATTACAATGATCTAACCACGACTATTATTGTTAGAACAAACAAAATTAAGTACTGAAAAGGCCCGACTCGGATTATGTTATCTTGTCAAGAATCGAATCTGATCTCGATTTTTCTTAGCAGATCGCCGCTAAGTATGTTCAAAGGAAGTCGAATATGCTATAGGTCGATCCTTCCTCCCAACTATAAATTAAAACAACATTCAGACCAATGAACTCTTTTTTTATTTGAAAGTGTTTTAATTTTTATAGGTAAGTTCGATTGCCAAACCAATAAAACAGATAATCAAAAATGTATCCCGATGTATTTTAGTGCTTTTCAATTCTCACATATGGAATTGAGTCATCGTAGCTTTCGTCTAATAAAGCAATTAGCTAAGCATGGTGGAAACCATACTTAGCATAGTTTATAAAAACGAAATAAAAAAATAAAGTAAAGAAAGCATTTTAGTCCAAAGTCATGGGAAAAGATTAATACCTAAGGGATTGGGGGAATGACATTCCTAGTAATAAACCCCCAAAATGCCACTGCTGGGAATGACTTATTACCCTTATTGGGAATCTTTGCAATCCAAACATGGGTATCACATTCTGGAAAAAACTTCCCCCCCGGTAATCTTCTTTTCCCTCATCCAAACACATCCTAAAGGTTAAAACGTTTAAAATACACTAAGTGTTAAATGATTAAAATACTCATAAATATAGAATAAAAAAAGTACTCTTATATAGACGAAAGAATATAAATTATTCACAATTTGAATGAATCTTTTATAATTATGTGATGAATCTTACTAAGATTCATAAACTACTAAAAGATTATTATACCCTTATACATAACATTTTAATAGTCTTTTTAAGTATTTAAATTATACCTTAAATTGACTTTTGGTTCCTAAGAAATTTTCATTAAAAAAGGTATTAAATGTTTTCTCTGTTACACTTTTAGGTGTCTATCATAAAAAAACCATTAAATAATGTGTCACGTCAAGATTTTTTTAAAATAATATTTTATTTTTTAAAAAATAAAAAATATAAACATGACATGTTTCACTTAATGATTTTTTTAATGGTAGACACCTAGAAGTGTAACAAAAAAAATAAGGCACTTGTAGACACTCGTTTTTGTCTGAGTTTTAATTGTTTATTATTATTATTAGTAGTAGTAGTAGTATTATTATTTTATTAGCAATATTTTGTTTTACATTTTGTAGGCCCAATACATTACAAACCCGAAGCCCAATAAAGCCCAAAACATCCAACCCAAAGACCCAACTACAACAACATCTAAACCCATATGCAGCTACCAAGTTTGGTTCAGGTTCAGTCTCAGCAACCCAAGGCCCAAGTTGAAACCTAATTAGGGTTCAATCTCAAGCCCAGCATCGCTTGACCTCCATCGTTCGATCTGATGAGATTCAATGGCCCAGATGCATTAAGGATTAGGTTTTCACCCTAAATGGGTACCAACAGTTGTTGTTGCCATCAACAATAAGCAGCCATCGACTGACGGGAGCGCTTCACCATCCATCACCCCAGCCACATGGGCCGCCATCGACAACTTCCACGCCGCCTTCGTTAGCAAATCTAACCGTACAGTGACAGAAAACAACCAAATCAGTCAACCACCAAATTAAAAAAAAATTAAATCCTAAAAAATCAGGGATTTCACCTACTCAAATTTAGGGAAATCATTCTCTACCAAGAGATCTCATGATTTCACCCAAAAAAACACCCTTAAAATAAGGCATGCAAAAATATTTTAAGAAAAGGGGAACCACCATTTGAAAAAAACCCATCAGAGAGGATTTCAACAAAAAAAAACCCGAAAAAAAGATGAGGGATTCGAATAAAAAAGAATATATTGAAACAAAAAAAATTCAAACCAAAGAAAAAGGAGGATAGTTCGAACAAAAAAAGAAGGTCATCAAAGGTATTTGTTTGAACACATTCTTAAATTCGAGTGGAAAAGTGGTTAAAGATGTAAGCCTTTAGCTCTTTTAGACTTGGTTTTTCAAGTGAGATAAGAGAGGTAGCGTTTAAGTTTGGTTTTCTCACGTTTAGCTCTGGCCATGGTGGTCGGAGAGGGGTTTTTAGGGCATCGGGTTGTTTGGGGAGCCTTCTCTCTTTTAGGAGTTATAAGACATTTTGGGAGTTATAAGAGGTGATAAGATATGAATGAGAAAGAGTGAACAATGGGTTTTAGAAACCCTTATTTTGGTTTATATAGGACCCAAAATTATACTCTCAGTAGGGATAAGGACTGCGCGTATTAGTATAAGGGGATATTCACGCACCTGGTCCTTGTAATTTGTGTAGACATTTATTTTGGTCATGGAATGAATTTTTTTCTATTATGGGCATGTGTTTTCCCTACATTACATTTTGGTCCTTCTGCTCCTATGTTTCATGTTTTAGGATATTTAGAATTTTGGCAGTTAGTTGTGAGTCAATATAAGAGTTGTGCTACATGGAAAGTTTATTAGAGTTGTGCTACGCGGAAAGTTTTTTACATGTGCTGGCAGGTTGTTATAACGTCATATAGGGGTACCTGTTATATATTCTATAACTATTCTAAACCAAAAGTCTCACTGTTTAAACCAATGAGCAATAGAGAATACACTTTTTTGTTTATTTTTTTCAGTACGTGGTTTATAACATGGTATCAGTCATTTTTGATCTGGGTGCTTACTTGTTGCTTTTTTTGACACTATGTGTGAGTTTTTTTCCCATCTTCATGGCTGGATATGAAAGTGCCTCCCCAACTTTGGTGTTACTGGATCAGCATCTTTGTTCCCTCTCGGAAAGGTTTTCACCAACAAAAAAATCAGTGTGGTTCTTGATTAATATAACTTTTTTCTTTAGAAGAAATAAGTGTTGCTTGTTGTTTGTAGTCATCGGCTTGAGAAGCTATTGACTGGTTCCGTTTAACCGTCGCCTGCCATGGTGGAAGAATATGATGGGTTACATGTGGAAAACAAAGAATTTATGGCTTTCATAGCTTAAGATAGTGCCTTAGCATCCTGGTTACTTTATACTATAATTCCATCCTTACTTCTTCAACTGGTAGGAGCAGAGACTACCTCAGAAATCTAGAAAACAGTAACGATATTTTTTGCAAGCAAATCAACCACCACTCTCATGAATATACACTACAAGCTGAAAATAGTTAAGAAGGGTGATCTTGGCATGTGAGCTTATATCTCTCATATGAAAGAGATTTGTGATGCACTCGCCACATATTGTTACCCCATCTCTGAGTTTAAATGCATTGCCACCATCCTCAATGGTTTACCACCGGAGTATCGTCCTATTATTGTTGTGATTACAGAAAATTGTGAACCATTCACTTTGGAAGGCATTGTTTCAGTACTCGTTGATGCGAAAACACAAATAAAGAAATTGACCAATTTGATAATCTTCATATCAGTGCTAGTATTGCTTAGGTTTCCATTGGTTCCTATACTGCTGATAAGACTTCTTCTGGTTTGAATTAACATTCAGGGAGATCATGAAGACCTCGAAATTCTTCTGGAGGTCAAGGTCGAGGTCGTAGCAAACTTCAGTGTCAATTGTGCGGGAAAATTGGCTACCTGGTTGATCAGTGCTGGTACCGATTTGATAAGTCTTTCCCCAGAGTATTTTCTTCTGGCTACAAGGGATATTCTAACAATGAGTTGTGAATTTATGTCATCACAACACTGGCTCCTCCAGTTCTGGGTAATGTGGTTCTAGTTATGGCCATGGTAGCTCATATTCACCGGACAACATGACTACTTGGTGTATTGACTCCGGTGCTACGCACCACATTATTGATAATGCTAGGGAACTTGTTGATAGTACTACCTACTCTAGGCCTGGTAAGTTACTAATGGGTAATGGTAACTCCTTGTTTATCACTAAAATTGGTCATACCTCTTTGCATTTGGCTCTCGTTCCTTACGGTTGTCAAACTTGTCTCTGTATCTAAACTTGCTCGTGATAACCGAGTTTTTTCTGGAATTTCATACCCATGGTTGCCTAGTGCGTGATGAGGATACGAGATTTGTGGTCTACGTGGGGTGGAATCTGATAGTCTTTATGAGTTTCGTTCTCGCTCGTCCAATGAAGACTCTCTACCTATGGTGAATATAGCTAGTGGATCTATGGTTACCTATGATGTTTGGCATGATCGATTGGGTCATCCCTCTCATGATGTTTTACGTAGGCTAGGATTCACTTGTAATAATCTTCCTTTGAGAAATGTTAATAAAGCCATGTCTACATTATGTACTGCTTGCAAAGGTCATGCTTTGCCCTTTCCTCGATCCAACACTATTTACACTAAACCATTTCAGGTTGTGTTTACAGACCTCTAGGGTCCTGCACATATCCCTCCTAATGGCTTTAAAAATTATTTATCCTTTGTGGATGCTTTTTCTATACATTCTTGGTTATACATTCTAAAGGAAAATAGTGAACAATCAAGGTATTTCATATGTTTAAACATTTGGTTTAGTACTTAGTTTAACTTTGACGTATTGGTTGTTCAAAGCAATTGGGGTAGAGAGTATCGTCCGTTGACTAATGTTCTCTTACAGGCTGGTATTTATCATCGAGTAATTTATCTTCACACATCTCAGCAAAATGGTGTTGTGGAGAGAAAACACCACCATATTGTGGAGATGACCCTCATTCTTCTTGCTTGAGCCTCCTTACCTTACAGGTTCTGGTCTTATGCGATTGTTACAGTAATCCACCTTATTAATCAACTGCCCACGGCAGTGTTGCATGGTTTTTCTCCTTTTCAGAAGTTGTTTAATCAGAAACCAACCATGATCATCTCCGGGTGTTTGGGTGCATCTGTTTTCCTAATACTCTACCATTTCAATCTCACAAGTTCTCCTTTCACTCCCAGGCTTGTGACTTTCTTGGCTATAGCCTACAACATCGAGGATATATTTGTTTAGCATAGGATGAAAGGGTCTATATCTCTCACCGTGTTATTTTTTATGAACGTGTATTTTCTTATGCTAATAAAAAGGAGATGCCTTCATTAACAGTCTGTCCTATGCCGACTCGAAGTCCTACTTTGAGGGTGGTTCCTGGAGCTAATCATCTTCTTGGAAATTGCTATTGCTCTCAAAATGATATTCAACTTGATGTTTGTGCACAACCAACCGACAATTTTACCTCATTCCCAACTGCTCCCGTTCTTGATGATGATTTACATTCTCTCGCTTTGTCAAGAGTTAATGATGAATTACAATCATCATTGCCTGACTTTTAACTCAAGAAGCCCAGCATAGTTATTCTTTTTCTTTTGAGCATCATACGAGTGATAGCATACATTCTGCTGAACTTCAACCATTAAGTGGTATCATGAAGCGTCATCCCATGATAACAAGAAGCAAGTTGGGTATTTTCAAACCCAATACTTTTTTTGCTGATGTTATCTCCTTTGATGACGAGGTAGAGCCAATATCGATTTCTCAAGCTCTTATTAATCCAACATGGAAACAAGCCGTTCTTAATGAGTATAATGCTCTCTTGAAAAATTCTACATGGCATATTGTATCTCTCCCACCTGATCGTGTGGCCATTGGTTGCAAATGGTTGTTCAAACTTAAACGCAATGCTAATGGTATTATTGCGCGACACAAAGCGTGGTTGGTTGTGAAATGATTCTTGTAGGTCCATGAGCATGATTTTAGAGATACATTTAATCCTGTTGTAAGGTCGTCTCCGGTAAACGTTGTGCTTTACATGGTTGTTTTAAATCAGTGGGTGTTGCATCAAGTTGACATTAACAACATCTTCCTCAACGGAGAATTGAGTGAAGAAGTACTTATGCTCCAACCTTCTGGTTTTGAAGAACGATCCCTTGATGATAAACCGTCGGTGTGCAGGCTAAAAAAGCCTTGTATGGCTTAAAGCAAGCCCCGAGGATGTGGTACGCAAGATTAAAACAGTATCTTATGCAACAGGGGTTTAAGGAGTCTACTGTTGATGCCTCTTTGTTTATCTGACACTCTGGAGGCACCTGTGTATTTTTACTAGTCTATGATGATGTTATTATCATCGTGACTCTAAGACTATAGTTGAAGAGGTTATTCATTGTCTTGGTGATAAGTTTTCTCTAAAAGATCTCAGGGAATTACGATTTTTCTTGCGCATTGAAGTTACCAGAACTCATGATCACCTAATGCTTCACCAAAAGAAAATTCATTAAAGATTTGTAAGCAAAAACTAAAATGGATGAAGCAAAACCAACTCCAACTCCGATGGCAATCTTTCCCAAGCTCACAGGTGAGTCTGGTAAAATGCTTGATGACCTTCAGTTTTTTCGAAGTATCATTGACGCTTGCTCTATCTCACACACACTCGTCCGATATAACATTTAGTGTCATAGAGTTGCTCAATACATGCATGCTCCATGTGAAGGTCATTGGATAGCAGTAAAGAGGATTTTACGGTATTTACGTGGCACTCTTCATCATAGACTTGTTTTCCAGGTAGGTTCTCCGTCGAGTAAGGTGATCGCCTTTGCTGACACTGATTGGGCAAGCAATGCTGATGACCGCTGATCAGTGTTTGGTTATTGCATTTTTCTTGGAGGCAACCTAATCTCATGGAGTTCCAAGAAGCAAAAAAAATTGCTAGATCAACCATTATTTTAGGGTTTTTATTATTATTATTTTATTAAGTTTTGGTTAATTACTCATTCAATTTTTAATATTTTGATCATGAAGACGTTAAATACCATTAAAATATTAATAAATTATTGATTTGGATAAATAAATAAATAAAATACCATTTCCACATGGATTAGAGGACTTGGCTAGTTGTTTGAATTTATTAAACGTTTGTAACCATTTTTTTAACTTATCTCATAAAACTCAATCAAGTTAAATGAATATTGATTTACTTAAATGTTAAATTAATGAGGAAACAATTTGTAATTATGCAACCGAAAAAAAAGAAGGTTCATAGTACTCTAGAAAAAATGTAAGGGTTTAGGAAAAGGTTTTTGGGTTCTTAATTATTTATATTTTTATGAAAGTATTTGGGATTCCCCTAATCGAGGGCCAATTAGGTCCGACGTTTTCCATCTAGAAGATCCATACAATTATTATTATTATTATTATTATTATTATTATTATTATTATTATTATTATTATTATTATTATTATTATTATTATTATTACTTTTAAACATTCAAATCTACTCCAAATTATGCTTGCCAGCTTCAAGGAACTTAGATTACATAAGGAGAAGCTTTCAATCCATTGAATGTGTCATCAACTATGTTTTCGACACGGTGGAATCCGTCCTAATGGCTCTATAGTGTGAATTAGTAGTACCACCAACAACATGTTCTTGATCAGTTAGATTAGTATCTTCCATTTGATCATAATCAATGAGATAAGGTCTTTGTTCAACAAATTTGGACTTGGGGTTTTGCTAATGACCTTCTTCTAGTGTGTGGAGGCTGAGGGCCTGAGGCTCATTACCTGCATTGGGGACTTTTGGTGGTTTGTTTGCAGAAACAACAAAATTTTCTTCATTGGAAACACCGATCGACACTTCTCCTATAGAGCTTCCCTTCTTTCCCATGGCCTTAACTTTTATAAAACACTTGGAAGACTGGAACTTTGGTTCAGTCAGAAACAAATATTGTAAGAAACACCCAAAGACAAATGGAAGAAGACAGAGGTCTGTTTGAGAAAAGTGAAAGCTTTTTGTTTATGGTGATGAAGGGAAAGGTACAGAGAGTAGTATTTTTTTACTGTTTTTAATGAAACACAGACAAGAAAGACACGATTCTGGTTTTGTTGAAACTAATTTTTCTTTATTATTTTAGTGTTGAAAGTTAGAGGTGCAAGCAAGCAACGGGATTAAGGTTCCATTCCACCTGATGAAGATGGTTCATTGAAGCTGGAAAGCATAATTTGGAGTAGATTTAGATCAGATTCATTATAGGGTATAATTAAAATATAAAATGGATTATTGGATGGTTAAAAGTAAAATATAAGTTGAAGAAGAAGAACGAAGAGGATGAGGAGGAGGAGGGTTAACTACCACGTCAGCAAAAAAAGAAGGTTAACGACCACATCAGCAAAATATAACGGAAGGTAATGGCATGGATAAAAATTAAAATAACTAAAAGTTCAATAATTGTATTGTAAGTTTCAAAATTTGGGTGATCAAAATGTAAGCACTTTAAAAATTTGGGGACTATTTATATAGTTTACCCTTATATTTATTTGTCATATTTCTCATAATTAATTAATATTAACTTTATAGTAAAAAAATTATTGAAAGTTCCAAAAGAACTAAATGTATTTCTATTTGAATAAATATTTTTATGATAAATAATATACTTTCGAAATTTGAGAAAACTTATATTTTAAAATTATCTAATTATCTTTTATTTGTACTACATGTATTATAATAAACTACAAGTTCACAAGTTTTTGAATGATATTGAATCAGATGTTATGATAATCCAAAAGTTTATAAATTTAAAAATTTTAACTAGTTTGCATGATTGGTTAGACCATCTCAATCAATAATGATGCAAAAATTATTGATATTAATTAAAAGAACTAGAAGTTCTTGCATTATTTGTTCTAAAAGGAATCTAGAATATCACTCGTTAAAGTTGAGACCGAATGTCTTGCATATCTGATTGCAATACGGGTTCATTTATCCACAAAGTGAATTTTTTTATAAGATTTCAGTAGATGCATCTACGAGATAAATCACATATTTTATCAACTAACAACCTCTAGTTTGTAACATTGTTTACTCAATCTGAAAAAGTTTCAGACTATGCGATTAAGACTATTCGTTTGTATTGAAAACATTTTGATGTTTCGATATAACAAATTAAGTTAAATGAATTTTAAAATTTTACAAAAGATTTTCTAAGTATATTCGATGTAATTATTCGAATATCAAAATATTACTCCAAGTCTTTCAAAGTTCATTTTAATCCTTACTAAAGTGTAAAATTGTGTTTTATACTTAAACTATTTTTAAAACAATTTTACAAAGTATTTCGAACTGTTTCAAAGCCAAGAAAAATCAGATTGCCCAGGGGGTACCGATTCCCCCCCCAGGGGGTACCGATTCCCCTTGTCTAAAGGTCAAAAAAATATTGCACTTAGGGAACAAATTCCCCATGAGGGGGTACTGATTCCCCCCACGCTCCAAGCTATTTTATTAATGGATTCTCATCTCCAAACTGCTCCAAAACATCCCCAATGGCTATATACGACTTCAAACACGTTCCATGCTATAAATACAAGCTAATGACACTTGAAGAAGCAAGAGAACAACCATCCAAGCAAGCAAACACAAGAGAAGAGTTTTTCATTCTTATTTCATCTTTCTCTTGTAAATATTTTGTTCTTGTGAGCTTAATTCTTGTAAACACCAACCTTAGAGAGGTTTTCTTGTTTATATCTTTTATCATTTTGTAAAGGGGAAAGGTTCTAGCTTAGCCTGTGTAAAAGCTAGGGAAAGGTTCTAGTTTAGCCCGAAAAAACTAGGGAGTTTGTAAGGTTACTCTTTATCCTCAAAAGAAAGAACAAATTAGTGAATTTGTTGGAAAATCCTTGGTGAGGAGCTAAGGTAGTGGACGTAGACTTTGTTTGAGAAAGTCGAACCACTATAAATCGCTGTGCAATTCTCTATCTTTCAATCTTCTTACTCCCTAAACACAAAACCATTCCAACCCCTCTTTACAAACCGTTCCGGTTATCGATTCGAGCTTCCGAAAATAGCACCAATTGGCATCAGAGCCTAACTCGTTAAGAAGGTTTAACCACCTTGAGACGATCCTCGAAGAAGCTCTACCAATTCTAAACACAACCGAGAAGATGGCTTCCACCTCCGACTCGTTCCACATGGAAGACTCCCTACCAACGGACAAGCCTCCATACTTCAATGGAGTCAACTATCATCATTGGAAGAAATTAATGAAGGTATTCATCCAATCCAATGATATTGATACATGAGAGATAATCGAGAATGGCTACTCTTCTCCAAAGAAGAAGGAGAAGAAGAGGAGTGACAAAGAACGGAAGAAAGCTCAACTTATTGCCAAGGCCATGCACATGTTGTTTTGTGCATTTGGTCATGAAATCTATGAAGGGGTTTCTTCATGTTCAGGTGCCAAAGAGATTTGGAATAAGCTTGAGGAAATCCATGGAAACAAGAAAGAAGAACCAATAAAGGTGGTGTCTCTAATGGCTCGTGAAGAGCCCGAGGTATCTTCTAACTCAAATGAATTTAATTCATATACGTTTGATGAGTTACAAGATGCTTTTAATAGGTTATATTCGGAGTTTGAGACCATGAACTCCAAATATAAGAAAATGATTTCAAAATTTAAACCGAAAACGATTTTCTTTTGAAAACAAAAATAGATTTTGAAAGCCAAAATGAAATTTTGAAAAAGGATTTAGAGCTTTCAAAAATAAAAATTGAAAGTTTTGAAAAGTAAAATCTTGATTTAAAAGTTAAGCTTGAATGCTTAACAAAAGAAAAAGAAATCATTTTAAATAATTCATTTAGTTCAATAATGACAATATGCTCACATTGTCATTATCATGGTCATAAGGAACATACTTGTCCTTTGAAGAAAGAAAAATATTTTAAAATTAGACAAGTATGTATTGAAACTAACGTCCAAGGATCCAAAGTAATTTGGATACCAAAATCTACTTAAATGTCTCTTGTAGGTGTGTGGGAGCAATGGTGATGAAAATGATGATATTCAAGATCCTCTAGCCACATATGAAAAAGGAATGAGTAACCTTTAAGCTTAATAATTTTAATTTTGGTTGCTCATTTGATTTTAAGCATGCACGAGTTTTGGTTTTAAATGATTATGCATCATTGTTTTAATCTCATGTATGTTGAAAAGATGATTATGATGAACATTTTAAAGATATATTAATTTTTAAGAATTTTTAGTTCATCATAATAAAATTTTGGTCAAATTTGTTTTTAATGCAAATGATATCTCTCTAACAATTGATATCAACTTTTCAAATGTTTTGATTTTATAAATTTTAAAAATTTTGACCAAATTTAAATGTTTATGCATGTGGTTTAAATGAAAATGACATCTCTCTAACAATTGATATCAAAATTTTTAAATGCATAACATTTTTGGAAAACTTTATGCATATGCACTTAATTTCAATAATTGATATTGCATAAAGTATTTTATACTTGGATGTATTGAATTTCATGTGCTACTAACATGTTTGTTATTCTTTGTTGAAATTCAATTTTGTGTCAAGATCCTAAAAACATAATTTTATTTGGGATGCATTTATTGAGGGGGAGCTTTGATTCTTTTTTTCAAATGATTTTTAAAATGTCAAATTTACTACTTACTCTCCAAAGTTATTTTGAACTTAAAAGATTAGAGTCTTTTTGATTTAACAAAAAAGGGGAGAAGTGTTAAGGTGTTAAAGGGGAGAAGTGTTAAAGTAAGGGGGAGTAATTTCAAACTTGATTTCAAAATCTTAAAATTACTCAAACGTTTTGTTATATCAAAAAGGGGGAGATTGTTGAAAACATTTTGATGTTTCGATATAACAAATTAAGTTAAATGAATTTTAAGATTTTACAAAAGATTTTTAAGTATATTCGATGTAATTATTCAATATAAAATATTACTCCAAGTCTTTCAAAGTTCATTTTAATCCTTACTAAAGTGTAAAATTGTGTTTTATACTTAAACTATTTTTAAAACAATTTTACAAAGTATTTCGAACCGTTTCAAAGCCAAGAAAAATCAGATTGCCCAGGGGGTACAGATTCCCCCACAAGGGGTACAGATTCCCCCCTAGGGGGTACCGATTCCCCCCTGGGGGAACATATTCCCCCCAGGGGGTATCGATTCCCCCTGTCTAACGGTAAAAAACATATTGCACTTAGGGAACCGATTCCCCATGAGGGGGTATCGATTCCCCCCATGTTCCAAGCTGTTTTATTAATGGATTCTCATCTCCAAACGGCTCTAAAACATCCCCAATGGCTATATACGACTTCAAACACATTCCATGCTATAAATACAAGCTAAGGACACTTGAAGAAGCAAGAGAACAACCATCCAAGCAATCAAACACAAGAGAAGAGTTTTTCATTCTTATTTCATCTTTCTCTTGTAAATATTTTGTTCTTGTGAGCTTAATTCTTGTAAACACCTACCTTAGAGAGGTTTTCTTGTTTACATATTTATCCTTTTGTAAAGGGGAAAGGTTCTAGCTTAGCCCGTGTAAAAGCTAGGGAAAGGTTCTAGTTTAGCCCGAAAAAACTAGGGAGTTTGTAAGGTTACTCTTTATCCTCAAAAGAAAGAACAAATTAGTGAATTTGTTGGAAAATCCTTGGTGAGGAGCTAAGGTAGTGGGCGTAGACTTTGTTTGAGAAAGTCGAACCACTATAAATCGATGTGCAATTCTCTATCTTTCAATCTCCTTACTCCCTAAACACAAAACCGTTCCAGCCCCTCTTTGCAAACCGTTCCGGTTGTCGATTCGAGCTTCCGAAAATCCCAAAAGTTTGTCTAAACTTAGTAAGTTTATATTCTAGAGTATATTGTACATCAATTATAATAATTGTTATAAATTCTGTTGTATATGAATAAACAATTTAGCAAAATTTTGATTAATTGCCTCCTTTTAATAGTTAAAATATAAGAATAAAAGTTTTAGTTTCTACATGATAATTTACAATTATACTGTTCCTTATGATTTGCTTATTCATAAGCCATATATTTCTCATTATAAATTTTTTGTTGTATATTTACATTGATCCACCATAAATGTAAAAAAAAAATTGATATTTGAAATAGATTAAGAATAAATATATACATATATATATATATTAAGTACGAGTCTCACTGTTATTGAAAGTTTTGAGATTCAATTATGACAAGAATTGTCTATTATTTTTCATAGGGGGAGAGAAGAATCACCTGGATGAAATATAAAAGAACTATCATTTTATA
The DNA here is from genome assembly GCF_006381635.1 of Hibiscus syriacus. Taxonomy (NCBI): domain Eukaryota; kingdom Viridiplantae; phylum Streptophyta; class Magnoliopsida; order Malvales; family Malvaceae; genus Hibiscus; species Hibiscus syriacus. Next base: position 441,979 of record NW_024063016.1, read on the forward strand.
GATCATCATACAAAGTAATGTGAACCAAAAGTTCATAAGATAATTCATTACATGTTAAATGCCAAAAATATTTATTGATCTAATGAGAGTAATCAAATCTCATATACTAGCTGGAAATGCTCTAAATTTAAATTTAAACCTGACTAATGTCTATTTTGTGCAACATTTCATGATTAAATGCTCCTTGCTTATTCATCTTTATTATTGATTTTTGCATTTTTATATGATTTTTGTGCAGAGCAACGACTTCTGGAAAATGTGCTTAAAAGGCCTAAAAACTGCACTTTTTGTTCTAGAATCAAGGCTGGAACGGTAGGCATGAAATTGAGCATGAAATGCTGATGTGGTAGTGGGTTAGCAGCTTCTAGAAGGTCCAGTCAGCAGCGTCCAGTCAGCAACTTCTAGAAGATAGATGGACGGCTGGAGCATTTTAAGCAATTTAAAATTCAATTTTTTAGGATTTATCTTTTTATTTTTAGGATTTAAGTTTAAACAATTATCTTTTATTTTTCAACATATTTTTTAGGGTTTTTTGAAGGCTATAAATACCCCATTAGGGTAAGGCTAATGGATTCATCCTTTCTTTAGTTTAATAAAAATTCGTTTCTTCTATTTTCGTTTTCTTTAATTTTTTTTCTAGTCGAGGGATAAAGCGATAACTCAATTCCAACGTGAGAATTGAAAAGCACTTGAATAACTTCGAAATATCTCTCTCAATCTCTGCGTTTATTTTCAAAATCAAAACAAATTTTAAAATCAAATATTGACTTTGGTCAAGATGTTATTGCGATTAAATGTGGAAGGAATGATCGGCTTATTGAAAGCACATTTGACTTCTTGGGAACACACTTAGATTGTCTTGCTAAGAGGGAATTGAGATCGAAATTAGTAGTTATTGAAGCAACAATCCGAGTCGATCTTCACGAACTTAAATGGTTATTGATCTATGAAAATTGATGCTGGTCAGATCAATCTCTGAAGCCGGAATCAAAGATTGCATTGGGTATTCGGTATACAAAGAAGAGTCACAATGTTTTCCCTTGTAGACAAAGTAACTGTCGTGAATCCTGAAAGGAAAATCTAATTCGATGAACCGAAGGAAAATGAGTCAAAGTTAAATCTAAGGTTGATTTTACCATATTGAATTTTCTTTTAAACTTTCTTTTTTATTTTTTTAATCTTCTTTAAAATGCTTTTATTTTTCTTTCTTCTATTTTATTTCTCTTCATCTATAAATCCTCACCATTACTCAAATTCTACTCCATCCACTTCTTGTTCTAAGATTAAACAAAGCACGAATAAATCAGGAAGTTTCCTTAGTCTTTGTCGAATCGACCCTTACTTCTCTTTTACTATGTTAAATTTCCTTTATTTATTAATTGAGAAGAAGTAATTATTTTGACGCAAAAAATGATGAGCGTCAAAACCCTAGAAGGACCACATTTAGATCAAATGAATGTAAATCTTACCCAAGCATACGGTTAAATTGGTTCCAACGGTTAAAATCCTCGTAAATAAAAAGTAATATAAGATGATCATATAACAGAGGCGGGTGTTCGTGAAGAGACCTAAGACATAACTATTATACAACTCTATAAGAGTTTCGGATACCTGAAAATTAAAATAGAAATAATGAGGAGATGTCGACGAGTTATGTCATTATGTGAAATGAATGAAACCAAAATAGACAAGTTATCATCAATGATTTTAAAAATAATATTTCTATAGACACCCATTTTCGTTGGACTATTTTATTATATTATTATTGCTTATATTATATTAATGTGTAATAACTATTACTCGTTATAGTATTATGTATAATTACATGGTTACGTATTATTACTTTAAATATAAATATTATATAATACTTAATATTCATTTATTATATTGTATTATTATATTAAATGGTTATTATTATACATATTATACTATTTTTATTAGCCTTATTATTGGAAAAATTTCTCAGATAATGGTGTGGCAAAAACAATTCGTGAGATAATGTTGTTGGGGAATTAATTGCTGAGATAGGGTGTTTGCTACAGTTCAGATGTAGGTCGCCAGGTGCTCCAAGCGACCAAGGAGATCGTCAAGAAGTTCCCGCGAGCTGTGGTGAGTTGCTGAAGCTTTGCATGCGCCATGCACGTAGGGGTAGGTCACCATGCACGCCCAGCGACCCGTAGATCGCACCCGTAGATCGCCATGCGCCATGCTAGGTCGCCATGCACGCTCGGTGACCAAGCCTTCATGCCTGCTCCCCTGCATGCCAATGTCCCTTATTTCTTCTATAATAGCTGCATTATTGCAGCATGATTCACGCCCGTGATTCCCCTGCTCCCTTGCATTTCAATAGCTATAGCAGCTATAATAGCATGCAGCAGTAGCAGCTGCTGTTAAACCAGATTGGCAGCAATAACTGCTGCATTTTAACGCCCATGATTTGCTTCAATTATTGCAGCAACCGGGTTTTATATATTGGGGGAGGTTTCGGTTGTAAGAACAAAGAAAGGGAGAACAAAGAAAGGGAGAAGAAAGGAAAAAGAAGAAGGGCCTTTAAGGTAATTTTTTAATTTTTTAATTAGTTTAAATTAGTAGTTTGTTAGTTAGGGCATAGTTTAGGGTTATGTTATTTAACAAAAATTTAGTTTGCTAGTTTAAGTTAGATTAATGTTGAAGAATTATATTAAATTTGTTTGTTGAATTATATTAAATTATATTAAATTTATTATATGTCGTTATTTTATTTAAAAATAGTTTTAGTTTAAATTATATTAAATTTGTTATTATATGTAGTTTAATTTATATTAGTTTGTTTGTTTGTTGAAGTTATAATATATATAAAATTTAGTTAATTAGTTTTTTAGTTATATATAAAAAATAATTAATTAGTTTGTTAGTTAAATAGTTTAAGCTATATTTGTTTGTTGAATTTATATTATATAAAAAATATAGTTTATTAGTTTTAGTTATATTATAATAAAAAAATAGTTTATTAGTTTAAGTTATATGAAAGAATAGTGTTAGTTGTTTAAGGGCAAAATTCACGTTTAAGTTATATTTTAAAAAATTTAGTTTGTTAGTTTATTATATATAAGTTATTATATAAAAAATTTGTTGAATTTATATTATATAAAAAATTTAGTTAATTAGTTAATTAATTTAAGTTATATTATAATAAAAAATAGTTTATTAGTTTAAGTTATATAAAAGAATAGTGTATTAGTTGTTTAAGGCAAAATTTCTCAGATAATTATTGTTTAAGGACAAAATTCACGTTTAAGTTATATTTTAAAAAATTTAGTTTGTTAGTTTATTAGTTTATTATATTATAAGTTATTCTATAATTTTTGTTGTTGTTTTGTAAATTAGTTAGTTAGTTAGTTAGTTTATATTAGATTATATTAAATGATTTTTTAAATATTGTTGTTTTATTTTTTTTACAGATTCATTCGAATGACTTACCAAATTCCATTGCTGAGACTTGACAATGAACATATTTCTACTCATTTGGGAATAATGGTGTTATTCTTATTTAATAAAATAAAATATTTGTTTAATGAATTATTATTATTAAATATTTGAAGATTATTTTATGATTGTGATAAATTTTTTAAATTGTTTAATTGCAGGAGGACGAGCAACGAGTCATTCGTCATCGGCTAAATATTCCGCCCAAGCCACACCAATTGATAGAAGAAAACTTGCAACAGGCTGGATTTTATTATGTAACATTTGTGCGAGAATACAAGTTTGTCCCAGGTTTGATCAGTGCGTTGATTGAATGTTGGAGACCAGAAACACACACATTTCATTTTCTGTGCGGAGAATGTACGATAACGCTGGAGGATGTGGCAATGCAACTCGGGGCCCAAACAAATGGGATGTCAGTGGTAATGAAAAATGAGTTCAATAATGTGGAACAACTTTGCAGTGCGTTTCTTGGGCAAACACCAGTAACACCAGAGTGTAAAGGGTGGCGTGTGAAGTTTTCATGGTTGAAGAATCAATTTCAACTCCAACGAAATAGTACGGAATAAGAAATTATATATGCAACACGAGCATATATATTGCAGTTGATTGGGGGAATTTTGATGCCGGATAAATCCGATAATCTAGTTCACACTCAGTATCTTCTATTTTTAAGAAATTTTGTGAATACTAGGCAATATAGCTGGGGATCGTCAATATTGGCGTTCTTTTATCGTCAGATGTGCAAGGTTTCATTAGTCGTGAATAATAATAATAATACAACAAAAATCGGTGGATGTCTGATGTTGCTACAATCATGGGCTTGTCATAGACTTCCGTTTCTGACACCGTTTAGTCGTACAGCGGTTGACTTTTCACTTGTCGGAAGGTAATATGAATTCTCTATTTTAATATAAAATATTAATTATAAATTATTTATTTTGATTAAAAATAACATAATTTTTTATTGAAATACAAATGGAGGCATAAAATAGAAGGCACGGGGTTGGTGCACAATAATATTAAAGAGTTTAGGCTGAAGATCGACATTAAGAGCAAAAAGGAGGTATATATAATTTGTTATTATTAATTATTATTTAATTTAGCTATATTATTTGATTTAAATAAATTTTATTGTTATTTTAATTTACAGTTTAATTGGAGACCATACGTAGATGCAGAAATTATGGCGTGTGTGCCGCACGATGTTTTTGATGGGTGTCAATATTGGTGTGTTGTTACACCATTGATTAATTTTGCTTTTGTTGAGATCCAATTTGCGGATAGAGTACTGAGGCATTTCGGATTCCACCAACCTACTCTGCAGAGTATATGGGATCATGACTACCTTCACAAATTAGATGGCCGCCATCAGGTGAATTGGGTTGAGACGCATGACCACCTCCACAAATTAGATGGTCACCGTAAAGAAAATGAGAATTAGGTTGAGAAACATGCAAGCTATATTAATGCTTGGAACAATAGGGCTTCATTCTTGCCAACTCTTGGTCCCATTCAAGATGATGAATTTAATTTTGAAACTTCAGCTTACCTTGATTATTATTGAGATAATGGAAAGTCATTCTTGACAATAATGGTAGAAAGGCGATAGCTTTTGAAATTTAAGAAAAAAATTGGTAAAGCTGAATACTCTATACCGAGTGGGACTGGGAGTTCATCTCAACAACCTGAAGCGGAAATAACCCATGTGGATAATAGCGCACCACAACCGTTCGACGATGCGAAATCGTTGCATCATGCATTTGATGATTCTACTGTCCCGGCATACGTACCAGAGTTTGTGCAACCTCAGGAACCCATCTACTCTCCAATGTTTGAGTTGTTGTATGACTTTGACCAAATGACATATATGATGTCAAATACCAGTATTTGTCACTCAACGTTTGCAAGTGGGATGGAAGAGCAAACTAGTGGAATGACAGAGCATAGTGGTTGGAATATATTTACAACACCAGTTGAAATGCCCCCAATGAATGAGGAGGATGGGTACCATACTCCAGAGCAACCGCAACGACCACAACGCATCAGATGTCCGCCCTGACATTATCATTCAACAACACCCCGACATCGACAATAATTATAAACTCAATTGTTATTTGTTTAAAATTAAATATTTAAATTAGACTAGCATTTTATTTTGTAAACATAAGTTATGTATTAAATTAGACTGGTATTTTATTAAAACTTAAAAATTATAATATTAAATATGCATGTCTCCACGTGAAATGTAAAAAGAAAAAATTCGACTATTTATAAATATAAATTTGACTATTTATAAATTCAACTATTTTGATTATTCGATTTAATTTGAATAAATTCTATTTGAATATTTAATCATTATTAAATAATTATTAGTAACCATTATTAAATTATTATTAGTAATTATTATAATTTCATTATTAGTAATCATTACCAAATCATTAGTATCAAATCATTAAATATTAATAATAAATTATTATTAGTAATCATTGCTAAATAATAATATTGTTATTGTTATTATTATCAAATTTCACCGTCGAGTTTGAATTCATAAATCTCTTTAAAATCTGACTCTTAAATTATTGAGTATTATCAAATTTAAGGTTGAATTAAATATTGTTTTTTGACATTTAAATTAATAAAAAATAATTCTTTTAAATGATTTAAATATGTACAAATTTAAATTTGCTAAAATTTAAATGGTTAACGTTCGAATCTCTTTAAAAAACTTGAATAGTCATAGGAAGATTTCGAGTAGTCCACACTTGTGAAGATAAATAATTTTTTAAATCAAGATTGCTCAGTTTTGAAATTGAAGTCACATGTGAGCCTTCAATGTTCAACTACGACTAGAAAGCTAAGTTGAAAGCTAAATTGAATGAAACAATGTTTCCTTTATTTTAGGTAGTCAGATGTGATAGATCAGAAATAATTGTTGAATGAAACAATGTTTGTCGCCCTTTATTTTAGGAAGTCGGATGTGATAGATCAGAAATAATTGTTGAATGAAAGCCACATATTTTGGTGCAATAATTCGATTTAAATTATATTAAATTGAATAAATTCGACTATTTATAAATAATAATAAGATAAAATAAAAATAATTCAATTAAAAATGAACTTAAATATTGCTGCTTGTGTGCAGTATCGTAAGATTGCTGCTTGTCTTGAGTTGATCCTGCAAAACTTATGTTAAATTATTAGTCCTTCAAAACTGCTTCATTCGATCCTGCATATTGCCAAATGTTGTTGTTGTTTTTTTTTAACATAGACCATAATTTATGCATTACAGAAAAATATCAGCGTTTACAATGGCAGCAATCATGGGAGAGTTGCATGCTCTAAATACAAAGGCTGAGCAGTCACTGATACAAAATTAGCTAAAGCATGCGCCGCTCCATTTGCTTCCCGACGAGTAGACAGATAGAAATGCTGGGATGAGAATCAACCAAATGTTGCTGTTGTATCCATCCATTGGCTACGATGTAAAGATGCAGCGGTGAGCAAAATTCGACTCAAAAAATTAATTTGTTTAACTTGACTTCATTTGACTCGACTGACAATTTTATAAACTTGGCTTGATTTGGGAAAAAATCAAATTTAAGTTGAGTCATAAAATAGAACTCAAAAAACTCGAAATTTTTACTAACAAGATTAGCATGCAATAATAATACAAATGATAGAGCTCGTCTAATATAACAATTTTCTATTTCATGTCTTATCCCAAAAACCTAATAAGTTGGCTTAAAAATGAAAAATAAAAATTCTCTTACCTAGGATATGGAAGTCATGAAATGGAGGATAAAAATGACCATGTTTTCACGAAATTTTAGTTAATTTCATGTTAATTTGTCATTTATTTAAGCTTAAATGAATTTAAAAGTCATTTAATGGGAAATGATAAATTTATCATTAATGAAACTTGATAATTACATCCATACCAAACCACATGTTGTTTATCATCTTCCTAAGTCAAAGATGAACAAAATATTATGCCCTTGACAACTTTATACAAACAACTTTCCAAAAATTTCAATCTTGCCATTTTCATCAAACGATCTAAATTGAACATGAAAATAAATCCTCAAATCCAATGATCCATATTATTTTCCATCATTTTACAACGTGAAAATAATATTTTCTAATTTAATTTAATATCATTCAATTTTTTTCAAATTCCTATTATATTCGATTTACTGAATTTTTACCGAACTTAAGTACTTTTTAACTTTTAACACAAATTTCTAATAAAAAACCTAATTCTCACCAAAACATCATTCTTGGGGATAGACTATTCATTTTTTTTTTGAAAGAGGGTACTTTGTATTAAAATTACAAAGTACACCAAATTTTCCTCAAGGCCACTAACCTTAAAAAATTTGGACACTACCAAACTTTGGGGTGTTACAAAATGTATTTCTCAATTGAAACATATTTCTCTAAAGTTTCCTCCATCATGATCTTTAAAAGATTGGAATATAAATATTGGACAAATATGTTGAAGTGGTAATTTGAAAAGATATATTCATTGATGTATTGTTTACTTGAACATTCGAGACTTCAACACCAACTCACTAACAGCAGCCAAGAGTAATGGACTCGGGACAACGAACGAAATCTTGAGCTATAGGGATGAGCAACGGCCATAGGTAATGCCCCCAAACACCTAACTACAGCAGAGCAATGTTAAAAATATCATCCACCGAAAAAGAGCATCCGTTAAACCTAGCTTTATTACGACACAACCATATTTTCCAGATTATACCAAAAAATCCCAACTGCCAAAGAGGTCTAACATTTTTCCTAATATTTTGATTAAACCAAACCAGTAACAATCCTTTAACATTCGCAGGAAACACTAAATTAACCTTCCACAGAGAACACCATTTTTGCCACACTTGCCAAACCACATTACAATGACACAGAACATGTATGACAGTTTCCTTTTCCCGATTGCAGAAAATGCAAAGTGTCCGATCAGTACAAGGGATGCCTCTTTTTTCCAGTTCTGAAATTACCGGTAACCGTTGATGCACAGCTTTCCAAACGAACCCCGAGACTTTAGGAGGAATAAATTTGCACCACACCAAATTCCAAGTTGAGTCTTCCACCTTCCCAACACAAGCCAGCTTAGAACAGTATGATTTAGGAGAATAAAATCCATCATTAAAGCATAACCATTTTAATCTGTCCACACCTTGCACTGAACTTACTGCTCTATTCAAAACTTGGAAAAATTCATCCCACGAACTCCTTTCCCAAGCAAACAAGGGTCTTCTAACTTCAAACTTCCATTCCCAAACTCCAAACACCCAATGACCGAAGTCGCTTAACTTTCCGACTTTTTTGATTGCCAATCCAAATAATATAGGAAAAGAATATTTTATAAAGTCAGCACCATTTGCCACTGCCGGATTGACAATGTTGCGCCAAATCCATGACGAATTCCTAACCTTAACAGCTTTTGGGAGTAACGAGTTCTGATCGTACTTATACTTAGCTGCAACAATATTCCTCCATAAACTGCCACCTTCCTCACTAAAACGCCATAACCATTTATTGAGCAAAGCACGATTCTTGGAAAACACATCGAAAATACCCAAACCTCCATGAGATTTCGGCCCGCACATATTATTCCATTTTATCAATGAATACCTCTCTCGTTCTTACCATTCCAAACAAAGTTCGCTATACATTTATTAATTTTTCCGGCTATGAGCTTCGGAATTTGGAAGATGGACATATAATACACAGGAAGATTAATCAACACTGATTTAACCAATATTATTCTGCCCCCGAAGGAAAGAAGTTTGCCTTTCCAGCTATCCAAACGACTTCTAATTTTATCCAGAATAGGCTGCCACATTGAAATGGAATTTTTTTTAAGACCCAGAGGGAGACCCAAATATGTCGTATGAAACTTTGCCCAATCACAGTATATCGAATCTGCCCACGATTTAACTGTATTCTCCTCCATGTTAATGCCAAAAATCTTTGTCTTAATTCTATTCAGCTTAAGGCCAGCAGCTACTTCAAAAAATTTTAGAACTCGATTAAGATTCTGGATCCACCTTCCATTTGCTTCCGAAAAAATGAGAAGATCATCTGCAAATTGAATGTGGGACACAACGACACTTCCATCCCCTACTTTGATACCAGCACACAATCCAATAGCTTCAGCTTTTTTAAACATCCCACTTAGCGCCTCTCCCACAATATTAAAAAGAAACGGCGATAATGGACAGCCTTGCCTCAATCCTCTTTTAATTGAAAAACTAGAAGAGGGACAACCGTTAACTAAAACAGAAATCGAAGGAGTTGAAATGCAAACATTTACCCATTTCCTCCATCTTTTCCCAAAGCCCATTTTCTTAAGAATCAGATTCATTATGAGATCAAAACAACTAACTTTTTAAAATTACACTTTTGGTACCTAAACATTTGAAAATTACCCTTTTGATCCCTAAATATTTCCATACATTATACTTTGGCCACTAAACTTTCAAAAATTACATTTTGGACACTAACCAAACTTTTGGGGTGTTACAAAATGTATTTCACAATTGAAACATATTTCTCTAAAGTTTCCTCCATCATGATCTTTAAAAGAATTGGAATATAAATATTGGACAAATATGTTGAAGTGGTAATTTGAAAAGATATTCATTGATGTATTGTTTACTTGAACATTGAAGATGTGTTCAAGATTGAATTGTAAAAGTCAAAAATCTTATGTGATATAGTCATGAGGGGTAGTAAATACGTGTTGTACTCTTTTTCCTTAACCGAAGTTTCGTCCACTGGCTTGTATGCTAAGATTTTTAATGAGACAACCTATTATGCTTATTAAAGATATGTGTACTTTCTTTCCTTCATAGGATTTTTCCCGTAGGTTTTATCTTAAGGTTTTAACGATACACATATCTTCATAAGCATCTAAGGGGGAGTGTATGAATATTTATTTATGTGTGTCTATTTTTATCTATAAGATAAGATTTTGATTAGTTCTCTAATATCCATTAGTATTAGAGTTGTATATTACATCTATTACTTATGAATATAAATAAAGAGGTTAAAGAAAATATTGTATATAACTCATATTAAAATAAGAGAAAATAACCTCAGTGACCAAAAATCCCAGATAATATACGATTTTGACCAACTTTTTTTGGATTTGCGAAAATGACCAACAAAATCGCAATGTGATCTCTAATTCGCATTGCGATCTCCACTATCGCAAATTCGCGTTGCATTTCGCGTTGCGATTTTCCATTTCGAGTTGCGATAGTTGAAAATCGTGATTTTCCAAATTCGTTGCGATTTTCCAAATTCGTTGCGATTTTCCAAATTCGTTGCGATAGTCTACAGTTGTTGTTGCGATAGTCTACAGTTGTCGTTGCGATTTTCCAAATTCGTTGCGAAAATTCGTTGTGATAGTTAAAAAAAAAAGATTTTCTCTAAAAAGTTAGTATCCGCGAGGACGTGTCGAAGACACGTATTACCACGACCACGCAACGCGATTTTCAACTATCGCAATGCGAAATGGTCCGACACTATATATTTGAAACAAACGAAAGAGAAAACTCATTCTCCCTTTAAGAAATAAGTTTAAAACATGGCAGCACATCAATAATATTGGTTTTATTCATGTTAGTCGTTGAAGTTCAAACAAGTGTTATTAATATCGTAGACAAATTTGGCACAAAGGCTGATGAGAAAACAGATTTGAGTAAAATAATTAAAATTGTAACTCACTCTAATATTCCAACTACGAGAGTAAGTAGATTTTATTTTATTTTATTTTAGCCATTGTTAGACGCTTGGAAAGAAGCATGTGCTTCAGCAACTGCATCAACAATTCTTTTTCCTAAAGGTACATATTTATTAAGTAAAGCAAGCTTGACCGGTCCTTGCAAGGCTCCTATTGAGCTTCAAGTTCAGGGCACTATAAAGGCTCCATCCGATCCTAAAGCTTTTAAAGATCCCGTATGGATTGAATTCAATAAACTTCAAGATTTCAAAATGTTTGGTGAAGGAATTTTGATGGACAGGGAACCATTGCTTATAAGAGAAGGTTGCGTAAAACATGACTATTGTGGTACCCTTCCCATTGTAAGGTTTCTTACCATTTAATTTGCAAGCATTAAAGTTTTTTTTATAAGTATAACTAATATATTTGTCATAACCATTTTTTTATAAACATAATTTATATTATTTTAAAACGATTACGACTTTAATTTAGAAAATTGGTGATTATGGATTAATTAAAATTAAATTGAAAATGAGTCGCCATCGACCTTTGGGTTGGGCAGGTCGAATACCTAAGAACGTCTTTTAAAAACAATTTTAAGAAAAATAGTTTTATAAGACAAAAATTTGATCTGCGTTACCAAAGATTCACTTAAAACATGTTCGGGAGTCGGTTACGTGTGGGGAAGGATAAACACCCCTACAACGCCCAAAATTGGTACTGTGTCGCTTACACACCGTCGTAAATGATGGAAATTATAAATCGTATATAAAGTTAAAAAAATGATCTATTTATCGAACATTGATTAATTTGCTTCGAATTATTTAATTAGAGAAAATTCTTTAACTAAAAAAAAAATCTCGAGATTAACCATCCTCCGTCGGGAAAGCTAACTCGTCTATTTCTTATCTTTAAAAGAATATTCCCTCATTAACAAAGATACGAATGGAATATACAAAAAACGATATTTTCATACAACAAAATAAATTGATAAAAAATAAATCGAATATACATAAAAATTTTGATGTTTACATACAACAAAATAAACTAAAATAATGAATCGAATCTAAAATGTAGAACAAAAATTGACAATTTGCATGAAATGAAATAAATTATTATTCAGAGACATTCATTACAATGTTCGGCTTAAAATAAAAGAATTAATTAGCAAGATAAAATCAATTTTATTTCACGTTCACATTGTTTAAATGTCGTATCGGATTACGCCGCTTCGATCAAGCGATGCTTTCCACGCCCATTCCACGAAAGACAGTTCTTGAAGATATTCGAATAAAGGACATTAAAATGAATATATAATCATAATTACTTAATAAACGGTTTTAAAAGCACAACATACCTTCATGTACGTACTAAAAACATTAGGTAACAAAGTAAATACATCAATACAACATGCACCTATATATATATATATATATATATATATATATATATATATATATATTGACAATAACAGTAAAATATATATACATCAACACAATACAATTATAAGTAAATATCTAAAACAATAAAACAACAAGGACTATAAGCATAAATAAATACTTGAACCTTAAATACCACATTATATATAAGAATCAATATGCGAATGAGATTAAACATAAGGTATAAATAAATTACCCAATTTACTAATTAATACAAGTGGCCGGAATGAACACTAAATAATATCATCTGTCAAAAAAGGAATACTTAGACGAACAGCCATACGAGATCAAACATTACTTAAACCAAAGGATAACAATATGAAACAGTGACCAAAGTGTAAGTGTAACAGAATTCAAAGCTTAAAGTAAATTATGCAAAAATTCTATTCTATGACTAAAATGAAAGAATACAAGATCAGCAGTCCAAAAGCTAAACAGATAAACAAATATAAAATAAAACAAATGTGACTAAAATAAAAATATTAGACAGATTACAAAGCTCAAAATGAAAAGATAAACTTTCATTGGAATGATCAAATCACAAACATTACAAAATTAAAAGGATCTAAACTGCGGTTTATCCCAAACATAAAAAACATGCGTGAGAGATTACAGAATTAAAAGGACCCAATATGTATTAGACCCTAAAACCCAGAACGTGCAGGTAAGCTTGCAAAACTAGGAGGACCAAATAAGCTATTTACCCTGTTTTGTTTGAAAAACACGGTGAAATGGGGTTTAAACGACGTCGTTTGGTTGTGGTCATATACCACGCTTAAGGGTTTCTAAAACCCTATTCTCTCATTTTTATTTCTTTCCCCCTCAGCCGTGCCTTTCTCCCTCCTTCACCGAGCTCTCCATCATTCACCGAGGATGGAAGCTATTAACTCCCCGGCCCCTAGCATCTCTTCTCTCATCTACACAACCCCCTAACCTACTTAAAACCCAAAACAAACCCCATTATTTCGAACCCTAACAAACCCTAGCATAAAGAAAAGACTTACCTTCAGAGGTGGTTCCTCCTAGCTTCGACGAGGTCACTAGGGTTGAATCTACAAGGTAAGTAAGTTGTGGTTTCGGATTTTCTTTTTTCTCTTCGTTTTTTTCTCCTCGATTTTCTTTGTATTTTTTCTGTTCGAATGGTTTTTTTTTTCTCTCTGTCTTTCTCTGATTTATGTGGGATCTTTGGTGATAATGATGAAGCCTCTACATAGGTGAAATGATTTTCCAGATTTTGCTATGTTAAATCCCGAAAAATCAGGATTTAACTTATTTTAAAATGGGGTTTTAAATAGGTTACTGTAAATGATAACTTGGGACTGATTTGGGGACGTTTTGCACTGTAGATGACGCTGGTGACGTGGGAACGGCGGCTGGACCATCGGAGTGGGCCGGAACAGTAACGGCGGCGTGGCACCCTTTCCTCTGTTGGGCGGCTGCTGATGATATTTAGGGTTTCAAACCCTAATTACTTTGGGTTACTGAACGGGCCTGGGATTAGTATTGGGCCTGAACCGGGTCTGGGCTCCAAGTCTTGTAATTTTGGGTCGGGCTTGGTATCTGATGGGCTTCGGGTTTGAGCCTGCAAAATTTTGTAATATATTAATAATAAAATAATAAGATGACGATAATAATAATAATAATAATAATAATAAAATAACGAAAAAAACCCGGACAAAAACGGGTGTCTACAGCTGCCCCTCTTTGCACATTCTTGTGTTAACAAGAATAGGGCAAAGATGATAAGACAACACGTTTTTGTCTGGTTCTCTTCCATTTATACATAGAAATTGGATAATATTGGTTGTTGGGGACGACACTGCTCGTACGTGATGAAGAGTTTGGTTATCTATGGTTGACACGGCTCCTACGTGATGAAGAGATCTGGTCGGGGAATGACACGGCTCATACGTGATGAAGAGTTCTGGCCATCTAAAGGTGATAACACGGTTCCTACGTGATGAGGACGGCTGGTTATCTAGGGTGACACGGCTCATACGTGATGAAGAGATCTGGTCGGGGAATGACACGGCTCATACGTGATGAAGAGTTCTGGCCATCTAAAGGTGATAACACGGTTCCTATGTGATGAGGACGGCTGGTTATCTATGGTTGACACGGCTCATACGTGATGAAGAGATCTGGTCTGGGGAATGACACGGTTCCTACATGATGAGGACGACTGGCCATTTTTAGGAGTTATGGTTTCTAGAGAAACCAGATTAAAGATTTGTTTCAAATAAACTCAAAGATGATATTTTTTTTAAAAGCAACTGTCTCAAAGAGACAAAATTCGTTTTAAGGGAAACGACTCAAAGATGACGTTTAAAGGGAAACTGTCTCAAATGAGACAAAATTCGTTTAAAGGGAATTGATCTCAAAGATGTTTGTTTTGTTTCAAGGGAAACAAATTCAAAGATGGTAAATTTTGTTTTCCAAATAAACAAACTCGAAGATTTTTCTCACAGAAACCGTCTCGAGAGACACAAAATTTTGTTTCCAAAGAAAGAGATTCAATGATTTTTTTTTTCAAAAGAAATTGTTTTAAGGGATAAAACATTGTTTCCAGAGAAACAAACTCAAAGATGATCTTGTTTTAAGAGAAAATGTTTCAAGAGAAAATGTTTCAAGTGAAACGACTCAAAAATGGTTTTATTTCAATTGAAACAAACTCAAAGATTTTGTATTTCTAGAGAAACTGCCTCAAGGGAGTCAAAATTTGTTTTAATAAAAACAATCTCAAAGGTGGGTATTTTCAAAAGAAGTTGTCTCGAGAGACAAAATTTTGTTTCAAAGGAAACCAACTCAAAGATTTTTTCAAAAGAAATTGTCTTTAGGAGATAAATTTTTTCAAAGAAATAGACTCAAAGATATTTGTTTCAAAAGAAACAACTCAAAGATTTTTATTCAAAAGGAACAGACTCAAAGATTTATCTCAAGAGAAACTGTCTCCAGAGAGACAAAATTCGTTTTAAGAGAAAAAGATTCAAAGATTGTCGATATTGTTATATGGAAATAATCTCAAAGGTGTTTTCAAAAGTGTTTATTTTGTTTCAAATGAAACAATTTCAGGATTTGTTAAAGGGGAAACTGTCTCGTGCGAGACAAATCAGCTTTGAAAATCTCAAGTGATATTAATTTTGCTTTAAGTACAACAACCTTGAAATTTGTATTATGAGAGAAAATGATGTCTCAAGCGAGACGAAATTTGCTTTAAGATATAGTCTCAAATGAGACAAAGTTTGTTTTTGAGGAAACGATCTCAAGTGAGATCAACTTTGTTTAATGTGAAACAAATTCGAAATTTGGATCTCAAAGGGAAAAGGTCTCAAGCGAGACGAAATTTGTTTTAAAAGAAACAACAATCTAAGGTGAGATTAATTTGTTTTAAGTGAATCAAATTCAAAATTGGTATCTCAAAGGAAAAATGTCTCAAGCGAGACGAAGTTTGTTTTAAGAGAATTTGTCTCAAACGAGACAAAATTTGTTTTTAGAAAGCTGTCTCAAGCGAGACAAATTGTTTCAAGAAAAACACCCTCAAAGGCGATAAAAAGTCTGTTTGTTCATGCACGTTAAGGAAATGTCTTGATTGTTGACTTCAGGAAGCCCAAATCATTGTTTCTGTAAGTTAGACATCTGGTCATTTCCGAGCTTTGATTTTCCTGAGAGATCAAAATGATGCATTTTTGACTGACTATATTGGATGTTATGATGGATGTCAAGATGAAATTTATTTGATTTTTTTGTCCAATTTGTCCCCAAGTGAGGAGAAAAATGTCTTTAATATATATGATGATAAATGTTTGATGCAAATTTTATGTATTATGTATGTATGTATTGATGTATGTATGTATTGATATATGTTTGTATTGATGTATGTATGTTGATTTGTGAGGGAAGGGTTGTTTGTGCAGTCTTCATTCTATCACTGACTTAGTTTGTCTTCATTTCCACCATGGTGTACTCTTGCACACCTTGATCTGAGATAATTTGTTTCCTTGCCCCAGCAAATTTTGCCCCAAAATAGCTTCTCTTGCCCAACTTCGATTCTGAGCTTCGGAGATATATTTGTTGAATTCCAAGATATTTCCGGAGAGATTATCTTGTTTGAAAATGTTTTTCTTCTTCTCAAATTTTCAAAATTTTGAAAAATATTGCCTCCTTCTAAGTTTCACAATTGAAGCCAATCATAAAACATGAATTCATTGGATATCAAAAGAATCAAATGCTCTTTTAATCATTGATAATTACAAATCTTTGACAAATATCAAGATCGACAGGTGGGTTAGAGGTTGGCTACCTAAATTCTAAGGTGTGTTTCATCCATTGGTCCTCGTGAAGGTAATGACATACCCCTTTTTCTTGATTTGGCATTTTAATCGAAGGCGATCAAAATGACACCACTAGCATAGTCACTTGCTAAACTCTTTAGAACACTTTTGTTTCAGTTCTCTGAAATCTTCAATTTGTTCAAGCTTCGTAGACTTACCTAGTCAAGGTAGTGCAGAAATATCGGTCTAAAAACGAGAATTCTAAGTGCTCGTGTGAAGTCGACTATAACAGGCGTTCCTCAACTCCCTTAGTCCATATCATCGAAACTCCTTATTTATTAAATTTGATTTAATTTGCCATTGTTTGGCTAGCTGAATTCAGCTTTATTGTACATATTTTATAATTGCCTTTATCAGGCTAGCTGAAGGATTCATGTCGTCACAAAGTCTTCGACTTGACAACCACAGTGGAGCATACACCGGATTGCCAAATACCCGATCAATGTCATGGTTTGAATGTACTCTATTCATAAAGCCAGGGCTTTCGAGTTTCCCCTATTACCAATTGCTTTAGCGGAATAGCTCAGCTTTATTGTATACATATATATGTTTTTGTTTGTTTGTTTACGTATTCCATTTCTTAAACTCGCTGAGGAGAACCTGTTATAGTCTCGGTGTTTGTTGAAGGTCAGAAAATCTCATCGTTAGAGTTCAATTCCCAAGCAACTGACCTAAACTAGATTCATCTACTTGACCATTCCATCTGAGAAGATTATGATCATCATTGAACGTCATAAACAGAAATAATAACCAATTAGTTTTGCAATCTCATGTGCTAGTTGCCCCATTTTATCCGCTCCTAACACATACCTGAATGCCAAACCCTTTGATTGACTCTTTATGTGAACAGAAAACTAGCTCGGTCCCTGCAAGAAAATGGTATGTATTCTGGTGTACCTCTGGATTAGGATCAAGGGGTCATTGTTTTGCAGGATTCAATCTTGTCATTTGTCAAAGATTTACAACCTCAATTATTAAAATGCTTTTAATTAAAATGATATTCAAAGAATTCAAGATTAAAATTTGCTCATTGTCATTTTTTTTTTTAAAGGAAGTATTTTATTTACAATGTTCGAACGTCAAGCGACTTACAAAAATTTAAACATAAGAAGAACGAAAGAAAAACAAATTCAAACAAGATGTCACGCATGAGAATGCAACAAAATCTCCTGATGGATGCCCCGACCGACTTCCGATCAGAATGCCCCATTACACATTGAACGTTAATGTCCCTGAATCGATCAGATCTTGGACCTTGCACTTTAATGCCCTACAATTCTCAGTGGTATGCCCTGAGATCCCAATGTGATAGCTGCATATGGCATTAATATCATGGCCTTCAGGATATGGGTCAGTTCTTGGTTTGGATTGAACTGGAATCACCAGGTTGTTCTCAATTAGAACTGGGAGCAATTCCTCATATGTCATCGGAATTGGATTGATGCATGTCTTTTTACGAAAAACATTATGAGACACGGTCCCCAGATTGGTTAAATCCACTAGACTGACCTCAGCTCTTTCCTCAATGTCAGTATGGCTAGTACCACATATCTGGCCATTATTAATAGCTCTTTCAATCATTTCTCCACACATGACAATGTCAGAGAAACTCTTAGTGGCAACCCCTATCATGTAGTCGATATAAGGAGACTGTAATGTATCTATGAATATAGTGATGAACTCTCTTTCAGTCATTGGTGGATGCACTTGAGATGCAATATCCCTCCATCGTTGTGCGTACTGTCGAAAACTCTCATAATTCTTCATCCCCATATTCTGAAGCATTGTTCGATCGGGGGCCATATCAATCAAGTTCTTGTATTGGCCCAGAAAAGCACTAACCAAATCCCTCCAGGAGCGGACTTGAGAACGACTCAGCTGGTTATACCACCTAGAAGCAGGTCCAGTCAGACTATTTTGGAAGCAGTGCATCAACATCCGATCATTTTTAGTGTATCCAGTCATCCTTCGAATAAACATCGAGAGATGGACATTAGGGCAACTGGTTCCATCGTACTTTTCAAACTCAGGCATCTTGAATTTGGGCGGGAGCACCAGGTCAGGAACTAGCACTAGTTCTATTGCATCCATCCCGTTGTGAGAGCTTTGTCCTCTCATTCCCTGGAATGTCTTTCTGCACCACTGTTTCAGATTCTCCGGGATCTCGTTATTGACTCTTTTCATCTTATCAGGATTTGACATGCTGTGATTAGTAGAATTACCCTGAAGATTTATCACATTTGTACGAGCTTTAGTAGCTGATAAGCTTACATGGCGGCTTGGAAGCTTATGGGGCGAAATAATTATTTGGGGATTAGCGTGGGTTATCACACATTCGGAGGTTCCTCCGGTCGAGGAAATCTTCTCTTTGCTTCTTCCTTGGTTGAGCTCATCCATTTTTGTTACCATTTGGCCAACTAGGTCTTTTTGGTTTTGCAGGATACGATCCACAATGGTCTTTTGTATCTGCTCCATTTTAACCTCCCACTCAACTTGCATCTTTTGCAAACTCTCGTTCAGCTCTTTCTTTAATTCCTCAAATTTTGCATCCATTCTCAGTACTGTGTGAATGCAATTGCACAGTTAGAAGTGCTTCCTCAAAGTTTCCAGCAAGGTATGATTAATGCATGTAAACATGCTTAAATGAATGTTATGCAAAATGCAACGATGCAAATGCAAATGCAGAAATGTTGATCCCAACAATGAATATTTTAGAACAATTTTCACTAGAAATAAAAGTTTTCACTTTACAAGACAGTCCACTTTACAGACTTGACTTCTCTCAGATGTTGAATCTGAAATGGGTCGCTGCTTCATCTTGGATCTTCATCCTTGAAAATGATGCCCCTCAAGCGTTTTGTAAACAGACTCTTTTAATGCCCCGGTGATGCTGAAGTCAGTGCATCACTCTTCGATGAATAACGTCGGAACGATCGTAAATAATAATCTATTGCTGGATTAATCCCCAGACTTCAGTCTTAAATGTTGCACGATCTTCGAGCTCACTGCTTTGTCTCGGATCTTTGTATTTGGAACTGATGCCCCTAAAGCATTCTGTAACCTAACTCTGTTAATGCCCCAGTGGTGCGGAAGTCAGTGTATCGCTCCTTGATAAATAGCGATGAAATGATCGTAGATAAAAATCGACTGCTGGATCACTCATCGGATCAGTGGCTCATCATTTTAGTCTCGAACGTTGCACGATCGTCTTGAGCAAGTCTCCTTCTTGTACTCTGTGCATTTCTTTTTAGCCTTCGGTGCATGTCTGTGTACGCGACTGCTTGGTTGAAAACTTTTATCTCTTCTTGTGAAAATTTCTCTCGAATATCCCCTTGCTGATCAACATTTTCGCATTATGTTATGATGATGCAATGTAAAGAAGAATGAAAAAAACAAAAACAACAGGAAATAAATAAGTTAGTGCACACAAAGAAAATAAAAGAAATTAGTTAGTACAGGTAAGACAATCGATATAGATAAAAGTGTTATTAAAAGATGAATATAACACCTACCCATCATGATATCTACCCGAGCATGCTTTAAATAGATAATAGTCCTACCCGTACATGTTATCTACCCAAAATGAATAATTTCAAAAAATTGGTCCTAACCGTATGGTATCTAGTTCGTATGCTTTTATTCAAAAAGAAAACAAATTCTACGAAATTAAAACAAAAGATAAGGGTTTAGAAACACTCCTCCTTTGTGTACACCTAGTTTGGGTACCTACTGACGGACAAAGGTTCGATATGACTATACCTAGGGTGATAGTTCGACGGTTCACTATATGCTTGGTTTCGGCCCTAACGGAAAAAAGGGACTCGAATTGTCCTTGATGTCGGTGCCCCCTTGGGCTGCCAGACCCTCAATCCTTACCCATTACAGGTTTCAAACGGACCGAGTTCAATTCGAGGGGATTCACTGCCTTATACCCATACGAGGAATAAATTCCTACGAAGGTATAAGGTATGTATCCCATGGGTTATTTGCTAAAACTCATACGAAGAATAAATTCTTACGAGAGTAAAGCATTCACCCCGACTAACTTGGATCGAAGCTCGTGTCTAGAGCTCATGTTATGTGAATGCACGTGATGTGTGTGAGGAGGAACGTACCTACCTTCGACCCAAAAGGAAAACAAAACAAGGAAAAAAATGATAAAATCTTGATAAAGCTGAAAGCCAAAAATAAAATGTTAGTATGACAAAAACGAAGCAATTAAAAATTTCAATAAACGGATCATAAGTTAACTATGTACTCAAACTTATAATTTCCACTAAGACGACAATGTGTAAGCGACCTACAGCTTGACTCTCTAAAAAAAGTCCCCAGCAGAGTCGCCAAGCTGTCATAACCATTTTTTATAAACATAATTTATATTATTTTAAAACGATTACGACTTTAATTTAGAAAATTGGTGATTATGGATTAATTAAAAATTAAATTGAAAATGAGTCGCCATCGACCTTTGGGTTGGGCAGGTCGAATACCTAAGAACGTCTTTTAAAAACAATTTTAAGAAAAATAGTTTTATAAGACAAAAATTTGATCTGCGTTACCAAAGATTCACTTAAAACATGTTCGGGAGTCGGTTACGTGTGGGGAAGGATAAACACCCCTACAACTCCCAAAATTGGTACTGTGTCGCTTACACACCGTCGTAAATGATGGAAATTATAAATCGTATATAAAGTTAAAAAAATGATCTATTTATCGAACATTGATTAATTTGCTTCGAATTATTTAATTAGAGAAAATTCTTTAACTAAAAAAAAATCTCGAGATTAACCATCCTCCGTCGGGAAAGCTAACTCGTCTATTTCTTATCTTTAAAAGAATATTCCCTCATTAACAAAGATACGAATGGAATATACAAAAAACGATATTTTCATACAACAAAATAAATTGATAAAAAATAAATCGAATATACATAAAAATTTTGATGTTTACATACAACAAAATAAACTAAAATAATGAATCGAATCTAAAATGTAGAACAAAAATTGACAATTTGCATGAAATGAAATAAATTATTATTCAGAGACATTCATTACAATGTTCGGCTTAAAATAAAAAGAATTAATTAGCAAGATAAAATCAATTTTATTTCACGTTCACATTTGTTTAAATGTCGTATCGGATTACGCCGCTTCGATCAAGCGATGCTTTCCACGCCCATTCCACGAAAGACAGTTCTTGAAGATATTCGAATAAAGGACATTAAAATGAATATATAATCATAATTACTTAATAAACGGTTTTAAAAGCACAACATACCTTCATGTACGTACTAAAAACATTAGGTAACAAAGTAAATACATCAATACAACATGCACCTATATATATATATATATATATATATTGACAATAACAGTAAAATATATATACATCAACACAATACAATTATAAGTAAATATCTAAAACAATAAAACAACAAGGACTATAAGCATAAAATAAATACTTGAACCTTAAATACCACATTATATATAAGAATCAATATGCGAATGAGATTAAACATAAGGTATAAATAAATTACCCAATTTACTAATTAATACAAGTGGCCGGAATGAACACTAAATAATATCATCTGTCAAAAAAGGAATACTTAGACGAACAGCCATACGAGATCAAACATTACTTAAACCAAAGGATAACAATATGAAACAGTGACCAAAGTGTAAGTGTAACAGAATTCAAAGCTTAAAGTAAATTATGCAAAAATTCTATTCTATGACTAAAATGAAAAGAATACAAGATCAGCAGTCCAAAAGCTAAACAGATAAACAAATATAAAATAAAACAAATGTGACTAAAATAAAATATTAGACAGATTACAAAGCTCAAAATGAAAAGATAAACTTTCATTGGAATGATCAATCACAAACATTACAAAATTAAAAGGATCTAAACTGCGGTTTATCCCAAACATAAAAAACATGCGTGAGAGATTACAGAATTAAAAGGACCCAATCTGATATTAGACCCTAAAAACCCAGAACGTGCAGGTAAGCTTGCAAAACTAGGAGGACCAAATAAGCTATTTACCCTGTTTTGTTTGAAAAACACGGTGAAATGGGGTTTAAACGACGTCGTTTGGTTGTGGTCATATACCACGCTTAAGGGTTTCTAAAACCCTATTCTCTCATTTTTATTTCTTTCCCCCCTCAGCCGTGCCTTTCTCCCTCCTTCACCGAGCTCTCTCCATCATTCACCGAGGATGGAAGCTATTAACTCCCCGGCCCCTAGCATCTCTTCTCTCATCTACAACAACCCCCTAACCTACTTAAAACCCAAAACAAACCCCATTATTTCGAACCCTAACAAACCCTAGCATAAAGAAAAGACTTTACCTTCAGAGGTGGTTCCTCCTAGCTTCGACGAGGTCACTAAGGGTTGAATCTACAAGGTAAGTAAGTTGTGGTTTCGGATTTTTCTTTTTTCTCTTCGTTTTTTTCTCCTCGATTTTCTTTGTATTTTTTCTGTTCGAATGGTTTTTTTTTTCTCTCTGTCTTTCTCTGATTTATGTGGGATCTTTGGTGATAATGATGAAGCCTCTACATAGGTGAAATGATTTTCCAGATTTTGCTATGTTAAATCCCGAAAAATCGGGATTTAACTTATTTTAAAATGGGGTTTTAAATAGGTTACTGTAAATGATAACTTGGGACTGATTTGGGGACGTTTTGCACTGTAGATGACGCTGGTGACGTGGGAACGGCGGCTGGACCATCGGAGTGGGCCGGAACAGTAACGGCGGCGTGGCACCCTTTCCTCTGTTGGGCGGCTGCTGATGATATTTAGGGTTTCAAACCCTAATTACTTTGGGTTACTGAACGGGCCTGGGATTAGTATTGGGCCTGAACCGGGTCTGGGCTCCAAGTCTTGTAATTTTGGGTCGGGCTTGGTATCTGATGGGCTTCGGGTTTGAGCCTGCAAAATTTTGTAATATATTAATAATAAAATAATAAGATGACGATAATAATAATAATAATAATAATAAAATAACGAAAAAAACCCGGACAAAAACGGGTGTCTACAGCTGCCCCTCTTTGCACATTCTTGTGTTAACAAGAATAGGGCAAAGATGATAAGACAACACGTTTTTGTCTGGTTCTCTTCCATTTATACATAGAAATTGGATAATATTGGTTGTTGGGGACGACACTGCTCGTACGTGATGAAGAGTTTGGTTATCTATGGTTGACACGGCTCCTACGTGATGAAGAGATCTGGTCGGGGAATGACACGGCTCATACGTGATGAAGAGTTCTGGCCATCTAAAGGTGATAACACGGTTCCTACGTGATGAGGACGGCTGGTTATCTAGGGTGACACGACTCATACGTGATGAAGAGATCTGGTCGGGGAATGACACGGCTCATACGTGATGAAGAGTTCTGGCCATCTAAAGGTGATAACACGGTTCCTATGTGATGAGGACGGCTGGTTATCTATGGTTGACACGGCTCATACGTGATGAAGAGATCTGGTCTGGGGAATGACACGGTTCCTACATGATGAGGACGACTTGCCATTTTTAGGAGTTATGGTTTCTAGAGAAACCAGATTAAAGATTTGTTTCAAATAAACTCAAAGATGATATTTTTTTTAAAAGCAACTGTCTCAAAAGAGACAAAATTCGTTTTAAGGGAAACGACTCAAAGATGACGTTTAAAGGGAAACTGTCTCAAATGAGACAAAATTCGTTTAAAGGGAATTGATCTCAAAGATGTTTGTTTTGTTTCAAGGGAAACAAATTCAAAGATGGTAAATTTTGTTTTCCAAATAAACAAACTCGAAGATTTTTCTCACAGAAACCGTCTCGAGAGACACAAAATTTTGTTTCCAAAGAAAGAGATTCAATGATTTTTTTTCTTTTTTCAAAAGAAATTGTTTTAAGGGATAAAACATTGTTTCCAGAGAAACAAACTCAAAGATGATCTTGTTTTAAGAGAAAATGTTTCAAGAGAAAATGTTTCAAGTGAAACGACTCAAAAATGGTTTTATTTCAATTGAAACAAACTCAAGATTTTGTATTTCTAGAGAAACTGCCTCAAGGGAGTCAAAATTTGTTTTAATAAAAACAATCTCAAAGGTGGGTATTTTCAAAAGAAGTTGTCTCGAGAGACAAAATTTTGTTTCAAAGGAAACCAACTCAAAGATTTTTTCAAAAGAAATTGTCTTTAGGAGATAAATTTTTTCAAAGAAATAGACTCAAAGATATTTGTTTCAAAAGAAACAACTCAAAGATTTTTATTCAAAGGAACAGACTCAAAGATTTATCTCAAGAGAAACTGTCTCCAGAGAGACAAAATTCGTTTTAAGAGAAAAAGATTCAAAGATTGTCGATATTGTTTATATGGAAATAATCTCAAAGGTGTTTTCAAAAGTGTTTATTTTGTTTCAAATGAAACAATTTCAGGATTTGTTAAAGGGGAAACTGTCTCGTGCGAGACAAATCAGCTTTGAAAATCTCAAGTGATATTAATTTTGCTTTAAGTACAACAACCTTGAAATTTGTATTATGAGAGAAAATGATGTCTCAAGCGAGACGAAATTTGCTTTAAGATATAGTCTCAAATGAGACAAAGTTTGTTTTTGAGGAAACGATCTCAAGTGAGATCAACTTTGTTTAATGTGAAACAAATTCGAAATTTGGATCTCAAAGGGAAAAGGTCTCAAGCGAGACGAAATTTGTTTTAAAAGAAACGAAATTGCTTTAAGAACATTCATGGCACATCTGCGCTTCCAGAAGCTGTAAAAATTATTTGCAGCGCTAATTTCCTGTGCCGAAATGTGGAACTCAACAACATTGATATTACGTATAGTGGACCGAAAGGACCTGCAGTATCCTTATGTAAAAATGTTAAACCTACACTTACAGGCAAACAAAATCCGCCTGCATGTTCTGCCACTGGAGCAGAAACCAGTAGCCTCTCAAGAAAACTCATGAACTAAATCATTTTATGTAAATAAGTTTATTTCATTATGATTTAATTTTTATGAATAAACTATTTCATTTTTGGGTAAGCTGACGTAAGTGTACTAATGATAATCAACTAGGAATCGGTTGTAATATTCATCCAGTCGTTATTCTCAGTCATCTTTCACACTCAAATAGCCTATCAGTTCCCTTTAGTATATTATTTCATTTTCGAAAATTAAGAAATCAAATCAAGGAAGGAGAGAATTAAGGTGGCTAAATTAATCAAGCGAGATTTAAGGGATTCAAATCAAGAAAAACCTCATTTTAATGGGCTGGAAATCAATCAAATCAAGGGAGCTTAAATCAAATGAATATCCTTTATTCCTTTTTCTTTGGGCGGCCACCATTATATAAAAAGGGTTTAAATAAAGCCAGAGATGTTTACCATCTTCAATTTTATCTTTTATTGGACAGTCACCATTACGGGAACAAGAAATACCTTGGCTTGGGACATTGAAATTGACTTACAACGTGGCAAGAAAACACACCAGGTAATTTTTTATTTATAATTTTCTTATGTTGCTCATCTCTTTCAGATTTTTCGATGATGATTTTTGATTTTTTTATGGCGGATGATATTTACCAGTCATGAACTAATTTTAGTTGGCTTGAATTTAATTTGAATTTAGTATTTTTATTGTGAATGATGTTTGATTTATTTTATTATCTATTTTCTTTATCCATTTTTTCTGATTATTAAGATTTATGTTAAAAGGGTGATTCTTAGTCATCGTTCACACGCAGACAACCTATTAAGTCTCTCTACCAATTTATCCTTGATGAACTTGAAATTTTCTATGAAGCATCAGAGTCTGAAGTGGTTAATGTTAAGAGGGTCCTTAGGGTTTTCAAGCTAGCTTCGGAGCTTCAAATCAACTTAAAAAAATTAGGCTTTTTGGAATCAATGTTGAAATTTCAAAAAATTAAAAATTGGGTTGTTAGTATCAATTGTTCCAAGGGCTTTTTTTCCTTCGGATTATATTGGACTTCCTCTTAGAGTCGAAAGAAATTCTGCTTCTCTATGAAGCCCAGTTATCAACTTGATCTCTCAAAGACTTGTAGCTAGGAATTAAATCTTCTTTCATTTTGAGGTAGGCTTACTATGATCAAATTCGTTCGTTCTTATCTGTCCATATATTACATGTCTATGTTCAGAATGCATGTATCTGTTTACAACCGTATGGTTTGTCTTGTATCAAACTTTCTTTTGGGTTGTTTGCTGGATAAAAGAAAAATCCACTGGATTAAATGGGCTTTATGATATCTTTCGACCCATGCTAGGGGTTTGGGTTTATCAGATTTTGATAACATTAATCGAGTTCTCTGGGAAAATGGGTGTGAAGATTTGGCTAAAAATAGGACTCTTTGTGGAAAAAAGGTAATATCTTGTAAATATAATATTGAGGATTGTATCTTATTTACTCTTTGTGATCACCATAGAAATATATCTCGGCATTGGAAGAGCATGCTTAAATCTTTTTATTCATATGACTCGATGTGAAGATTGGAGATATGCCTCTTTCTACTAAATTCCTGTGGTCTAGATGATGATGATATCGACATCCTCGACACCAATATTACCATTGGTCTCTCAAATGGTATTCCAACCAACTATTGACTTCTCTAACAGAGTTCAATCCCTTGCTATCAAAAGCATGGAACTCACCCTTGTGGTCAAAAGGGTGGGCTCCAACACATTTAAGAATCGTATATATAATATATAGAAGCCGACATTCCCCTCAAATTGATCGACATTGAGAATGATTTTTTTTTCTTGTAAAATTTAATGATTGTGGTAATTATCTCAAAATTTTGACGGAAGGTCCTTGGACTATTTTCGGCCACTACACCACCGTCAAAACTTGTTATGTTGATTTTAACCCTTTCTACCCCAAGTCCTCTTATGGCTTGGATCAGGCTCTCCAAACTTCCAATCACTCTTATAAACGAAGCTTTATCGAAGCTATTGGAACAAAAATTGGTTCAGTTATCAAAATGGATTTTTCAAACTGACAATGGTTGCAGAGGCCGGTACACCCTCATGGTTATCAGCGTTAATCTTTGCAAACCTCTAATCTTAAAGTATATCATTAATGACCGTCTCCAACTAATTGAATACGAATCGCTCCCAATGGTTTGTTTCAATTGTTGGATTTATGGTCATCTCAAGGATATTTTCCCGAAATTGCAAGCTTGGAGTAATGCTTCTCCCATGTAGCAAGAGAATAGCGACCCTCTTCATTCGATACCGCAGAACCACACTCTGACACCGAAGAACTATACTACGACTGTGAAACGAAAGAATCAACCATCACGAGAAAATAATGCCACCAATCAGGTTGATAAGCTTATGAGCTTAACTATTCTGAAAAATAATCTCGTTTTTGAAAACAATCCCAACAATCAATCAAATGATACTAATCCATAGTAATTATTGGAAGGTAATATAGAATAAAAGAATCTTTATCGAAGTTATTGGAACACAAATTGGTTTAGTTATCAAATTGGATTTTTCAAACTGACAATGGTTGCAGGGGCCGCTTTGCCTGCATGGTTATCAGCGTTAATTTTTTGCAAACTCCTAATCTCAAAGCTTGTCATTAATGACTATGTCCAACTCATTGAATATGAATCACTCTCAATGGGTTGTTTCAATTGTGGGATTTATGGCCATCTCAAGGATATTTGCCCAAAATTGCAAGCTCATAATAATTCTTCTCCCATGTAGCAAGAGAATAGCGACCCTCCCCATCTGATACCGAGGAACTATACTCCAACACTGTAGAACCAAACTACGACTGAACCATTTGGCCCTTGGATGCTTGTAAAATGAGATAATCAACCATCACAAGCAAATCATGCCACCAATCAAGCTAATAAGATTATGAGCCCAATTATTCTGAAAAATAATCTCGTTTTTTTAGAAGAATCCCAACAATCATCAAATGATACTAATCCATAGTAATTATCGGAAGGTAATATGGATGTTGTTTCTAAAGTTACTCCTCCTTCATATTCAACACAAGATAACTTTGATCTCAAAGATGTCTCGATTCCTATTCAATTCTTTAATGACAAAGCCAAAAAGTAAAGCAACCACCTATGTTAGGAAAATTATTCCATCTACAACTTAAAAAGTTATAATTTAGCTATAAAATTACCTCAAAATAATCATGCAGTATCCGTACACGGTACACGTACTTTGTCTTTTAGTTGATCAGAAGCTTCAAGACTATACATGACCGCTCTAAGCATCAGGCGATCCACCTTGATGATGGTAATTATACCTAAATTCCAGCTGTTGCACTTTCTGGGGAGACAAATGTTGATGGCAAGGACATGGTTGAATAATCCACGTTTCGTGGACCTCTTCTTCATCTATTTTCTTATGAATCTTATGATTTTTATGTGGAATACCGAAGGGTGTGTTCACTGTAAATATAATTGTGTTGCTCGTCAATTTATTGGGATTCTAGCCTGGACATTGTGGGTTTTGTTGAGCCTTGAATTAGCATGGATAATGCTAACAGGGCTATTGATGCTCTTAAGATTCCTAATTCCATTAGAGTTGAAGCTAATGGTTTTGCTGGTGGGATTAGGATTGGTTGGTTTGATATCATCCATGTAGATATCCTTTTTTTGTCATTTTCAATTCATTAATTATAGAATTTGGACTGAGACCGATAATTTCTCTTGCCTCGCCACCTTTATCTATGCAAGTCCCCATTCCTCCAAGCGAGCTCCCCTTTGGAATTACCTTCGTGATCTTTCTCAGCACATTTTACAACCTTGGATCTTTCTTTGTGATTTTAATACAATTCTTTCCCCAGATGAAAGGAAGGGCTCGCGTAACATTTCCAAACCCGACCAGCACTTTGCCAAGACTATTTTTGATGCAAGTCTCCATGACCTTGATTTCAACGTTCATAATTTTACCTGGTGCAGGGGGAATTGTGTAGTTCATCTTGATCGAGGTCTATGTAATGACCATTGGCTGGTAGCATTTCCTGAAACCTCTGTCTCCTATCTTCTTAGAATAAAGTCAGATCTTCATCCTATTCTAGTTGAGTTTGGGAAACCTCCAACCCGTCACAAAAAAGGCAGTTTCATTTTTTCTCGGGTTGGCTCCTTCATGAAAATTTTGGACCATTTGTTGCTGATAATTGAGACTGTTCTAGCTCTATTTCTGATGTAGTTAAAATCTTTAGTAAGGCTATTGATTCTTGGAGCACCATTTTTTTGGGTTCTATTATACGTCACAAGAAGTCTATTATGTTAAGACTCTATGGCATTAAAAAAGTATTGACCGGAGACGCAACCCCTTTCTTATCAATTTGGAATCTCAACTTCAGCTTGATCTTGAAAAGACTCAACCAGGAATAACTTCTCTGGAAACAAAACTCTCGTATGGATTGGATTGCTTCTGGTGACAGGAACACTTCATACTTCCACAAACGAACTATTATGAATAGACTGAACAACCGTATCTCTTCAATCCAGCTGCTTTCCGGCGAATGGTACTCTGATGAAGAAACTATACACGAGGAAGCTATTCAATTATTTAGAAATCTTTATTTTGTAGGCAGCATTACCTCGTGCAAATTCCCTCTCTCTACCTTTTCTTGATCATCAATACTGAAGAATTACAGAGGCTTGCTCGAATTCCATATCATGAGGAAATAAAAAATGCTCTCTTTGCCATGTCTCCCCTCAAGTCCCCTGACATTGATGCACTCCATGCCTTATTCTACCAGAAGCATTAGGAAATTATCAATCCTTCAGTCACATGTATGGTTTACTCTGTTTTTTGTTGGATCGGACATCAAACCTGCTCTTAATCGCACCATCATTGTGCTTATTCCAAAGGTGTCTAATCCGTCTTCTTTTAAGGACTTTCATTCTATATTGCCATGCTATATTTTCCCCCATCTTATTGCACCTAATCAAACTAGCTTCATTTTTGGACGCAATATTACTTATAATGTGATTATCAACTTGTAAATTATCCATTCGATGAAATTTAAAAAAGGGAAAGATGGATGGATGGCTCTGAGAATTGATCTAGAAAAGGCTTTTGATCACATCCGTTGGGATTTTATATTTTTTTTTTTGCTCGACAAGATAAAATTTATTAAACAAAAATCTAAGGTAGGAACCTCATTAAAAACCTCCCTTTACCTAGATGGAGTAGGTGAGCATAGAACACCTCGGAAGTTCTCGCACCAAGACAACAAACATGACACTCAAGCCACACCCATGCTCAATATAAATAGCAGACCCAAGTTTTGAATAACATAACACTAACCTAAGTGAGAACCACAAATCATCAGACTAACACCATGCTTAGGTGGAGTAACAACCCTGAAGATGACCAGCTAGAGTGAACCAAAAATACAACTCTACTTAGGCTAATACATACATGCAAGACAAATTTACAACAATACCAACCTATTCTGAATAGCTACAGAAGACACCTAACCAGAGAAAAGCTATACATGATCATTCTTCTTCTGCCTTCATCTAGTGTCACGAGCAACAAGAGTTTTCTTCATTCTTCTTTACATGAAGTTTAACAAGTCTCGAACGAAAAACAATCCATCACGTCCATAATACCGCTGCCAATAGAAAAAACCGTGGACTTTTCTTCACACCTTCAAAATATCAAGGTCACGAGCAAAAGGAGTTCTACCGATGATGGCACTCTCTTAGCCAAATAAAAGTACATTCCCCAAAATCAAAACGAACCACCAAATACTCGAGAAACCAAAGCTAATTAACCAAATAGACTTGCTTTATCCTGAACCCAACCAATTAATGCATATAATCAATCAGACACTTTGATCCACCCACTTTAAAATGATAACCAGTAAAATACCGCTGAAGAGAAATTCCTTAATGATGATAAGAACATAGAGTAAAAAGTACCTTGAAAATAGAATTCAAAACTATCTACACAAGCCTGCACTCCAAGGACTCTTCTCTAACCAAATGCAAGCATAGCCTCCCAACCATGCACGAAAGGAGGCAAAATCTTCCATGTGGAACAAAAGAATGTTTTGAGACACCCAAATTGCTTCATTGCAAAAAATAACGTAACTTGAACTTACACATAGATGCTTCGTTTTCTCATTTACAAGCTCCTGATATGAATTAAAACACTTACACTTCCACCCTATTCAATTTAGCATTGTTCTTGTAGCTATTGCTTAATATCCGTAGGGCCATCACCTTGACATATTAAACTGCAGAAAATCCTCCTAAAGGATGCTATGCTTGACATTGAATAACCAATCGATCTGATACAATCGAATAGCATAGAAAAAAACATCAGATGAACCATGCTAAAAATTCTTCAACTTACCAGATAACAATAAACTTCAATCGGACTGCACGATACTAGATTAAACCCAATTAACATACCTCCATACAGAGCTATATACATGTCAGCTAAAACTTTTAGAACACAGTATGATGCCATCATTGTTACCTGTAAATATTTCCTTGGTGATTGATGTCAAGCTCAACTCCTTACTCCTTTTTCCTACGTGTGAAAATCATCACTCGCTAAGTATACACTTAGTGAGAAAATCATATGAATATTTAAGGCAATGCAACACATAAATTTAAATGAATAACCATATTCAATGCAATATGATCACTTATCTGTATTCCAACTATGTTACCATATATTAACATGATATAACCGAATATCAAATTTCTTACCAATATACTTGACATTTATTCCACAAGCTCGTAAGCTTATTTGTCTGTTTATCATTTATTAACCAATAAACCATAACCCAATTTAAACCCTGAAGACCATGGGTATTCAAGTCAAATACATGCACCGTGGTGCTAAACCTGTACTAAGCTTATGCTCTAGTTCTAATCTGGAAATGACACATAAGGTCATGCCCACCACTTACACTAGGTTTACACTCTAGTGCTGATTCGGATATGACACATAAGGTTGTGCCCACCACCTACACCTAATGTCCTTACACACTAGTGTTGATATAAACCTGCAGCTGCTATACTCTATGGCATGCCAACTATACCCAATCACTCAATGACTTACTTGGGCATACAGTCTATTTTATTGGATCCATCCATGGCAAAGTATATTATCATAATTTAACATTGGGTAGTTCATACCAGAATTAACATTCGCAATAAACATCATATATTTATAACCAGTGATAAATGCGTTTTATATTCAACATTTGACATATTTAGAATATGTCAAATATATTATAAATGACATAAATATCATGTCAATATAAACAAGGTAGACTTATCGCAAGTCCTACCCAAGGATGTATAAAACATCCATGTATAATATTATGCATGCATTGCACTCATTTTGAAATTATATACAAGTCAAAATATATGTCTCGCTAAGCTTTAACTTGATTCTTTTCTTTTAATTTGGTTCAATCCCAAAATTTATCATAATATAATGTTCTGGCAGTTTGCACTACTTTTAAAGAAATATTATTATGTATTAATATACACATTTAAAAATTATTCCATTTATACAACCGGAAACTAGACTCAAATAACAATCTATCCATATAAGGCACTCCTAGTTCAATTTGTACAATTTATGGTGAATTTTCAAAGTTGACCGACATAATCTGTTTCCAGCAGAATCTGTTACCCCGTTTTCTGAACTATCATCGGTTAAAAATTCATATCTTTTTATACAGCTTGAAATCAGTTTCCGTTTGTTCTAAACAAAACTAATCTGATATAAAAATCTAACGGTATAAAAATTTATCCTCTAATCATTTTTGTAGAATTTATGGTGATTTTCTAAACTTACTGTCTAGAACATAAATTCCAAGCAGATTTCACCAATTTGCATTTTCAACTTGTTCACTTATTCTATTAGCTCACCAAATGCACATATATGCATGCATCACAAATAACATAACACTTTAGGAGTCACTCCTTACCATAGTAACTATGTCACTAGCTCATAACAAGACAATGTTTGTTCGATAACATAAGTACAAATTAAATTTGCACTCACATGGTGTCCTCATCTTGCAACCTTCCTCAGAATTTCCCATTTCATCCTTAAACTTCTCCTTAGCTTTAATAATATATGATCTTGATTTCAAGCACTCAATCTAAATGAACATCATTACCAAACATATACAAATTCAAACCAAATGTTAGAATCTTACTAACATAGATATACTTTGGAAAATAAATTCTGAACAAATTTTCTGATGCTTATTCGATACAATTTCCATGTCACAACATAAATATTGACCTTAATACTTCTAATTGACCACTCAAGTTCATTTTTTATCCCAACTTCACATAACATTTTCACTTAAGCTCCCAACCTTTCCATATTTATGATTTAAACCTCAACTTTTACAAGCTTTCCAAAATAATCCAATTTCAC
Organism: Hibiscus syriacus; assembly: GCF_006381635.1. NCBI lineage: Eukaryota > Viridiplantae > Streptophyta > Magnoliopsida > Malvales > Malvaceae > Hibiscus > Hibiscus syriacus. The sequence continues at coordinate 476,369 of NW_024063016.1, forward strand.
ATCCTAACTTCAATTTCAACACTCAAACATTAATTTCCAGCATAGTAAATCAAATATTTAACAATTACACAACAATCCATAACTTTCCCAAAATTGTTAATTAAGTCCCCCAACTTTCATAAAATTACAGAATGGTCCCCAAATTTTTTTAAGGCTTGTAAAATACTTCCTACATCAATTCCAGTCCTTACATAATTTTTCCAAAATTTTTCTTATCCATTTAAGCCAAGGCTGAATGATGTGAACTGATTCAGCATCATATTCATCCTTGTATCTCCAACCTTTCATAATATTCAAAGGGGGACTTTCTCTAACGTATTATTTTCCTACACTATGATTATGATAACTATATTCATAATACATGACTCATATCTCATTTATGACATAGATATATTTATATACATATATTACATTTGTAGCTATGATGATAATATTTCATTCATTATTATATGATGCGTGAAGTTATTATTATATCCTTAGCTCACATCTTTATACTTAATATTTATTACTTTAAATACTTACCTTATATTATGTTTTCTTTTGAAGGTACATTCGGCCACACCTAAGGGAGCTGATTTGAGCTGAATGATGAAAGCTACAGCAAGGGAACTCATATAGGGACACTTAGGAGAGCATAAGGAACCCTTGGTGAAAAGTTGTCCAGAGACAAGTGAGCTCATAGTTGGGTTGAGGTGAAGATTCGATCTAGAAGATGACTTCAATTTAGCTAGGGAGTTACACCATCAATATTACCACTCAGAATACTTCAAATATGAGTCAAGTCAAATTTTCAAAAATCGTATCGTTTCGTGAAGAGATTTCTTTCCAGGAGGTGACTTTTCAAAAGGAGCTTCCATAACACTCACCATGTTACAACTCACCTATGGCTAGCTCACCTCCAACTCATTCACCTTAGAACTAGCTCAAATATGAAAGGTTATCTTCCAATAATTGTGACCTTTCGTGAATGTTGTTGTTCATGAAGATTCCCTTTCATCAAGTTGCACGTTGGTGAAGAGATCTCATTAAATAGAAGCCTAAATCACAAAGAGGTATGAGACAAGCATCATGACCATTCGACCAACCCCCACATGCCATGCACATGAAGTCTTTGGCACCAACTTGAACCAGCATGTCACCATTTGACCAAGGAAGATTCCACGCATGTTGGCCGAATCAACATACCTCCTTTGAAGAGTTAGCTGAACCATCACCAAGCCCAAAGGACTTATTCTTTCAATTAAATAATTATGTACATTCATATACTTAGTCGAATCGATAGATGTCTATTTGACCAAGCCTTTAATTTCCTATAAATAGGAAAGGCTTCATAATTTGTAATGATCTCATTCAATATATAAATTTCTCTTTGTGAGTTAATCTCTTCAAAGTTCTTTAAGAACTCTATCGATTAAGCAAGTATATTTCTATACTTGTGGCGTCATTCTTTCCATATTTTGATTCTTTTAATTCCTAGATTTCATATCTAGTGGGTTTGAGAAACCATTACCATCCCTCAAGCAAGTTTGTGATGACTGGGGTTGTGATCCTTAGCATAGCTTCTTCTTTGGCGTGTTTGATATACAAACTTCATCACCATCTTCCATTATCATTCATTCAACTTCAACACCATCATTCATCTTCCATTGAAGGCCACAAACAACATAATCTTCAATATACTTCTGCAACCAAAGTTTTCTTCCCTTTTATTCATTTTATTTATTATTTTAATTACTTATTCGTTTCATTATATCCTTACTAATCATTTTACTTATCTTTTTTTTTGCAGCCATACTTGCAATTCAAGGGCATCGCTTTTGTCATTACTAGCTCGGGACAACAATAAGGATGTCTATTTACTTCATTTAAAAGGTGTAGATTCGCTATACATCAAGCAGTATTCAGAGCATAGTTGGATTGACAAAAAAAAGTGACATTGGCGTGCATCAAAAAAAAAGTTCAAAAGGAAATCAAAGCTCTGAAAAGGTACAGTAAGTGTTGTTCTTGGGTTGTAACTCACCCATTCCTTCTTTGCTTTCATTCTTTTTCCTAAACCATTTCATTCTTTTTATTTCCTTTCCTTAAACCATTTTTTATCTTTCCATTTTTTTCTCTTTCTGTCATACTAACCTATATTGCAGCCGATGCACACAAGAGAGAAAGAAATTATTCTAATCTTGAGTTTGTTCTTTAAAAGGACCTAACAAGAGAGATAAAGTGGAAAAAGGCACACTGAGTGAGTGAGATCAAAAGGAGAATAGTTAAAAGCCAAGATATATTCTCGAGTGTAAACACGAGCGTGAGTGGAGTGAAATCTAAATTTTATTTGGAGTCACCAAGTGAGGCTTTGTGAGTGTGTTGTTAAGGTTTTGTTTATTTATTATTATTACTAACAATGTCTCAAAGTCCTTCCGGAGAAAATGCAGGACAAACAAACTTGCAAATGCAAGCATTAATTGGCGAAATGATGCGAATGTTTCGTGAATAGTTTGATGCACTTCATAAAAAGATGGATGAACATCAAGATATAACACAAGCTCGAAACAATTATGCTCCAAGGAGAAAACAACCTCTCTAAGAAGATAACGTTCTAGATAACTATGATGAAATAGAGCAAGTAATGTTACAAGGACCCAGGTGTGCTAATGTTGATGACAACATTAGTAACATCAAGATCAAAATTCCTTAATTTTAAGGGAAAACTGATCCCAAAGCCTATCTTGAATGGGAAAGCAAGGTGGAACATGTTTTTAGTTGCTACAACTATTCAGAATTGAAGAAAGTTAGATTGGTGGCCATGGAATTCATAGATTATGCTTTGATATGGTGAGATCAAGTTGCTATAAGCAGAAGGAGGAATGGAGAAATACCAATTTCAACTTAGCATGAAATGAAAGGTATAATGAGAAAATGTTTCATTCCTATTCATTATCACCGAGATTTGTTTCAGAAATTTCATAATCTCAAACAAGGCCAAATGAGTGTGTAGGACTACTATAAAGATATGGAAGTGGTAATGATCCGAGTCAATATTGAGGAGGACCGTGAAGAAACCATGGCTAGATTTCTTTCTGGACTTAATCTAGAAATTGCCAACACTTTGGAGTTATACCATTACATTAAAATAGATGAAATGGTGAAAATGGCAATGAAGATAGAAAGGCAAATATGGAGAAGACATACATCTCGCAATGTTATGTTTACACCTTCAAAATGGAGTAAAAACAACTAGAAGAAATCAACTCCTACTTCTAACAAAGAGCATGTCAAATCTTCCAAGGCTCAGCAAGTGAACAAAGATAACAACCGAGGAAAACAAACAAATAAACATTCAAGGGACATTCAGTGCTTTAAATATCATGGGAGGGGGCATGTCTCTACATAATGTCCCAACCGGAATACAATGCTTCTACTTGGGAATGGCGAAATTGAGTCCGAGCCTGAAGAAGAAATACAAGAAGATGCCAATGAAGAAGCAGAAATTGAGGCTCTCGTTGAAGGAGAAATCCTGGTAATTAAAAGAAGTTAGAGCACACAAGTAACAGAGGACAATGCACAAAGAGAAAATATCTTTCACACCTGATGCCATGTGAATAACAAGGTTTGTTTCATGATCATAGATGGCGGAAGTTGTACCAACGTAGCAAGCACAATCATAGTGGAAAATTCTTGGATTAAAAACTATGAAGCATCCAAATCCATATAAGCTACAATGGCTCAATGAACGAGGAGAACTCAACTCTAACAAACATGTGATAGTTCCTTTTTCGATTGGATAGTACAAGGATGAGGTTATTTGTGATGTAGTTCCTATGCATGCTAGCCATATACTTCTTGGGAAACCATGGCAATATGATAAAAGAACTATCCATGATTGTTTCAATAACCAATACTCATTCAACCATGGAGGAAAGAAGATTGTCCTTACTCCTTTGATGCCGAGAAAAGTTCAGAGTGATCAACTTAAAATGAAACAAAGCATTGAGACAATGAGAAAAGGAAAGACATCATCAAGCAAGGAGAAAAATTATCAGAAAAAAAGTGTTTATTCATCTAAGTGCTTGATACGAGAATGCCTATTGATGATACGTAAGATAGAATATAATTATTCTAACTTTGAAAATGCAGAATTGTTCTTTGACTTACAGGACATTCTAAGCGACACGATTTGTCAAATTAGAATACTAGGAGACGTGACCTTTAAAAATTCAAGAGATATGTCTAATGAGAGGCAAAATGATGTAATTATTCATTCAAAAGATGTGACTTTAGGAGAAACAAAAGATGTGACTCATGAAGATTCAAAGGGTGTTCCTATTCAAATTCTGAGAGTTATAACCATTCATGATTCAATTAAAAATACCTATTAGAGAGCCATGGAACATGACTTTTGGGATTCTAAGGAACATAAATGGTTGTCATTTATTATGACAGCCATTTCTTCAAAATAATATGTCTTCAAAAGAAATGCATTGTGACCATCCAGCAAACATAGGCAGGGAGTATTCTTTTCACTTATTTATCATTAATCATCATCTTACTTATGAAATTCTCTTTTCTATTTAGGACTTTAAAATTCATAACATTTTTTCAAAAGGCATGAATCGTGAAAAGAATCTTTTAATAAAGGTACCAAATCACTTAGAAATATTCTTTTCAAAGGGACATGTCTCAGACAAGTGCCTATGGAGAGATCACCATTGATAACAAGGCAACATCTATTGGATGGAAGAACACTAGGGAGAAGCCACATTTTGATTTGAGGACAAATCACTTAAAAGAGGAGGGGATGATGTGAACCGATTCAGCATCATATTCATCCTTGCATCTCCAACCTTTTATAAGATTCAAATGGGGACTTTCTCTAACTTATTATTTTCCTACACTATGATTATGATGATTATATTCATAATACATGACTCACATCTCATTTATGACATAGATATATTTATATACATATATTACATCTATAGCTATAATGATAATATTTCATTCATTATTATGTGATGAATGAAGTTATTATTATAGCCTTAGCCCACATCTTTATATTTAATATTTATTACATTAAATACTTATCTTATATTGTGTTTTTCGACCACACCTAAGGGAGCTAATTTGAGCTGAATGATGAAAGCTATGGAAAGGGAACTCATATAGGGACACTGAGGAGAGCATAAGGAACCCTTGGTGAAAAATTGTCCAGAGACAAGTGAGCTCATAGCTGGGTAAAGCTGAAGATTCGAGCTAGAAGATGACTTTAGTTCAGCTGGGGAGCTGAACCATCAACATCACCACTCAAAATACTTCAGATATCAGTCAAGTCAAATATTCAAAAAATTGTACCTTTTCGCGAAGAGGTGACTTTTCATAAGGACCTTCCATAACACTTACCATGTTACAACTCACCTAAGGCCAGCTCATTCACCTTAGAACTAGCTCAAACATTAAAGATTACCTTTTAATAATTGTGATTTTTCATGAATGTTGATGTCCACGAAGATTTCATTTCATCAAGGTGCACGTTGGTGAAGAGATCTCATCAAATAGAGGCCTAAATCAAGAAGAGGTATGAGGCATGTATCATGACCATTCGGCCAGTCCCCACATGCCATGCACATGAAGTCTTTGGCATCAACTTGAACCAACATGTTACCATTCGGCCAAAAAAGGTTCCGTACATGTTGGTCGAATCAACACGCCTCCTTTAAAGAGTTAGTTGAACCATCACCATGCCCAAAGGACTTATTATTTCAATTAAAGAATTATGTACATTCATGTACTTAACCGAATCAATAGACGTCTATTTGGCCAAGCCTTTCATTTCCTATAAATAAGAAAGGCTTCATCATTTTTAATGATCTCATTCAATATATAAATTTCTTTTTTGTGAGTTAATTTCTCTTCAAAGTCTTTAAGAACTCTATCAATTAAGAAAGTATATTTCTATACTTGTGGCTTCATTCTTTCCATATTTGATTATTTTAATTCCTAGATTTCATATCTAGTGGGTTTGAGACACCATTAACATCCCTCAAGCAAGTTTGTGAAGACCGGGGTTGTGCTCCTTAGCATAGCTTCTTCTTTGGCGTGTTTGAGATACAAACTTCATCACCATCTTCCATTCTTATTCATTCAACTTCAACACCATCATTCATCTTCCATTGAAGTCCACCAACAACATTATCTTCAATATACTTCCACAACCAACTATTTCTTACCTTTTATTCATTTTATTTATCATTTTAATTACTTTATATATTTTATTATATCCTTACTAATCAATTTACTTATCTTTCTTTGTTGCAGCTATACCTGTAATTCAAGGGCATCACTTTTGTCATTCCTAGCTAGGGATAACAATAAGGTTGTCTATTCACCTCCTTTGAAGGGTTTAGATTCACCATACATCACCGAATACTTCAAAGTTCCAAGACTAGGGTTTTCATGATTTTTTTCGGTTTTGATTCGATTCAAGCATGAAATCAACTTCGATTCAACCTTATACAATCTCTACAATCAAAGCTCTAACTTAATTTCATCTAAACACATCTTTCCCCTAAAGATAGGGTTTGGTCGAAACTTTATATGTTCATATGATCATGTACAGGTGATTTTAATCATCAATCATGCTTGGAAATGATTCTACAACCTCAATAACATCAAAATTCTTCATCAATTCCTTAAACCCTAATGTGAACATAAACCCTAGAATTTGGGATCTTTGAACACAAACCAAATTAGCAAACAATAATGGTACCAAATGATATAGTTTTTCTAATAGAATAATTTTCTATTTCACGGTATGATCCAAAATCCAAAGGAAATTACTCAAAAATGAAAAATGAAAATTCTCTTACCTTGTTCATGGGGAGCACGAAATGTTGGCTGAAAATGGCTAAGTTTTCGTGAAATTGCTAATGAATTTCATGTTAATTTGGCCTTAATTTAAGCTTAAATGAATTAAAAATTCTTCTAATGTGAAATGTCCATTTTACCATAATGAAACTTGATATTTACCATAATATCAATCCACATAACCCTTATCATCTTCCAAAATCAAATATTGACAAAATATTTCACCATTTACAACTTTTCCCATGCAATCTTTCCTAAATTTCAATTTTGTCATTTTCATCCAACAGTCCAAATTGAACATGAAAATAAATTTCTCAAATCCAATGATCCATATTATTTCCCATCATTTTAGTATGTGGAAATAATATTTATAAGCTTAATTTATCATTCTATAATTTTTCTCAAAATTTCTATTCGATCTGATAAACCAAATTTTTACCTGACTTTAACACTTTCTAGTTTTTAACACAATTTCCAGATTAAGAATCTGATTTCAATAAAACCCACTCTCAAGTGTAAACTATCCATTTATGGAATAAAAATTCTTTTAGGAAAATTACCACTTAGGTCCTTAAACGTTTCCTAATTTTTTACTTTGGTCATCAAACTTTCAAATTTTACATTTTGGTCACTAACCAAAATTTTGGGGTATTACAATTCTTACCCCTTAGGAAAATTGTCCTCGGATTTTCATTACATACATAATGTAAATAGATAAGGATATTGCTTTTTCATATCATGTTCTTTTTTTCCCAAGGTGATCATTTAAGAAATACTTCTTTATCACATTTCTGGTATTCAATCTCTTTTCTTTGCAAGTATGCGCAAGAGTTTTGTCGACAATTAAATGATATTTTCCCATTAGAAGGTCCATTGTAACTCGTTCCTACTCCCACATTATGGATAGAAATCGGTTATTATATTTCAGAAGGCATTTGATGATTTACTTTAACTCACTAACATGTCAGTCGTTTAGAAACAAAATCGATGATAACGCTTTTCATACAGACTTATAAAATCTTTCCTCGATAATATAAACACTTGTTAGACTTAACCTTAAAGTCTTTAGTACATCCTTTTCCTGCTTGTTCTATCTTTGACAAACACGATAATTTTCATATTTTCTTTTAAGATCCTTTATTCGATCTAGCAACACAGGCTTTAAATTTAATTCTACAATCAAAACACCATGTTTCTTTAAATACAATCACATATTCAAAACTCTCAGAATATAAATATCTTTCGGCTTTATCATATCAGCCACCATATTAACCTTTCCTATTTGCAGTTGATAAGCACATCATCATTTTTTAAGGAATCTAATTCATTTCCTTTCTTTTAACACCTTCCAGTCAATACATACTTTTGATTTTTTTAGATCTGTATAAATATAGAGTCACTCACCATATAGATAGTGGTGTTATATCAACAAAGTAAACACAACTATTTTCAACTCGAGATCATGAGTCAGATAATTTTTTTCATGATTCTCTAGTTGCTTTGAAGCATAAACCAAAACTTTTCCTCTCATACGAACACGTATCCTGAACCAGTATAAGACGCATTACTATAATTCACATAATCATTTCCATATTCTAATTATATTGACCTTGGAGCTTATGCTAATATTATTTTTAACATCTCAAAGTTTTCTAGGCACTTAACATTCCAAATGAATAACATGTCTTTCCTCAATAGCTTGGTCAGAGGGAATATAATCATCAAAAAGTTCTTTATGAACCTTCTATAATAACCAACAAAAGTCCCAAGAAACTTTGAAATTAAAAAATAATCTTTAGAATTTATCATTTGACTATATCTCATGCTTCCTTGATATCTATTCTTATTCCCTTAGTCGAGTCCACATGACCAAGTAATACAACCTTAGAAAACCAAAATTTACACTTGGTCAACATAGCATGCAATTTCTCTCGAATAGTTGGAAGAGCTATACAAAAATCGACATCATGCTCTTCCCTAGTCTTACAATAGATCACAATAACATCAATGAACACTAACACCAATAAATCCAAGATTAACTAAAATACTCAGTTTATCCAATCCATAAGTGTCACAGGAACATTTGTTAACCCAAACGACATTATCGCAAACTCATAGTGTTTATATCGAATTCTGAAAATTGTCTTAGGAAGATCAGACTTGGGAGACACCAATACACCCTTTTAACTAATGAAAAGGTTATCAATCCTCGGAAGAGGATACTTATTCTTCTTTGTAACCTTATTTAACAGATGATAATCTATACATAATTTCATAGACTCATCTTTGTTTTTCACAATAACACTAGTGTATCCCAGATGACACGTTTAGTCTTGTAAATTCCCGTTCTTAACAATTCTATTAACCATGCCTTTATTTCTCTAAGCTCAGTCGGAGACATTTGATACGGAGTTATAGAGATAAACACAATATCTAATAGCATCTCTATTTTACTTTATACATCTCAATCTAGAGGTAATTCAGGTAACTATTGCAGATACACAATTGGATACTCTCAAACAGTTGGAATATCTTCCAACTTAACTATGAAAGTTTGAGTATCCACCTCATCCACTAAGAAGTCTTAATAACATTATAGTAATAACTTCATAATTCAACACTTTGAATCCTTACTACATTTATTGTCTATAAATACTACCCACCCTCACCTTCAAGCCTAAAGGGTTAGGTTCACACGTCACTTAAGATCAATTCTATCAGAATATTTCATTCTTTAATTTATATTATACTTATGCATGAACGAGGGGTTTTCTTAAACTTACATTGACACTTCCTATTATGCCAAAGCATCCAAATATTTAGACTAAACAAGAGAATGATGGTTAGCAGCATTATTATCACTATTAGCTTATTTATGAACCTTCTGCTCGATCACGTTCTTCAAACCCTCGAATACACACATCTTTTTCATACACTATATTTATTCACCTTTATAAGTAAAGCGTGGCATCGATCGAACCTTATAATCACCAAATCAATAAGAATAACATCCTATTGGCATGTATACAGTTTTTAACTCAAAACAAACTCGACTTCGTCCTAGAATCAGCTAAACCTGTAACTCTTATACCAATAAATGTAACACTCATAACCCATATATGCGAATCAATACTAAATACATATTTCACATCATATTTCAAACATTCTTTAATTGAATTGAGTAAAATTTTGTTTCATTCAAACATCATAAGTTTTATAACTTAAATAATTATTATAAAATAATTATTCAGACAAAAATTGTAATATAATATTTTTGGTTACCAATTCAAAACCAATTTCAAGCAGTGATAGACAGTTATGTTCTGTTCCATAAAATAAATAAGATTGTCTAACACGTTTTATTTAAAACCCAAATTTTTTTAAGTATAGTTTAATATCATAATATTAATTATACTTAATACTAACTATATTAAGAAATTACAGACATTTCATTCTCGTATACATGCCAGCTAGAACTTTTAGAACACAGTAAGATGCCATCATTGTTACTTGTAAATAATTCATTGGTTATTGATGCCAAACACAGCTCCTTACTCCTTTTTACTATACGTGAAAATCATCACACGCTAAGTATACACTTAGTGAGGCAATCATATGAATATTTAAAGTAATGCAACACATAAATTTAAATGAATAACCATATTCAATGCAATATGATTACTTACCTGTATTTCAACTATGTTACCATATATTAACATGATATAATCGGATATCAAGTTTCTTAATAATATACTTGTCATTCATTCTACAAGCTCGTAAGCTTATTTTTCTATTTACCATTTACTAACCAATAAACCATAGCCCATTTTAAACCTAGAGGACCCTGGGTATTCGAGTCAAATAATTGGACCATAGTGCTAAAGCTACACTAAGCTTACGCAATAGTGATAATTCGAATATTACACATAAGGTAATGTCCACCACCTACACTAGGTTTACACTCTGGTGTTGATCCGGATATGATACATAAGGTTGTGCCCACCACCTGTAACTGCTACACTCTATGGCATGCCAACTATACCTTGTCCCTCAATGACTTACTTGGGCATACAGTTTATTTTATTTGATCCATCCATGACAAAGTATATTACCATAATTTAACATTAGGCAGTTCATACCCGAAATAACATCCTCAATAAACATCACATATAATAACCAGTGATCAATGTGTTTTATATTCAACCTTTGACATATTTAGAATATGTCAAATATATATGATAAATGACATAAATATCATGTCAATATAAACAAGGTAGACTTATCGCAAGTCCTACCCAATGATGTATAAAACATCCATGTATAATGTTATGCATGTATTGCACTCATTTTGACATTATATATATATATATCAAAATATAAGCCTCACTAAGCATTAACTTTATTCTTTGCTTCTAATTTGGTTAAATCCCAAAATTTATCATAATTTCATATTCCGACAATTTGCACTTCCTTTAAAGAAATATTATTATGTATTATTACACACCTTCAAAAATTATTCTGTTTATACCAATAGAAACTATACTCAAATAAAAATATATCCATTTAAGGCACTCCTGCTAGTTCAAATTTGTACAATTTATGGTGAATTTTCAAAGTTGACCGACATAATCTATTTTGAGCAGAAACTTCTGCCCCGTTTTCTGACCTTTCCTCAGTTAAAAATTCATATATCTTTTTATACACCTTTAAATCAGTTTCCATTTTCTAAACAAAGATAAACTGATATAATAATCCAACGATATAAAAATTATCCTCTAATCATTTTTTAGAATTTATGGTGATTTTTTAAACTTACTATCCATAACATAAATTCTAAGCAGATTTCACCAATTTGCATTTTCAACTAGTTCACTAATTCTATTAGCTCACCAAATGAACATATATGCATGCATCACAAATAACATAACATTTTCGGAGTCACTCCTTACCATAGTAACTCTGTCACTGGTTTATCACAAGCCAATGTTTGTTCGATAACATAAGTACAAGTTAAATTTGCACTCACCTAGTGTTCTTAGCTTGCAACCTTCCTTAGAATTTACCATTTCATCCTTAAGCTTCTCCTTATCTTTAATAATATTGATCTTGATTTCAAGCTCTCAATCTATATGAAAATCACTACCAAACATATAAAAATTCAAACCAAATGTTAGAATCTTACTAACATAGACATACTTTGGAAAATAAATACCTAACAAATATTTTGATGCTTATTTCATACAATTTTCATGTCACAACATAAATATTTACCTTAATACTTCTAATTGACCACTCAAGTTCCCTTTTTATCCCAACTTCATATAACATTTTCACTTAAGCTCCCAACCTTTCCATATTTGTGATTTAAACCTCAACTTTTACAAGTTTTCCAAAATAATCCAATTTCACATCCTAACTTAAATATCAACATTCAAAAATTAATTTCCAGCATATTACATCAAATATTAAACAATTACACAATAATCCATAACTTTTTCAAAATTGCTTATTAGTTTCCCCAACTTTCATAAAATTATAAAATGGTCCCTAACTTTTTATAAGGTTTTTTAAAATACTTCCTACATCACTTCCAATCCTTAAATAATTTTTCTAAATTTTTTTTCATCCATTTAAGCCAAGACCAAATACTTCAAAGTTCCAAGGCTAGGGTTTTCATGATTTTGCTCGGTTTTGATTCGATTCAAGCATGAAGTCAACTTCGATTCAACCTTATACGATCTATACAATCAAATCCCTAACTTAATTTCATCAAAATATATCTCTCCCCTAAAGTTAGGGTTTGGTCAAAACTTTATATGTTCATATGATCATGTATAAATGGTTTTAATCATCAATCATGCTTGGAAATGATTCTACAACCTCAATAACATCAAAATCCTTCCTCAATTCCTTAAACCCGAACGTGAACATAAACCCTAGAAATTTCTATTTGTTAACGGAAACCAAATTAGCAATCAATAATGATACCAAATGATAGTGTTTTTTTAATAGAACAATTTTCTATTTCACAACATGATCCAAAATCCAAAGGAAATGGCTCAAAAATGAAAAATAAAAATTATCTTACCTTGTTCACGGGGAGCACGAAATGTTGGCTGGAAATGGCTAAGTTTTCATGAAATTTCTAATGAATTTCATGTTATTTTGGCCTTAATTTAAGCTTAAATGAATTAAAAAAATCATTTAATGTGAAATGTCCATTTTACCATTAATGAAACTTGATATTTACCATATTACCAACCCACATAACCCTTATCATATTTCAAAGTCAAATATGGACAAAATATTTCACCCTTTACATTTTGCTCACTAACAAAAATTTTGGGGTACTAAACTAATAACGTTAATAAAAAATAATTACTAATTTACACATCAATATCAATTTACACAAAATAAAAAATTTATATTAAATTGTTCTCAACTAATCCCTGCGACAACCCATTGTTCCAGTTTTAATGTGTTTGTATCCTCCACTGTTATGTGTTGCATGCTAAATTAGACAATAACCTCGCTGATTAAAAGGTTTATTTCTTTATATTTAGAAAAATTATAACTTATTCAAAAAATGACTGCAATATATAATACTTACCTCTTTGACAAGTCACTATTACAAATATAATCACAATAAGCATATTTCGTATTCTCAATCCCTTTTGGGATTTTAACCTATGACATTAGAAATAAAAAAAATATGAATACAAGTTTTCATCAACAATACAAATAATGAAACACAAAAATATTTTTTCCGTTTATTTACGAAACAAATATTAATCCATAATTGCTTCCCACTAACAGTTCATATCTCAACATTACCTTTTTACTGATATTTTTAATTTCTAACAATTTTTTTATCTTTCCACTCTAACAACAATTGCTTTCCATTAACCTTTCTCCTAGATCCTACAACCTACAAAATTTAAATTATATTAGTCACAACACTATAAGAAACAATATCAACTTCACGTACTATTATTCATCTTACCTTTTGTTTTTTAGGGGGCAACACAACCATAACCAATTTCATCATCAATGCATATAGTAGGTTTCGTAAATTCAGAAGCAAACACATCCCCAATCTGATGATGTTTCCCTAGTTCATATTCCTATTCTTTCATCTTTACTCCTTCAAACAATCATTTATTGTTTTTTTCCATATCATCAAATTTCTTTTCAGCAAATCCGAAAAAACTTTTAATCTCGCTCATTTCTATCCTCAATTCACTAATTCATTCACCACTAAACCCTTTTTCAGTTCATCAACTCAATAAAGACAATTATTTTAAGTTCACCATCACAACACTTCATCTTCTTTATTTCACCTCTCATTTTATCAACTTCATTCATCATTCCATCCAATTTTACTTTAGTTTTTTCCCTAAAACTCCTTCCTATCAAACTTGAGGGTATTAATCGCTTCATCAATTTTGATTTTTCTTTCACCAACCTTAGAAACAATTCGTTTAATTTGCAACAACTCAAACATAAATAATTCAAGTTTCTCCATCATCATTTCATTCGTGCAAGTCTCCTTACCAAAAGCTTTCTCTTCAATGTTCTCTTCCTCCACGGGAGGAACCTTCAAAATTAGATTACAATATTAAATGAAGTTGTTCAATTCTTAATAACAAAACATGATTTTTATTATCTTTTCTTTCCTTTTCAATCTTTTTGATTTCAACTTTTTCATAATTTGAACAACATCTTCCTTGCCCTATGCAAGATGCATGGCATCCCTTTTTTGTAGTTAGCACACTTGCTGAATTCGACCATAAATCAAACAATACAATCTACATTCAAAATGAAATTAATCATTTTATCGCTACAATTTAGTTTATTTAAATAAGTATTATAACAAAAGACATCTTTAATACTTATTTACCTCTAATATTGCAATGCATCCTTTTAGGTATGTGAACTTTCCAGACTTCTAAAAGCTAGCTATTGGATATATAAATTTGTACGCAATAAATTTTTCCCAATTTAGTTGACCTTTCATCCCTTCATCACACAACAACTTCAAATTATCCTTGATCGGCCATGTATCACTAGATGGACACATAAATATTCCAACTATGTACAACAACACTCTTGCTTTTAGTTGATCCTCATCATAATTATCACTTTTTATTTCTCCTTTGAGATCACCTAATGTAACCTTAGTCTTTATATTATACATCAGGCTAAGCTTTTTCCAATCCTCCATCTCAACTACTTCTTCCAAATAAGTCTCTTCATGTTTTATCCCCAACACCGCTACAACTTCCCGAACCCCTAGAGGAAATGACTATCCACTGAACCTAATTATTCTATGTTTTTTCTATATCAAAATTCTCTATCAACTCCCGACACAAGTCCCTAAGAATTGGTTGTGTCGTTATTTCAATCAAAGTCTTGAATCATATTTCTTTGACAACGTTTAGTTTTTTCTTTCCTTTTAACTCTTCCATCAATTCATGCAATCTTATCAATCTACATCTCGTCGAGGCTTCCTACATTTATTAAAAAATATGTTATATTATGTTATACACAACCTTTATAAAAAAATTACAAGTTTATTTAATCGTGAAAGTATTACAAATACATTCTTTTCATGTGCACTCCTCCATGCATTATATACCTCTTTTTGTTTTTTTGTGATAATTTAACATAAGGTTCTTTCTTCTCTTCATCATCAACTTTCATTTCAAAGACTCTTCTTTCCTCACCGGAAATCAACGTTTATTTATCAATAATGTTTATAATACTCATTCTTTATAACCTTCTCAATTCAATTTATATACAAATAGAACAAACCTCTTTATCTGAAACTCCCTTTAACTGTCTACATTCACTCACATTGTAAACATTTCAAATTTTTCATCAATATAAACATCTGCAATACTTTTTGTAACATCCTCAATATCGGGTTAGTGGCTAAATTGAAATATTTTAGAATTTATTGGTCAAAGTAAATAAATTAAAAAGTTTGGGGACTTATATAAAAAATGTTGTGTAGGATTTAATTATAAAGAGGGAAGAATTAAAGGACAAAATAATCATTTAGTAGGAAAGATAATTTAATTCAGAGAGGATATATATATATATATATATATATATATATATATATATATATATATATATGGTTCCACGTGTAGAGGGGAAGGAAAAATATCAAGTCTCCAGAGCTTTCTTTATTCTTCCTTCTTCCAGCCATGAGTTCAAGCTTGATAAGGTGAGTTTTCTGATTAGCTAATTTCTTATTGAATTTAAGTTTGGGTTATGATCATTAGATGATAACTAAGCCTAAGGAAAGATTAAGTTATCTTAAAATCAAAGGATGATGAAGTTATGAGAGATTAAAGATTAGGAGCTATTGAATGAAATTTTGGAATAGAGTTCATAATAAGAATTGAAGATTAAATTTGACTTGTCAATGAATGAATTAAGATATATGAGGTGTAGGAATTGGATTTAGAACATGTTGAAAATTGAGTTTAATTCTTGAATCCGGGGGCATGGATAGGATTTTAAGGTTTAAGATATGATAAATGAGTATTAATTGGTTTAAGTATGTGTATATAAGTTAAGGATATGAAAAGGGTTGAAATATGGCACAATTGAGCTAAGTTGAGTGATTTTCGTGCCTAAAATGTGAATTCTGGGCTGGTGTGTATCGGTACATATTCAACATGTACCGATACATCAAGGGTAAATTTCCAGAAAATGTTCATAGTGTACCAATGCACATGAAGTGTATCAATGCACCCCTTAAAATTGAAAACATCAAATGTAATTTGTGTGTATCGATACATAGGTAGTGTATCGATACACACGTTAAGGAATATACCGATACACTACAGAGTGTACCGATACCTATCGTAAATAAAAGATGAAAGTAGCCTTTCTTTTAGTTTAAGGAATGAAAAGATTAGAGTCTATCAATTAGAATACTCATATGGATCCATGTATGATTATGTAGATACCGAGCTCGAGCAAGTTTTGGAACGATCACCGAGTTAGGATTCGATCGAAAGAAAGGAAGTCATAGGAATAATTAATAGTCAGTGAGGCCAAGGTGAGTGCATACTAGAGATGTAGTTCAAAGGAATTATGACTTGTGATAAGTCTATTCCTATGATTAGTAGTTATAGCATAGTCATTATGAACATGCATACATGATGGTTACTATAAATGATTCATATGAATAAATGAAAGTACATATGTTATATGATACGAAATAGATAATTATATGTACATGTGCTCTGTGATAAAAGAAAAGACATATGTGAATACATGAGTAACGATATGAACATATGAATAATAACAACAATAATGCCCATGTTATGTGATATGAGAGCTAGGGGTATAGTTGGCATGCCAAGAGTCGAGGGTTTCATAGGTCCTTTGGAACATACACAGAGGTCCTTCGGGACAATTTTCACATGCCCCTAGTAGGACCCCATACGAGATGTGGTGACAGCATAGTGCACAACCTCAATGTACTCACATACCTTAAGTTCTCAAGAATATACATGGGCCTATAAAAGATATCAAATGTATTTACATGAGTATATGTTCCTACATTATTATTGTTTATATTGTATCATAATTGTGACATGATTAATTTTATTACATGAGTACTTGTATGTTCATATTCATAGGAAATGTATTATTATATTATTCTATGCCTCACTAAGTCTAACACTTAGTGTGTAAGTGATTTACACGTAAGTACCGGAAAGCAAGAGGATCAACCTTAGGATTGGCGGAGCAGCATATCTTCACTCAATGATCAGATCATAATTAAATTAATATTATGTGTTTTGTTGAGTTAAAAGTTTTGGCATGTACCAAAGGGTAATTTATGCATGCTCTGATTGATTTTGTAATGTGTTGAACTCAGACATGTAAATATGGTTTTTGTGTTAATAAAAATTTAAAATTTCGTATAGATTTTATGGATGTACAAGTTTTAAAAAGTCAATGTGGCACCTCGGACTCGTATCCGGGTCGGGTACGGGTTGGGGGTGTTACACTTTTAATCATTAACCATCATTCAACCAATTATTAGACAATTATATGGTTACTTACTAAAAGTGCGTAGATGGTGGCATTGGTTGCTTCGACCTTCCTTCTATCTTAGTTGTCTCTTGATCTTTGAAATCATCTTCTTCTCGAAGAACAATTGACATGTCATTCATTTTTACTTACACGCTATTTGTCCATGTGATGCCATCTTTTTATTCTTTCTTTTCATTCATTACAATATAGATTTCAGCAATATATGTTGTGATAAACAATATTGTAAATGTAAACAAAACTACTTTATATAACCAATTATAACCATAACTGATTATTATAGGAATCAATTATGTACAACCTATAATGTTATCTACAACCCAATATTTTTTATTCAACCTATAATGTTACATTATACTTGTTTTACTAACCCCAATTATTTTCCATTCATTCAACCTATAACAATAATCGATCCATTATATTACATCTTTTCCCTATAAATTAAACCCTAATCCCTAAATTGAACTTCGTTAATTGAAAATATTACAAACTAGGGTTTCACAAACATACCTCTCTGCTCTTCAAATTACGATTTCATTTATGTTATTTAGTATTGATGTCTATTGATCATATGGAAAACGGATTCTAAAGACTAAAATTCATTCTTCTTTCCTCTGGTTATAGCCTTTATCTTCCATAAATTGGTTATGTTATCTATAAATACTCAATACTTTTCCCCATGTATCGAAATTTATGGAAATATTCGATACTTTTAAAACCTTATCATTTTTTTCTTTTTTAAAATTCAAAAATACCGATACTTGGGGAAAAGGTATTGATATAATTAATTTACAACACAAAAGGTTCTAACTAAATTTAAATTGTTACCCTTCTAATTGCTACAAAATAAGTAAAAACCGTCAATGTTATTAATATAATTAACATTTTCGGTAGCACTTTGAAATGTTACCAGATTTTAAGTTGATGTGCTCTTATTCATTCAAACAACAACAAAATAAGTTGGTTGCTATATGAATACTAGTTTGCGATCTGAAATGTTATAAATTTTGAAAATATCAATATTCTTAAAAAAAAGTATGGATACTTACCGGCAACATAAATTACATGATTAAACCATTTTTAATTTTTTTTAAAATACTTGCAAGCTAATATATTAAATTTAATTCAATATTACCAATAGCATTAAACCTATTTTGTTACGTTTTTTTAATTTCCGATTGTATATTTTTTAACCTTATATTACTCTGACGTTACTTAGGATTTCCTCACAATCTCTAATAACTTAACCCAACCATTTTAAGCCTTCGTGTGATTTTCTTTCTCTTGGATTAACACCAAATATTGACTCGGATCAACATGACAAAATATTTACCCTTAACATGATAAAAAAAAAACTTATATGACAACATATAACTCAACTTTATTAATTCGATTTTTACTCGGTTCCAAATGATAAAATATTTACCCTTAACATGAATAGTTTAATATAAAGGAATGCTGGTATCGGACATAAAAATCTTGGTGGCGCCAACACGTGGCAATGGGATGCCACGTGACTAGGGAAAGTTTGGCCATTAGCATTAAACGTTAGTAATTGATTTATTTTTTGTATTTTTATATTTATCCATTTATTTATTCCTTCATTTTTCATTTACGTTATGTTTTGTTTTGTGTATTTTAATCATATGCAATAAACGCTATAACTTAATATGTACATAAAAGCACAGGGCTTAATGGACCGAAATCTAAATTTTCCATCCAAAATCAACTTTAACTTAAAAATAATTCAATTAAAGTTTGATTAAAAAAATTTACTGATATGGAAATGACATTTAATAATTAGAGCTATAATTGAGTTGTTTTCTTTTATAAATACTAATATTTGACTTATTAATCGATTAATCCAGAACAGACAATATAGAAACAAAAGCGAAACGACTCTTTTATAATTGAATTGTTATAAAATTGTTAACTTAAATCCAAATAAAATATAATGTCTACACAAATTTATGAAGTAATTTAAAATTTTGAGTCCTAATTTTTTGAGATATGATGCAATTAATCCTGAAAATTTACTAACCCAAGCAATTATTAGGAATATGGATAACCAACATACTTTTAAACCAATTCAAAGGGCTAAATTTGAAAGTGAGAATTGCATAGAAATCTTTTCAATTAGTGGTGGAATTGATAACTTTACTTTGCTGTTTCCTTTGGAAATTTTGGACACAAATATCCATTGGGTTGAGATGATGGAGTACCTACTCAAATAATTGATTTAGTACAGCGAAACAATTTTTGAAAATGGAAATAAAAAAATAAATTTAATTTTCTAGTCATTTAAGTTTTATATTAACACTCCATTTTGGATAAGTAATCAATAGTATTTGTTTAAATATAACGCTCAATATTTTAATATTGAACGATCACACCCCTAGCATTTATGGTGCTCGATCTGGGTTCTCAGGAATAAAAAAATTTATTTACTATAGGGTCACTTAGTTAGTGTTGGGATAAGACACTCTCTTAAGTAAGATTATTGGTTTGATGATGTTTACAAATAGAATAATCTAGGTTATGGGGGTTTTCCTCATATTGGATCATTATAATATCTAATTTAAATTAACCAATTAATATATCAAATACCAATTATTAATATATATATATAATAAATTATTTAATGATAAAATAATATTATTATTTCATGAGAACCCGAGTTAGAGCATCCGAATTTTTTTTAAAATAATTATTTAATATCAAATAATTAAGATTCATATTTAAACATATATTTATCTATATTAATCGATATATAGTTAAATTAAAACACACTCACTCATGGGGGACAGGAATAAAACCGAATGGACGGACACGTGTTTTTGCGATAAAATCTAACGTGAGAATAGGGTCCATGACAACGATGAGCAACAACTAGTGTGAGTAAGACGCGAAGAAGTTCGGTCCAGCCTCCCAATTATTAAAACTCGACACTGCTTCTTATCTGTCCTTGTTGTCGGACTTATTAGCCATTACAATTTCCTTTATTTTACGATTTCTCTGTCTAATCTCAGTTTTGAAATTTTTCTCCCAACATTGAACAAGATAAAAGGATGGTAGAATGATTATTTAAAATCTAGTATTAATTAAAACTAAATTTATACATAGTAATATTATAATTTATTAAGAAATTATGGAAATTGATTTATTATAATAAAATTATTGTGATGTAGGAAAGTGACGAATGTAAATTATGTGGAAACTACAGAGCAGGCGCTACTACTTAAAAACTTCTAGAAATTAAATTTTTTGTAATAAAAAATAACTTTAGTTACTGAAAATGCCTTATAATATACGATTTTAACTAATTTTTTTTAGATTTACGAAAATGACCAACAAATTCGCATCGCGAACTCCAATTTCGCAATTCAGTTTCCAATTTCGCAACGCGAATATGTAAATCGCATTGCGATTTTCCGAATTCGCGTTGCGATTTTCCGAATTCGCGTTGCGATTTTCCGAATTCGAGTTGCGATTTTCTGAATTCGCAGCACAGAAGTCAAATTCGCAATACATAAGTCAAATTCGCAACACTGAATTTCAAATTCGCAACGCAAATTTGGAAAATCGTAACTCGATTTTCGAATTTGGAAAATCGCAACTCGATTTTTGAATTTGCAACACGAATTTTTAATTTTGCAACAGGTTTTATTTTCGCAACACAAATGTTTTGGGTATATAACTACGCAGCAACAGCAACTCATAACCTAAATCCCTAAATCGCATCTCATTCTATCTCCATCTATCACTCTTTATGGCGACATCTGTTCCTATATCCAACGACATCCTTCCCCATCTCTATATTTTTTTTACATAATTTTATTTCTATATAATTTTTCAATAATTTCTCTCCCAAATTATCAACTATCAACTTAATAAAGGTATGTTCTTCTCTAAGTTAGTGATGATATGTAGTTTATAGCTCGTTTGTTTAGTAAATTAATTTACAATTTGTAGAATGAAATCATCTAATGTTGATCATGTTTGGATAGATTTGTGTTTTGAAGGGTCATGGGAGAATGTTCATGGTGTTTTACAATATATACCTTTACCCATGAATCTTCAACTAAAACTGTCATTAAAAAAGTTACCTTATGAAACTCTAATGTTACGTGTTGTAAAGAAATTGAATTTAGAGCCTCTAAGTGGATTTAGGCTATCTTATCAGAGAAAAGGTAAAGTTTATTTATTAACCGACAATGAAGATGTTGAACGATTCATTGGTTTCATTATTGTTTTCGCAAGAAGATGATGTTACATTGTATTTTGTTGAACCTAGAAGTAGTGAAGTTGGGTCAGTAGCGGGTAGTAATCAACTAAATTCTTCAACCCCAATTTATGGTGCTCACAATGTACAATGTTGTTATCAACCTCAAAATTTAATGGTTCTACCACAATTTCATCACCAAGAAAATTTTGTTTCACCACATTTCCAATACAAAACACAATATCAAACACAATCTCAAAACCCACAACATTTTCCTAATCCAAATCCCAATCAACTTTCAACACCAAATTCCGGTTTTCGTATTGACCAGTTAGACGATTATGAGCCAATAGAAAAAATTGCGAGTACTAGTCAGTATTCGAAATTTGGTCTTGGTCAATACCCGGACTTTGATCTTGATCAATACTCAGATTTTGATGATTTTTCAGAAGAAGAAACAGACCATGCATGTAATTATTTTGATATTGGTCAATACCCGAATTTTGATGATGAAACAGCCGCTGCCGAGGAAGATGTTATTGATAATAATGAGGAGGAAGTTACGACTGTGAATGAACATCCATTATGTAATTCATATAACCCTGAAGAAGAAAAAGAAGAAGAATAAGTCCCCGAAGAAAAGAAAAAGAAGAAAATGCCACGAGAGTATAACTGGAATATGCCAAAATTACTTCAGATACCGGAAGAAGAGTTGGTAAAGATAGCAGTTGATTGTTACACAAAAGTTATTCGTATCAAAAAAAGATGATTGTTTTGATACAAAGGAAGACTTGAAGATAGCTTTGTATATAAAATGTGTGGAAGATGGCTATCAACTAAAAGTTAACAAATCAAGCAAAGATTGTTTCGAAACAAAGTGTATGATTGACAAAAACTATACGTGGCGTATGATTGCAAAGAGGATAAAAGATTGCAAAATGTTTCAAGTTAGGACTTTTATTGATAAACATACATGTTCAAGAACCCAAGTTTTTCCTCACCATAGACAGCCAAACAAAAAGGTGTTGGGCGGTTTTCTGGCTGAGTTAATGTTTTTGAATGGCAGGGTATATTGGGGACATAAAATTATGACTGACATGAATGCTCGGTTCAAGATTAGTATCTCATATTCTCAAGCTTGGAGAGCCAAATGTTATGCCTTGGAATTGTTGAGGGGGTCTCCAGAAGCATCGTTTGCCCAACTGTCGGCTTATTGTCACAATTTAAAGCTGAAAAATCCTGGGTCGGTAACTCATATCAAAACAGATAGAGATGGACACTTTGAGTTGCTGTTTATCGCCATTGGTGTTGCGGTTAGTAAATCAATATAATTTTGTTGACTCATTTTTTTTAGTTACATGCATTTCACATTTAAAATATTATATTTTTTGTGTATATTATTTTGTAGATTCGTTCGTTTATTACTTGCATGCGCCCAGTTATTATAATTGATAGAGCACATTTGAAAGGTCGATACCTTGGATTAAACTTATTAGCAGTAGTCATGGATGCTAAAAATGGGATACTGCCAATAGTTTACGGGATTGGCAAATCTGAAACTTCTTATTCATGGACATGGTTTATAGGGCATATTAAGGATTGCATAGGTCCTATTAAAAATCTGACAATCATATCCGATAGGGCAAGCTCAATTGACAACGTTGTTAGAAGGTGTTTCCCAGATGTTTTTTTATGGACTTTATGGTGTTCATTTGTATAGAAATATAAAATCAAGGTTTGCTGGTATAAAAAATCACAAATGGACATACTGGAAGGCTGTAAAAGCTTATTGGGAAGTGGATTTTAATAAGCATATAAATTGTTTAAGACATGCTTTGCCTCAATGTGCTCAAACACTAGAAGATGTCAGGTTTGAAAGATGGTCAAGAGTACATCAACTTGGAGCAAGATATGGTTTCATGACGTCTAATAGTGCAGAATCAATCAACGCTCTAAGTCGTCATTCCCAGAAATTACCCATTATTATGCTAATGAAGTTTTTTTGAGCCTCTATTCAACAGTGGTACTACAAGAAAAGAAACCATGCAGGTATTATTTCTTTAAATTTGTAACTTATCATATTTATATATTTTACTAAGTATTATTTATTTAAATTTACAAGAACATTTGAACGTCGTGTTACACCATGGACTGAAAAAAAGATAACGAAACGTGTTGTGAAGTCAACGTCCTGGAGAGTTGAACCATGTTCAAACACTTTGTTTGAAGTATTGGATAATAACTTAAATGAGCTTTTCGATATAAATGCAAAGACGTGTAGTTGTATGAAATGGAAAACATTTGGTTATCCGTGTGGCCATGTTATAAAAGTTGTTCTTCATCTAAACCAAGATGATTCAAGCACATACGCTATGGATTGCTACACTACAGAAGTATATCGACAGACTTATGACGAGATTGTCTACCCTATTCCACATCCTTCTGAGTGGGACATACCAGATGACTTACAAACAGTTTTGCCACCAGTCATGGACAGCAGACTACCTGGCCGACCAAAAAATCACGATCGTATACCGTCTAATGGTGAAGAGAAGAGGATATCGACATGTAGTTAGTGCAAGGAAAGTGGTCATACAAGGTTGACCTGTGGATCACCAGTGCCATCACAATCATCTTTCCTCTACCAAAATATGGATCCTCATCAAAATCCAAAGCTCATATGGTGCCAAGTAAAAGGAAATCAAAATCGCAATCAAAATCAAAATCCCAATCACAACCGGTTTCACCTTTTGGGACTTATTAACTTAGGTGATTTTTAAATGCAAATGTTGTATTATGTGTATTTTATGTGTGAATGCATACATTTTCAGTTAGACATTCATTAGTAACTTGAGTTTGAACATTGCTATGATCTATTCAGTTGTTATCACTTATCAGATTATTGTCTGTTATCTTTTTGAAGGTGTTTTCCTTGAATTCGCAACGCGAAAGTCAAATTCACGTTGTGATTTTTTGTTGCGATTGTTGCGAAAGTCAAATTCGCGTTGCGATTGTTGCGAAAATCAAATTCGAAACGCGAAATTAAAATTTGCAACGCGAAAAATCGCAACGCGCATTTGACTTTCGCAACCATCGCAACGCAAAATCGCGTTGCGAATTTGATTTTCACGTTTCGAAAGTGTACCTTCAACAGGTCTTTTTTGCCTTCAACATAATGCAGATTGAAATTTTCTTTAAAAACAAATCAACTTTTACAAATCAATTAAACAAGCAAAAAAACAATTCCTATTTACACATCTAAAAAAACAAATCAACAGCTGGTTGTTTATGCACAAATACATCAATTTCACGCAGCTCACTTCAGGATTAACCTGCAGAAACCAAACATTTGCTCAAAAAACACTTTCTACACATCTAAAACCAACAAACAACAAATTATCTAAGTACTTAACCAAACATTTTCAAACCAACAAATAGTATATGTTAACAACACTTGCTCAAACTTACCAATTTGTGTTGTTTATGCACACTTTCAGCACGCGGATATAGGTAGGCAACGTCTCGCATATATCGTTCTAGCCATAAAATGCCGAAACCACAAGCCTACTACACCTCTATCTCTATATGTGGGAGGTAGAAACTATTTACTTCTTGTCGTCAAACATTCCAAGCACATGCATACGAGAGGACCACAATCCCCTCTGGCTCCCTCTGTTTGTTGTGGCGCTGTCTCGTCTCTGATCATTGTAACTATGAACTTCTTTGGCTTCTTGTTTCCAGAATTAGTCCAATAATCAATCGCATCCAAGTATTTAGCCAAATGAGCGCTCTATCCCTTACAAATAATATCTCTCAGATCAGACAATGGTATGTAATTCAACATGATGTCATATACTATCGTCTTCAGGGATGGGAGCTGAAGCTCGACGAGAAGCCAATGACGGCGTTCCATAACAGGGATAAATACATGCAATCATAAATAATAATTCAATTGCATACATCAAATAAAATTTGTGAACACCTTTAAAATATTCAAAAATAAATACTAACCTTATCGACCTCCCACCACGCAGGATAAAGTTTAGCTTTTCCATTACCCAACACATATGAAGCATCTCTCTGATCCTTCAAGTGAGCTACGTGAAAAAACGAAGGCATAATAGTCCATCGCGTATTTTTTATTTTCTTCAATTTCCTTATTATCAGAAGACGTGACACCCATGCATCAATATGTTGTTTTATAAAAAATACATATATTAGTGAATTTAATAAATTTAAAAAATTAATCAAAATGCAATATAAGAAGAATATAAGACTTAACCCCCATTCGAAATAGTCATTGTCTTTAACCCTTAATAAAACACCCCACCAAGACCGATCAAGAAACAAATGCATATCATCGTCAAGTTTGCATATGTCAGCGTAACACCCCTAGGTCCGCTCATGTAGATAAAAATCAATTGTGGTCTTAGCCCAAAGGGTATTATCCTTAATTGTGTCCGATAGTGTTCTCCTCTCCACTTCAGATACCGAAATAGTACTGATTGGTAAATAATACGAAAGTCAACTCGAATCCATCATATCGGGCACGTGAGGGGGTTTATCAATATGCCATGTGAATTGGACTCTTGAACGGTGGGAGGGGCCTCTTGAACGATGAGAGGGGCCTCTTGAACGGTGGGAGGGCCTCTTGAAAGATAGGGGGCCTCTTGAACGATGACAGGTGAATCGGGCTTCTTCTTATGGATTCTTGGAAGTATTGGGCTAAAAGGAGATAATGGCACGTGCACGACGTCTGATGCGTGAACCCGTCGTGCAAGAAAACCTCATTCGTAACAATCTCACGTAGAGCGGCTACCTCATCACGTAAAGTAGATACCTCACCACGTAAAGCACCATTGTCATCGCGTAAAACCTCTACCTCACCACGTAAAGACCGTACCTCATCACACCATGCACCATTATCGTCACGTAAAGTACTGACCTCCTCACGCAAAGCACTGACCTCATCGCGTAACTCTCCTAACTCATCCCGTGGAGGTGGAGAACATGGAGAAAAATGTCGTAGCATCTTTGTCGGTCGTCTATCATGAGGTGATAGTGGAGAAGAGGCTCGATGATGTGATGGAATAGGTGATGGCTCTCGTTGTGGAGGTGTATAATCGGCTCTATATCGGCTAGATCAGGTGATGGCTCTCGAAGTGGGGGGTGTTCATCATCCGTGCCATCAAAAAAATGCTTACTAGCTTGCCACCAATCAGTGGCAAGCTCAGCCTCTGTGGGTGTCAGCCTCTGTGGGTGTCAGCCTCTGTAATGGATAGTTGGCCTCCTAACAATATAAAAGCTCAAACAAAGTTAAACGTCTACTAGTAATAACTTGTTTATATATGGTAGTATTTGTGTTAACTTACATCATTCATCGTCGTATATGGTAGTAACTCTTCCCAATCCAACAGCCGGATCCTCCTCCAGGAAATAGCCCTAGGAATATTATTTGAATCTTTGATTGCATATGTCTGCATGCTGGGAAAAGCCTCAAATATCCAAATCTACAAACAATATAATACACAAACATTAGTAATTTTTAAATAATTAATTATAATTTTGGAAACATTATATAGAAATTCTTATCTTAAAAGCCCAAATAAAGTTTGCCAAAGTTTATTTGGAACCATGGCCACGCAAACTTTTTCGGTCCTCAAAGGCATATGACAACTTTTTCCATGTAGCTTTCCATAGATATGAACCCCACGGAAAGGTGTTCCATGCTTTTATATCCTCTACAATTAATATTAGGTCCTTATAAATAGGTTGTCTGGCCTCTTTGCCTAAAAAATCGGCATGCAAAAGTAATAAAAGGCATACTCGAACAACATCGAGGTCATCCATCCGAGTAAAACCATCTTTAACAAGTAATCTTTTCAAGTCGTCGACGTGTAAACTAGGCTTCACCTTTACCAGCTCAGGAAAAACCCGAGATAACGGGCGGGCGATATGACTAGTGTACTGACCTACTTCATCGTGTCTGAAGCGTAAACCAATGATTAAGCAAAACTTCTCCCGCCCAAAACAAGTATACGCCGGTGGAAAATGAAACTATATCTCTTCATCACCACGTTGTATCCTCTCGGGTAGATCATTAGTCATGGTCTGAATAAACAAATGGGTCAACATAGCATCTCCACCTGGATGTTGTACTTTCAGTCATGGCCCGAAGCAAGTATCCTCAAACAATTTTCTTTGTACAGGTGTAAGTGTCGACGCTATTATAGTGGCTAGGCTTAATTTATTCCTTAGAGTGAAGCCGAATGAAGCCGAAAAAATTCTAACAAAAACAAAACAATAAACATACCAGTTAGATATACCAAAAACTACAAATTATACACTATAAATAGACATGATATTAAATAGTGAAAACAAAGTCAAATATGTTTCAAACTAGCACTGTATTCACCCACGTCATTATTCTATCATAGTTCACAAAATGCATCAGATAACATTCCAGAAGTAATCACTTATATAAACATTTAAATGGACAACATATAGGTTTAGTGTAGGTTCAATGACAATATAAAGAGTAGTAGTTTATTCTTGAAACTTAAATTCGCAACACTGTGAAGTTAGTATTTGTCTTTTTTTTTGGTTGAAGTAATACAATTCATTCAGTTTCAATTTGCAGAAGAAGAGTAGTTTCTAAAACTTAAAATCGCAACGCAAAAATGAAAATTGAAACTTGAATGAATTGCATTACTTCAACCAAAAGACAAAACAAAGACAAATACTAACTTCACAGGGTTAAAGACTAAACAGTTTAGCAGTATTGGCAGCAACTGAATAAATTTACTAAGCAATCTAAGTGAAATGGTTAATCTATTATTAAAGAAATTACCAGAAAATTTATCATCAATTTAATATGAAAAATCTAATAATAATAATATAAATTTCAAAATAAAAAAATTTAAAAAAAACTAACCCTCGGTGGTGATTTTCCATTTGTGACCATGAATGGTTGTGAGAGTGGCTCTGAGATGGAGATAGACGGATTTCGCCGAGATAGGGACAGATTTCGTGGAGCTGGGACGAATGTCACCGTAGAGAGTGAGAGATGGATGGACTAAGTTTGATTTAGGGTTTTAGGTTATGATTTGCGATATATTGTTTACATTTGTGTTGCGAAATTAATATTGTGTTTCGAATTCAAAAATAAAATTTGCGTTGCGAAAATAAACGCGCTTTGCGAATTTAACTTCTGTGTTGCGAATTTGACTTCTGTGTTGTGAATTACAAATTCGCGTTGCGATTTACAGATTCGCGTTGCGAATTTTTTGGTCATTTTCGCAAATCCAAAAAGTTGGTTAAAATCATATATTATAACATTTTCGGTCACTGAAGTTATTTTCTCTTATTGTAATATTGCCCCAAATCAGATTGGCAATAAAATACATCAAAGTGTACACGCAGGACTCCCTTGCGTCTAAGAAAAGCAAGTGAAGGTCTTGTGTTAGACATAACATGAGGATCATCCAACATGGACAAGTTTTAAGAGTATAATTTAATATTTCAATTAATGATCACGTGTATGCAGATATGAGGTTCTCGATACATCAATAAATTATCGCGTTCTCAATAGTTTAAAACATAAATTTGATTTGATTCCACACCCTCGCAGCCTAGAAAGCGCGAGATTTTTCTATGTGTCTTTTCAACATACCTCGCGTTGTATACGGCGCGAATTTCATTTCTCCTCACTTCCGAGGGGTGCGAGAACACCTATAAATAAGGCCCCGCAATACTGAATTATTCACACCTTTCTTACAAAATATATCTCTCTCATATGTTCTCTCTTATCTATTCCATTACGATTATTATGGCAGGATACTAAGGCTTGATCCGTTTCACGTGATCTCATGGCTATATTCTTCTGTATTTACACAAAGCCGATTTTGGTTACGTTTGCACTATAATTAGTGGTACAAAGTTGCATCCTCTATTGATAAATGCATTGCTAGAACGGTGGAGACCAAAGACACACACGTTTCATTTTCCTTGTGTTGACCCTTGAAGATATTGCATTCCATTTTGGGTTGACTGTTGACGGAACGACTATTATCGTTGGATGAAAGAAATATCCAGATTAAATTTTTGGACGATAATGTTTTGTAACTACCCTCCAATACTGCTCCAGTAATTGAGGTGATTTTTGAAATATATGTTTATTTATTTTAATTTTTTATTCATAATATTGAAATTTTATTTTAGTTTATGTTATTGTAATTTTTTACGATAATATTTTAATTTATTTGCACCATTTTTATTTTCTAACGATTTTTTCGTGCTCATGTTTTACGAGTTATTGGGGGATCTTGTGCCTGATAAATCTCAGAACAAAGTGCATCTAATGTGGTTGTGTCATTTACACGTTTTACGAAACTCTAAATATAAGAGTTAGGGATCGACACTGTTGGCCTTTTTGTTTCGAGAGCACTGTTGGCCTTTTGTTTCGAGAGCTATGTAAAATTGTTGATCCAAACAAACAAGTAATTAGAGGTTGTTTGATGTCGTTACAATCGAGGGCTTGGTTTGAATGGTTTTTACTATTTATTCCTACACAGCTGACACCATTGAATTCCACTACTTCAAAGATAATTAAAATAAACTATGTTTATATATTAGATTATTATATATTTTTTAGGGTTTTACAAATAATTATATTTTGTTATATGAATGATTGGTGGGACTGTTACACTAACTCATAATCACCTACCAAGAACTCTGTGTGATTTTAGATTGTTGATTCATAAGATAACAAACGATATAATCGATTTTATTTTTTTGTAATTTAAAAATCAATTTTTAATTTGAGTTTGTCTAACCTAGTTTTAAAAATATTGTGTAGTTCTTGTCGACGACGTACAATGATCATGTTATTAGTCATGTACTCCAGCTGAAATAGGTCTCAGTTGGATGTTTAGATGTTGATGGTCCCATTGGTATATGTAATAGTCAAGTGACTTCATGTCGATCGTGTGCTATGACAATTTAACTTTGTCTAAATGATTCTGCTACCATCACAAAACTTGACACCTTGCATCAGTAACGCGATAGGGGAAAAACGGATGTTAAATGGAAGATGTATCATGCAAAATGGGTGATGCAGTGGCTGGCGATATACATAGGTTGCTTGTTTGTCAACCCATCTTCGACTGAATTGTTTCAAATGATTGCATGATATGGTAGAAACAATATAGGAAGCCACATATACTGATGAGGAAGATCGAGCATGAGAAATTTATGTGTCTCCCCAAAACCGTCTGTCGACGCAACGTGGTGCTAGAGGTGGAGAGGAATCAAGCTGGAGTAGAATAAGACAAGCTCTAGCCTCACCATCGAGAATGACACAGCCACCTGCAGAGTCATCACTATGACATCAAATATCGCTAACACCTCATGCATTCGCTTACTCGACTTAGTCAATATTTCAACATATGACGCATACAACAAAAGGCTTTATCAAGGCATTTCTTTCTTATCCGACGGTTTTGTTGTCCCTTCATATATTGCCTCATGCACCAGTTCAACCATATTAATGTCACCCTCTATATACGTTCCACCATCAGCAATAGACTTCGGCTCTGGCAGTGTTGAGCAAACGCTGCCACAAAACATGTTTTACACCGGTCTTGATCCCAGTGCCAATGGTGGTACTGGACTATAGATGGCGATGGAGGCGATGATGATATTGGTGGTGGTGGGTGGTGGTGGTGGTGAAGGTAATGATGTTGTTGATGGTGATGCTGATGAAGATAGATTGATTCATAGGAATCCTCATTGAACTCGTCATCTACCATAATGCAGTATGAGTGGATATAGCATCGTTAGTTCTTTTTTCTTGAATAAAAAATATGTAATGTTTGAAAAACCTTATTGTTTTAGTTAATCGAATTTTAGTTTCTTTTTTTAAAATAGTATTTGAATATGATGTTCAATTTTTTAAATTATTAATTAAGTTTCGATAGATCAAATATTCAAAAATATCAATCAATTATCCTTTAACAATATGATAATTTATTTAAATACTGATTTATAAACATAAAAAAAAGAAGGGTTAACTACATGGAAAATCACTTACGTTATGTTTTGTTCATTTTTATCACTGATTTCAAAAAGCATAAGATATGGTCACTTTCATTTTTATTTAATTAAGATGTGGTCACCCAAGTTAACTGTCGTTAACAATAGTTAAATATTTTGATATAATCACATATTTGGTCCCTATTATTTACATATTCTCTCAATTTAGTCCTACTTTTAATAAGTTAAAATAAATTTATTCTTATTTTACAACTCCGAGTTGACTTAGAATTTTTTGAGTCTAGTCGAGTCAAATTTTTGAGTTTATGTTTAAATTTAATTATAATATTTATAATATTAGATATTTTTTATTCCAATTTAAATGATCTTTTATAACAATATACAATACATGTGTATTTCTCATTTTTTTATATGTAATATACATTTATGATACAAAGTCGAGACTCAACTCAAACTTGAAAATCAATCCACTAATTACTAAAATATTTCGAGTTTTTCGAGTTGTATTTTACAACTTTGCTTGAACTTGAAATTTTTCGAGTCAAGTCGGTTTATGAAAGTTAATCCTCTAACCAAACGGTGACACGTGGCATTAGGGGTGAGTGAAATTCGACTCGACTCGAAGAATCAATTTTTTGACTCGACTTTGAAAACTTGAATTTAATTAACTTCGAGTTGTAATTTCATAAACCCAACTCGACTCGAAAAAAATTTCAAGTTCATACCGAGTTGTAAAATACAACTCAAATAATTGAAAATTTTAGTAATTAGTGGATTGGTTTTCAAGTTTGAGTTGAGTCTCTCGACTTTGTATCATAAATATATGTCCATATGAAAAAACAATATATGAAGAAATACACATGTATTGTATATGGTTATAAAAGATCATTTAAATGGAATCAAATAATATTATAAATATTTATAACTAAATTGAAACAGAAACTCAAAAATTTGACTCGACTCGACTCAAAAAAATTATAAGTCAACCGAGTGTAGAGTTTTTAAGTTCTATTGAAATCAAATCATAACTCATCTTTCTTGATCTTGGCATTGAATGGAGTGTAGAAATAAGTTCCCGAATAGAACACAACTGTAGAAAATCTTGACATTAAATTTTTTTACGAAGTTATGCATTCAATATGGTTATGGTTCGTATTTCTAGATTTTTTTATCAAAACACACGCCTTCCATAACGCGAGGCAAAACATGTCAAATAAAATGTGTACGTTAAAGGTGATGCCACATCAAGAATATCTGATGAACTCGCTTTCTATTAAACGCGAGGTTTTGTTAGGTTAGGAATTATGGAGCTGCTACGTCAAGAATCTCCGTGGATCTCGTATATATAAAACGCAAGGTGTCAATTCAAAAGAAAACACTTTTACAGGACGCGGGGTCATCTCTATATAATGCATCCTCTTGTGGAATCATAATTATAACATGGGGTCTCTACTTATAAGGGGCTCCTCTTCTTGTGGCATGACTTGCCACGAAACTTAGAGATCATTATCCAATATTGGTGCTATAAGTTATGCCATCTGAAGAGAATCTCTTTTATAAGACGTCGCCTTTTGAAATTCACGGGTAAATCTGTCACATTTCTTCGGTCAAACATGACCTTATCGAGAAATTCTTATTTCATCAAATCGGCTTTCACATGGACATGGTAGATTTTCATTTAATAACACCCTTAAAAGGCATCCTCTTCTAGTGGCATCCTCAAACCAGTCGTCCATCCAAATAAAATGTAATTGGAGTGTCTGATTCACTTCCATCAAATTCGTTGGTAATTCTTCAACCTTCTTCAACATAAGTAACCTGAAATTCTCGAGAAACTTATTGTTTCTCAAAAGGCATCCTCTTTTGGATGCATATCTTCTTCCATTAAACCATTCGTAGATCTGAAAAAACAAGTTATCAGAGGGACGAGGTTGTTGTTGTAATCGTGGGCATGGTCTCTGAATTCCATTTTATGCCCGATTCACTCCATCAACTCGTCGGTTTCATGAACCTTCTTCAACACAAATAACCTGACATTCTCGAGAAAATTATTGTTTCTAAAAAGGCATCCTCTTCCGGTGGCATCCTCCATCCAATAACCCATGATTTCCCTTGTACATGAAATTCGAGAAACTTCTCGTTCCATCAAACTAAGATCAAACATAGCATAAAATATTACTTCGTTTTCAATTTATGTACCATAATTATGGAATTTTATTTTCTAATATTAAAATTTATGTTATTTTAATTTTGGGTATTATATTTTGTTATGTTATTTTGTGTTTTTAATTCTAAGACGAGGATTTAGTCGAACACAGAGAAAGAACTGTAAAGCCAGAATTATGTACTACTTTTTTAATTAATAAAATATATTCATTAATTTCAAAAAAAATTGTTTCGAACCATTTTGAATGCGATTTTTACACCGCATAGAATATCTCCTATGTGTCGATACTAGCCTCAATTAAAACATAAGTATCAACTACCCTCTAATCTTATAAATGAAGAAAATTCCTAACTAACTTCCCAAAAATACTCCCTGAACATGCCTATTGAGTCATGTTAGCATCTTCTTCGTATAGAAATCCAAGCTTTGGAACCATTTGACGCAATTTTTACCCCATTTACATGTCTCGTATGTGTCGATATTACTCTCAATTGTAAGATAAGTTACAATACTACGCCTAATCTTATAAATTATGAAATTCTTGAGATTTATTACCGAAAAAGCTCCTTGAATATGCCTATCAACCCATTTTAACATTTTCTTAATGCACAAAACAAGCTTTGAAACCATCAACGCGATTTTTAACCTGCTTACAATATTTCGTATGTCTCGATATTGACTTCAGTTGAAAGATAAATTTGTATGTTATGCCTCTAATCTTATAAATTATGAAAATTTTGAGATTAAATACCCGAAAATACTCCTCAAACATGCATATAAGCACTTGCGATTTGGGCTGGAAACTACATACCTCGCATTTTGTATAACACGAGGTATGCGAAATACCACTAGTAATAAATTTCTCTGGACGTTTGAATATCTTGGGAACCTCGCATTCTGCATAACGCGAGGTCGTTAATTTAAATATTAAATTGCATTCTTTGAAAAGTTTGTCCAGTTTGAATAATGTTGGATTAAAATCCATATTTTTGGGCACATATGTATAAGTACAATGTTATCTTGAAGTATGACACAAAAGTAAGTGACTAATTATATTACATGTGTTATATGTATTAAAGTGTCATGGAATCAAAGTGTAGATACCATAAGTTGTATTTATAATTTGATGAGGGCAAAATTTTAAATACTTAAAAGATTGACCTAATATTCAATCTATATAAGAGGTAGTGGTCCCAAAAAAATAGGTTAACTTGTATTACTCTTATCCCGTCAAAGAGTTTTTACGGCAAGAGAAACCCTATCTTCTTGGAAGATCACAGATAAAGAAAGACTTGAATATTTCAACCTATCAATTAATTCAGGTATGTTTCTGCAAATCTAATATTTATTCTTAATGGTTGACATGATTAGATTCTAATTAATTATGATTTAGTTTTAACAAATAAACCTCACGCTTTGTATAACACGAGGCCTTCACTCGCTTTTCTTAAGACTCGTGACAATCTTACGTGTACAATTTAGAAATATTTTTAATAAATTTGGTTTAGGGTACTGTTAAAAAATAATTTTCTCGGTGTTTTTTAAAGTAATAAGCATAGAAAGAAAATAATAGAATAGATAAAACAATCAATAAGCTGCCAAAATAATCACATTTGACATCTGGCCTACCATCCTTATTTCCACGTCTTCTATGATTCATGTTGAGGCATCTTTTTTCCTTGGTTAGTACAATAATTTAGCACACTTGGACCTTTAAATTAATGATTTATATTTGATATATTATATATAATAAAATATATACTCCTTAAAAATCAAATTATAGAAACTCTAGTAGTTATCTAGTGTTAGTTAACTTTTTCCTTTTATGTCTAAGTTAGATACTTAGTACAATAAATTATAAACATATTTGTCCACAATAGTTAATTCTATAAAGTAATATTTTTTACATTTTATTATTTATTAGTAATATATAATTTATATCTTATGAAATAATTATAATTAAATCATGCTGCTATGAGAGAAAGGAGCAAGTGTCTCATATCAACATAACATTGTCTGTAGTTATGCTTTACAAGGGCCAATGATATTATTTAGGGGAGGGGTACTAAGATAATAGATCAAGCTTTAATTTTTTTCTTCCAAGTGTCGTGTACAATGTAAATTGTTTTTTTAAGGTAAATGATTTAGATATGTATTATCCAAAACAAAGAAATATCTACCAATTATTTAATGGTTTTTCGCGCGACAATTAGAGATGAGTGTCTAATCGAGTCAAATTGACATAAAATTTTTTGAGTTATTTGAGTTAAACAGTTCTATTTTATAATTCGAAATTGATTGAAAATT
This sequence comes from Hibiscus syriacus, assembly GCF_006381635.1. NCBI lineage: Eukaryota > Viridiplantae > Streptophyta > Magnoliopsida > Malvales > Malvaceae > Hibiscus > Hibiscus syriacus. Next base: position 513,052 of record NW_024063016.1, read on the forward strand.
TTTTCGAGTTAAGTCAAGTTGAGCCGAGTTGAATTTTTGAGTTTCTATTTAAATTTAATTATAAATATTTATATAGATATAGTACATTACATATGAAAATCAATTTACATATTTATAATATTGCTTTTTAAGTTTTCATATGTAAGGTACATATATCATATATAGTGGAGGACGTCGACTCAAACTTAAAAACAATTCACTAATTATTAAATATTTTAAGTTATTCGAGTTACTATTTGAGTTGTATTTGACAACTCGATTTGAACTTTGAATTTTCTCAAGTTGAGTTTATGAAATTAAAGCTTAAATTTTATTTGAGTCAAGTTTTTTCTATTCAAGCCGAGTTGAAAAAATAACTTTTTGAGTCAAGTCGAGTTTTACTCGCCCTTAATAACAGTAATCAATTTTTCACAAATAATTTTAATTTATTGTTATATTTTATTTTAAAATATTGATCATCGTTAATGTTTGATAAAAACATTTTAATTTAAAAACATTTGTCTCCTAATACTTTATGTGCTTGACGAGGACGAGTATATTATTAAATGCAACTGACTAATATATATCTTTAGAAGAATTCAATTCCACACCAAATTGAAAACATTTGTTATTTCTTTTTTGGAGGTGAAAAAACTGCCTTGGAGATAAACAAGTGCTGTAATCCAACAAATCCAATCGTATAGAAAGTTATCCAACCTTTGTCAAAAAAAAGTTAATGCAAAATGTGTTACTAGTCTGATAAAAAAATAAAATGGAAGAAAAGGAAAATAATTTGGACAGCCACAGTAACTTTAACCTTATTTTTAATTATAAGTGGCTAATTTTATTAAAAAATATATCTAGAAATAATAAAATTTACGATCATAATCGTAAATTAAATATATAATTAAAATATATTTTATAACCTTACAAGAAACTAGTTACTTAAAATTATACAACGACAACAGAAGGTAAAGATTAAAACTCAACCAAATAACTCTAACAAAAGATACAAACATATATGACTATATCGACAAACGAACCATGAAATGAAATTAAGATATTGAAAGACCACTGACAAATCACAAATCAGAGTTGAGCGACGTGAGAAAACTATCCACGAACGTAACTGTGTATCCAAATACAATCCGAAGGTCCAAAGCAGTGGAGGTCACTAAAATAACAAATAAATATCAGCTTGATCAATCGTAGCGATTTTGAATTAAAGCCTGAAAAAGAGATAAACATAAAAATGTGCAAATGACCGATAAAAATAATTGAAACGTGTCAAAAGAAAGAAGAAGAAGAAGATTTGAAACTTAATTATATTATTTTAGCTCATATCATACGAGTTCAAATAATAAATTAGAGATGAAAAATAAAAGGTTTGGATAAATTATATGCATGTTAAAATAACCAGATATTAGATAAATTATAGATGAAAAATAAATTAAAGAAAAAAATACTCGTTTAAATAATAAAAATTTCTTTGTAATTGAATAAATGATTCACAAATTAAGTTAATTGGTTTGGATTATTATTTAATTGTGTCCAAAGTGAAAATTAAATTAATAAATTATTATTTAAAATATGGAATTGAGAATTAAAATAGTAATTAATAGTTTTTATTTATTCTATCCTATGTTGATGTGTGCTTGTTTTTTTATTCATTTTATCTTATGTTTAGTTAGTTCATATTTAGTTCTCATGATATCTACCAATATCAATTCAATTATATTGATATATATGGTTAGAACTGGAGAAGAAATCTCTTGGACCACTAAAATGCGAAGAAGCCATGTGGACATTCCCTCATACATTCAATAATTATTTCTTGTGGGGTCAAGAGTGATATATTTTTACTATAAATAGGAGCCATTTGAAGCTGCTTTCTTGCCACACTGGTAATCGGAAGAAAATTTTCTTTTCAGTATTTGAAACTCGTAGACAATGAGCACTGCTGGTCAGGTTATCCGTTGCAAAGGTGATGATCAGCTTCATCATATCTCCTCTCTCTCCCTTACCCCCAAACAATTACAATTGATTCCTTGTTTTCTTTGTGAATTGAGTTTTAATTAAGTTAATATTGTTATTTTTATATTCGTGTTGTGATTTCTCTATTTTTATTTTCTCTTTCAATAATACAATTTTTAAAATTTGAATTGAAAATTGTTTTTCAAGAATGCAATACAACGCGTCTTATTTTCTCTTATTGCTCGAATTCTAGATTTCTAGGAAAAACAATACTCCTACTAATCACTAAGATGGTTTGATGTTTGATGGGTTTATATTGAAATGAATTAAAAACTTAAAGTGAAAAATGAAATGTAAAAATATTGAATGTAGCTGCGGTAGCATGGGAGGCTGGGAAGCCACTGTCGATAGAAGAAGTGGAAGTGGCACCACCCCAAAAGGATGAAGTCCGTATTAAGATTCTCTTCACTGCTTTATGTCACACTGATGTCTACTACTGGGAGTGCAAGGTCTGTCTTATTTCTTCCATTTCTACTTATTATTCATTTTGATTCTACATACAATGAATATTATTGCAGTTTGCAGTAAATATTATCAAACGAAGAAAAAAATCAAATTCCAAAGTAACAATAATTATAGTATATTGGTATCGTTACTTAATCATATTTAATGAATTAATTCTACTATTACTTGGTAGCAAATATCTTTTTATTAATTAAGATTATATTTAAATAATATAATATGGTTGTATGAAAATATAGTTATTATCTTAGTGTCATTCTTTCACATAATTACTACAAATTTTAATTATGAAGATATATTTAATAAACATATTATAATTACATCTTAATTCTTCATGTCATGTATATTGTACAAATGATAATGTCAATCAAACTAAACTCAATCAAAAAATAAACAAAAATTAAAACATAATATACAAAAGTTGATGTTATAAAAAATTAAATTATGAACACAAGTTATTGATGTTTATTTAAAATTCTAATAATAATAAAGGAAATTGAAGAATATAAAGGAAATTGACAAGATCTTAAATCATAATGATTGTTCAAACATGATATAATTATATAATTAAACTCAAATTTAATTTTAAGTTGACTCTCCAAACAAATATTAAATAATTTGTGAAAGAACTGTTCATTTTTTATTGAAAAATGCTTGTACTTCGTATTGGACTGAGATATATCTGTATAAGCGGTAATTAAACTAATGTGTTGTTCTTCGATTTGGTAGGGTTACACTCCTCTGTTTCCTCGCATACTTGGTCATGAGGCCTCAGGGTATGAAAGCTTACCCTTCTTTATATAATCTATAAATTACATTTTTATAAATCATGTATTAAATTTGAAGGTTTAGATTCTATATACCGATCATACATGAAATATAAACCTGATTCGTGTGAACTTGACTGCTTAGGATCGTGGAGAGTGTAGGTGAGGGCGTGACCGACGTGAAACCGGGAGATCATGTGCTCCCTATCTTCACCGGAGAGTGCAAGCAATGTCGCCACTGCCTGTCCGAAGAAAGCAATAACATGTGCGATCTCCTTCGTATTAACTGCGACCGAGGTGTTATGCTCGCAGACGGCAAGACCCGATTTTCCATCAACGGCAAGCCAATCTACCACTTCGTTGGAACCTCTACTTTTAGCCAATATACTGTAGTCCATGTTGGCCAGGTTGCTAAGATCAATCCCACCGCCCCGCTCGACAAAGTCTGCCCTATTAGCTGCGGAATATGTACTGGTTTTGGGGCCACTGTCAATGTTGCTAAACCCAAAAAGGGTCAAACTGTTGCAATTTTCGGACTGGGTGCTGTTGGCCTTGCTGTGAGTTATTATTATTTCTTCTATTTGGTGTATGTGTTGGATTGACTTTGATTCTTTTACATACACTATGAATTAGGCTGCTGAAGGTGCAAGGATTTGTGGGGCATCTCGAATCATCGCTGTCGATCTGAATCCGAGAAGATTCGAAGAAGGTAGCATAGCATCATCTGTTTAACTGATGGGGTTCCCTGGTTTGAGTAAAATTACTAATATAATTTGCTTATATTTCTTCTTTTTCTTGATTCCAGCTAAGAGGTTTGGGATTACAGAATTTGTGAATCCAAAAGACTACGACAAGCCTGTTCAAGAGGTTGTTTTGTTTTCAACGTGCAATTTGGATAATAGAGACAATTTTGTGCTACAGAGAATAACATAGTTTACTGCCAATAATCAGGTGATCGTTGAGATGACCGGCGGAGGAGTGGATCGCAGTGTCGAGTGTACTGGGAGCGTCCAGGCCATGATTTCGGCATTCGAATGCGTCCATGATGTACTTAGCTGTTGCATTTATAGTCACTTTTAGCTCAAAATTTATATAGACACATACATATGCTTGTTCTTCGATTTCAGGGTTGGGGTGTTTGTGTGCTTGTTGGTGTGCCGAAGAAAGACGATGCATTCAAGACCCATCCAATGAATCTACTGAGTGAGAGGACCCTCAAGGGTGCTTTCTACGGCAACTACAAACCGCGCACTGATATTCCCATGGTTGTCGACAAATACTTGAACAAGGTGATGAGATTTTAATCATACCTTAATAAGTTCTGCATTTTTAATTACTTGGTGATGATGATTTTGTTGATGTTGTTGCAGGAGCTGGGGCTGGATATGGACAAGTTCATCACTCACTCTGTCCCTTTTGCCGACATCAACAAGGCTTTCGACTACATGCTGCAAGGCATAGGTCTGAGATGCATGATTCATTTGGATGCTTAAGCAAGTAGTGCTGTGCTGCTGCATATTGATCTATTTGTGGATCAGAAGTCTACCTTGTATTGTACTGTGTGATATTTTGTGTCTACTTTCCCAGTTATCAAGAGTGCTCTTGTCAATATAAAACTCTAAACTACATAGAGTTTTATATTATGTGCTGAGAGAATAAGCAAGTTATGTTGTGTGAGTGAAATAAATTTCTACTTCTGAGATTTTCCAAACTTCAATCACCAATAAACCTTTCTTTTGGGAATTAAGTGAATGGATCATATAAAGAAGTTACTTGAGAATATTTTTTTATGAAAAGACCAATAAATTTGAAAATTATAAAATTTCTAAATAATTAAATATATATTTTAAATAATTTAGAGTGATTATAAAATAGTATTTGTTTAGAAAATAATTAGATATTTTAAATATAAGTAATGGTGAATGAAACATATTTTTCACAATCATTGAAATAACTAAACATCAAACAATTAAATATAGATTGTCATCGTTATTGGTATAACATATAAAAGAACATAAAATCAAAAATAATTAAGATTTCAATATATTTTAATTAAAGGTGGGTAGTAATCTAAATATTCTTAACATTATATAAATTGTACCCAAAAAAGACATTATATAAAAATATTAAAGAATGTTAAATAACAAAAGAAATAAGGGAACATGATAGGAGCCTTTTTGTAGTGAGAGTTGTGTAATCTCTTCGGCATTAGGATTGGTAACAAGTTTCAAATGACTTGACTCTCATTCTAAGTTAACAAAGAATGGACCTATGGGTTTGTTTGCATCGTAAAACACTTCTCAAAATTTCCTTGTTTTTTGCTGAAGCCATTTGAAAATCCAAACTTTTTTCCTACATAAAAAAGCATCACGAATACAGATTCGAAATTTAGTCCTAAAATCAGAAGAGTTAGCAAAATTATAAATTGTACAATGGATATAAATTTGAACATGCAAAACAGTCTTTCCCTATAGAATGGTCAACATAGAAATAGATGAAAAGACTAAGCCTATGGATTTGCCGGAGAAGCACCGGTGAACGGTGATACAAGAAAACAGAATATCAGTTTCTTTATTCAATATGGATTATCTCCCTTTTGGGTTACAATGATATTGGGTATTTATAGCCCAAACCCAGACTAATAATAGGCGAACAACCTAACAATTTAACAGAAGCAAAATGATCAAGCAAACTTATGATCATTCAGCACTCTGCTGTCAGCTAATGAGCTGATACCCAGAACTAAACGAAGACCAAAAATGCAAACATTTTCTTCTTCATCTTCCTCATTCATCTTCTCCACTGCACCCTTTATCTTTCCTTGCTCTTCTTTATTCTTTCCCATCCTTCTTATTTTCAGCTTCTAAAAAGCTGCTACTGGCTTGATCAATGTCTCGCTTCTTCCTTTCCTTGAACAACTGATCAACTAATGACTTTATGTACATATGGAGTTTTGACAGAGTACCGGAAAGAAGTTTTCTTCAGATTTCTTTCTTTCTTCTTCATCTTCTACTTCTTGATCAATATCTATGCATTTTCTTTTCTTGACCAACCGATCAGTTATGTACATCTGCTATTTTGGTAGTGTATTGGAAAGAAGCTTATTTCAGCTTTCTTTGTTCTTCTACTACTATTTCTTCTTGATCAGTTTCTATGCATTTTCCTTGCCTTGAACAACCGATCAGTGGCATACATCTGCTATTTTGGCAGTGTACTGGAAAGAAGCTTTTTTCTTCTTCATTGATTTTGCTTAGAATTCTAGATGAACAAAACTAACAATTCCGATCAAAACGACCAGCACTCACCAGTTTGCAGCAATAATTGAGGACAGGAACCAGATTACACTGATAGTAACACACATCAATAAGCTGAATAGCTGATAATAACACATTCAACTTCCAGAAAATCTATGTTGACAGCAGTTTAGATCAGAAAATCTCTATCACAACCAGTAGTACCAGAAGAGTTCGAAGCAGGACTTGACGAAGAACACCCTACAAACTATCCTCTAACCAACGAAGATTGATAAATATCAGTGAATCCAAAAATAAAACTCCATCATCCATTCAAGAATTGGCAAAAGAGTATTAATCTTGACTGCACATATGCACAAATGAACAAGAAAGAGGGTCTTGTACAAATATATAATTAATTATCCGAATTCTTATCATACTTTAGTGCTTTATAATTTTTAATACAAATCTGAATCAAAATTATGATTCCCACGAAAATATTAATTTCAGAGTAAATATTTAGTTACGGGCCAAAATATATAACTTTTATAAATTACATTTTTGGTCCTTAAACTTTTTCAAATTTATACTTTAGTCACCACACTTTCAAAACGTACATTTTGTCACTAGCCAAAATTTGGGGTATTACAATTCTACCCCTTAAAGAAAATTTGTCCTTGAATTTTCAAAACATACCAGATTAGAACAATAAGGAAACTACATTCTTATATTCTCTTCTCTTTCACAAACTTCCTCGATCTTATGCTTTACTAAGGGAAACAAAACTTTAATAAACGGGTTCATCTTATTCCTTAATCTTTTGAATTCATGTGCTATTATCTTTACTAATATTTCTTCACATATCAAACCTATTTGATTGTCCTATGAATTAATAATTCTCAAGCTCGTTTCCCTTTAATCAACTTGTAATATTATAACACCCCAACCCATACCCGACCCGGATACTAGTTCGAGGTGTCATATTGACTTTTCAAACTTTGACTCTTGACAAAATTCAAAGAATATTTAAAGCTTTAATTAAAGTAAAAACAATTTATTTACATAACTTGACCACAATAACTAAAATTAATCAGAGCATATTAACTCAATTCTTTAGTACATGCCAATTATATTCAAGTATAACCAAAAATCATTTAAATCATCTATTTTCTTATCTGAAATTTGTAAGGGAGATGCTGGCCTGTCTTGCTCTCTTAGCTTTTCTTCTAGCTTTCTGAAACCTACGTGTGAAACACTCACACGCTAAGTCGATGACTTAGTGAGGCAAATAAAAATTATAATGCACTTGATAACATTTAACAATGCATGCATGTTTCATTCTATCATGCTATACTAAATCACCTTATTTCATTATAGCATACAAAATCATATCAGATTACTTAACAAAATATACCTACATACACATAAAGCATCATCAACAGTTTATCTTTTAATCACATACTTTTATACTTAACCCCTTAATCAAACAATATACACACACACAACATTTATCATATCACAAACATATATTTGTTATTATCTCCTGATTAGCCCATGGACGTATGTGAGAACTATAGGTATGTGAGTCTATAGAGGTTGTGCACTAATGCTGTCATAACAGCTCGTATAATTGCACCGAAGTGCCACGTAGACTTGCACTGGAGTGCCGCGTAGAATTTCACCATAGTGTCATATAATAATGTCCATAAGGACCACATATCATTCCTTAAGAATCATATACATATACTAGGGATCAAGTATGTGTCTCACAAGACTTCACACATGTTCCAAAGAATATATATATATATATATATATATATATATATATATATATATATATATCCCGAAGGACCGCATAGGAAATTCCTTAAGAATCATATACATATGCTAAGGACCAAATATGTGTTGCAAAGGACCTCATAGATGTTCCATAGGATACCTATATGTCCCGAAGGACCGCACAGACCCTCGACTCTTGGCATGTCAACTATACCCCAAAGCTCTCAAGACACATAACATGGGCACTATCTTTTATATCCTTGCGCATATTCATGTAAACATATCACATATTCATATAAGCTCGTAGCTTTATTCACACATACATGTAATCACGTAGTTCACTTACACATAGAACATTTTCATGTAATTCACAGATATCCCTTAGCTTATATCTCTTGATCATTTAATCATAACTTCTTATCACATATCTCATAGTCATGTCTTCATATATTCAATTCATCACACAGGCTCATAGTTTCTGGTCATATTATTCACATTCTCTGACTTATCTCTTATGATCTGGTAATCACTACACTTATTTCATATAACTTATTACCGAATAATTCACATATAAACACCTAGATCACTTTCACATAGCTTATATAAGTTTCCTGAATCCTTTCATATTACCTGATAACGTATATCATATAGGTATATAATAACTTATCTCATTTCGTCTACTTTATGCTTTATTTCTTTATATTCCCTTAGATTATATAACTAATGTCGTATTTCTAAACATATATATACACTTAATCATATTTTATTTATATACTACTTTAATCCATTTAATTAATTCAATTTTCATACATTCCTTATAACCTTTTCATATAACCCCATAGATCTTTAACATATAATTCCATAGATCTTTAGCATATAATTTATCATATATGTATACATATCAGCGCTTTATATTCAAGTTCCCTAATAGATATATTATTCTCATTCCATTCTATAATTCAATCTTATTTAGTTTCCTCAATTCTCATTAAATCAAATAACTCTATTTTACTAATTCTCATAACCATGTATTTCACATAGTCTTATATTTCATTGTCTTATTACTTATATTTATTCTCCTATGATTCTTCATAAACCTCTATTTCCATTTCCCTATATCTCTTGACTTATCTTCTATATTTATATAATTTCATAACTTATTTGATATTCTCTTATTAACACTTACTAGTGTGTGTACATAAACCACATAGCACATACAAACCATATCAATTCATATAATCAAGCATACATACACTCATATTCAACTTATGCCTTTAATCATGAATTCATATGTAACTCTTCAGGAAATAGACTCATCGCAAGTCTTCTTCCCATCACCCATCACCCATCATATGCTATTGAATATGCACTCACCTGGCCTCACTAGTCAATTCCAATCTCTTATCTTTCCCTTTGATCGATCTTACTTGACAATGATTCTGGAACTCGTTCAGGCTTTGAATCTACATAATTATACATTTTCAAGACAATTATTAGATACATACACCTTGTAATTTGATACTAGCAACTTAAACGAACTTAATAAACCCATATTCACATTTTTCCTTAGGGGTGCATCGATGCACTATAGGTGCATCGATACACAAAATGGCTTCGAATTTTCATGCATCGATGCATCCCCTTAATGCATCGATGCACCTTCAAAATTTGTCTTGGTGCATCAGTGCACACTCAAACTGCATCGATTCATTCCAGGTATTCGGTGTTCTTCTTTTAAGAGTGCATCGGTACATATTGAATGTGTACCGATGCATCATGCCCAGAAATTGTATTCAAGCCCGAAAATCATCAACTCTTCACTCAATTCTTCTATTTTAAGCCCCTAACATGTCATTAAACTCAACTACCACTTTATAAACCAACTTATATCCATATAAGCTATCTTTATCTTTCATATCTCTTCATGATTCTTAAAATTAAGAATCATTCCCAATTTTCCATGTTATCCAAACTTTGATTTAATACTTATAACTTCTTATTCACACCTATGACAAGTCAAATTCCATCACCACATTCATTTATTAACTCTTTTTCAGAAATTCACTTTGAAACTCATTTTCTTTAATCTTTCGTAACTCCTCTATGTTTTGATTTCTAAGATAACTTAAGCTTCCTTAAGATTAATTATTATCTAATGATCAAAGCCCAACCTTTAAATCCACAAATAATCAAGAGTTCATAAAACTCACCTTATCTCTTGAAGCTCACGGCTGTAGAAAAAGAAGAAAGAAAGAAAGCTTTGGAGAATTCTCTCCTCTCCCACGTGCTTATTACCTTTTATAAAGGGAAATAAAATCTTTCTTGAGAAATGACCATAATACCCTTATTACTTCCAAACTTTGTTATTAAATCCAACACCAACATTTTTTTCCATTAAAATCCCTAAACTTTTAATCTTTCTGAGATTGGTCACTAAATTACCAAAAATTCCATTTTGGTCATTGACCCGACTTTTGGGATGTTACAAATCTCCCCTCCCAAAATGATACTTTGAGAAACATTTTTCACCAACTTGGTAATTGATCGCTTTTCCTTTTCACATTTCAATAAGGCTTCTTTCAGTCGATAACTATATTAAGATTATCCTAAATAATATTTACTTTATCTTCCAGCTCTTTAACCGATCATGGACAACTATGAATTGATCCTTAAGCTCGAACTAATTCAATGATATTCAACATTTTCTTCTTTATAAGGTTTTGTAACAACTCATCTTAAATCTTTCTTGATAACTGTTATTATAGGAAAATTCTGCTAAAAACAAATACTTTTTCCATAGTCCTTTGAATTTAATCACACTTATGCCCTTAGCATATCTTTTAAAGTCTGAATAGTCGTGTCTGACTTTTTTCTGTCTAAGGATGGAAAACAACACTGATATTCAGTTGAATTCCCATACTTAATGCAAAGACTTCCAAATTCTGTAAGTAAATTTTGGATCTTTATTAGTTATTATCGAGATAAATATTTAGTGTGATTGAATAACTTAACTTTTATACCATTTATCTTACTTATCCACAATGGGATAATAAACGTAACACAACAACTATTAACTCCAGCTCATAAATAGGATAATTTCCTTTATGAGTCTTATGCTTTCTCGAAACATAAGTCACCACTTTTACTTTTTGCATTAATATGTATCCTAAATCATCATGAAATGTGTCACTATAAGATTGTATGATTTACCACAATTTTCTTACTCTGGCAATCCACACTACCCAAAAAGAAGTAATATCTTGTTTTAATCCATACATTACAAAATTATTTCATTTGTACCAAAAGAAACTACACTTGAATACAAATCTAATCATATAGGGAACCCTTTCTAGTTCAACTTATACAATTTATGACGAATATTTTAATCCAACTTATAGAATCTATTTTGAGCAGAATCTGCTACCCCTCTTTCTGACCTATCTCCAATTAAAAATTTATATCTTCTAGCATACAATTCAGACACAAGTTCAGTTTGTTTTACAAAAAAAAAAAAAACTAGATCAACTTATAATTCCAATGGTATAGGAATCACTTTCTAGTACCTTCTATAGAATTTATGGCAATATTTTAAAGATACCTTCAATAACAAAAAAATTTGGCAGATTTTACTATTCCGCATCTTTAACTTTCTTGACACTTGTAAATCCATAGAAAGACACGTCTTTTCTCCTAATACTTGATCAAAGGAGAGAAAATCATCGAGAAGTTTTTCACATACTTTCGATAATATCCACCCATATCATAAATTAATCATCCAAACATGTTTTCATGAACTTTTATACTAAATGATAGATAATTTTAATTAGAATAATTCTCTATCTGATAGATTCACCCAAAAATAAATCGAATAAGCCATAAAATCAAAAAAAAAAAAACTTCCTTTACCTACTATGAAGGTCACGGCTGAAAAAGAGAGAAGAAGCAGAAATTTCTTGATTTTTCCTTCAATTATGGCTTGATACACATGGCTTTATCCCGTTATAAATGAATTTAAAATTCATTTAAATTTAGTTTACTATTTTCCCATTAATGGAACTTGATAACAACAACTTTATCACTCCATGACATCGTCCCTTACCTCGTATTATCCATAACAAAATATATCCTTCAAGTTCTTCCTTCAACAAGTTATCACTATCAATTGATTGTTTCACAGTAGCTTTTGATTCAAGACATTTATATTCGCTCTTGGTTTCAGGCAATGCAGCAAGTCGCTCCATGTCGAGAAAACCATCCAGTAGATCAATCTCAACAGAAGAACTGGGAACATGTCTGTTGACCTTTTAATTTTTGAATTGATCAAGTTCAGCAATTAAGGCTGAGGCCCATGTATCTGACTGATCATCCGTGAGGGATTCAACATAAGTTGAGGCAGGTGCGGTTATTTCGGTATTAACAGAGCATGATTGACAACCTCTGGCTTTAAGTCCTCAACACTCGGCCTCGAGCTTTGCTACCTTCTTCACGCTTTCCACCTGTTGTTTGCTCGCTGTTTCGGCTGCTTGAATGCTTAAGTCTCTTTCAATTGTTCTGAATTCCATCTCCTCCAAATACGAAGAGAGCTCAAGCTTGAGGGCTGAATTTTCCTTTTCCATAGCTTCAATCTTATGACAAATGTCAGGATTAAAGTTAACAGATTGGGCATTATTTTCGAACTCAAGCAACCGGCTCTTGAGTTCAAATTTGGTAGTTTCTCAATCCCGACTAGTCTTTGCCACGGCTTCAACAATCTTCTGCTCGTGCTCCTCTCTTGCCTGTCTTAGCTGCTTGACACATTCCTAGAGAGTTTCATCCAGACCGCTCACCCGGATCTTCAAGTGCTGAGTTTTGTTGAACCGCATCCTCAAGTTTTTGCTTCAATACAACTACTTCATTTTCAGCCTTTTCCCAACCTGAGTTTATTTGAGAGAATTAACTCGAATTAGCGAGTAGATTATAACTAAGGAAACAGAGATGTTCTGTCACATGTAAGTAATACCAGCAATGGCTTCTTCAGCAACTTGGGAATGTTGCTTAACCAAGTCCTCTTTGGCACTAACATTAACCAAAGCAGCTGATAGTTTCTCTGTCAAGCTCTTAATGTCATCCTTAACATCTATGGAATCAACTGAAGCTTTTGGCGACGCATCTGAAAAAACAGACTTGACTCTCAATCAAACTACAAGCTTAATAGAAAAATCCAGCACAATTCCAGATACATATATTATTCTAAGAGTACAAGATGTCTTTGTTAGTAAAGCTACCATGAACAAGAAGAGCAAAGCAACTCAGACTCTAATAGCATGGGACGAAACTGTAACTGTCTCCACAAGATGCTTTCAATCAACATGCAGCAAGTAGATAAGAGGAAACAAACAAATATTAACACTCAATTCCACACCTAGAGAAAAGGAAAGATTCCAGCTTTCTGAAAGTGGATACTTCAAAATGGTCATTGTCGTAACCCGTTTTTACCCGGGCACGAATTTTTACTTGGTGGGAAAAATAATATGGATAAAAAATTATTAAAAAAAATGTTTTAGGAGTCGCCATCGGCCTTTTGGGTCAGGTAGGTCTAATACCTAAAAATTACCTTTTAAAAGAGTTTTTACTAAAACATCAGTTAAAAGATAAAATGATCTACGTTTAACCAAAAATTCATTCTTTTTAGAAATAAAAAGGGATTCGTGATCGGTTACGTTTAGGGAATGATTAGCACCCCTACAACGCCCAAAATTGATACTTATTAATTATAAATTGTCTCTATTATTGAAAATTTAAAAGTTCAAAAATATATTTAATTCATAATTCTGTTATTTTTATTAATATAATTTTAAGAAAATATATTAATTTATATATATGTATATAAATAAGATATTTATTTATATAGAAATATCAGAAAATGACTTCTAGGTGCTTTAAGACAACTCTTTTCTTAATATTCAAAAATAAATAAATAAATATTAATAAAACATTTATTAAAAATAGATTAACATATATAATTTATAAAAAGTAAAATATTTATTTAAAAATATCAGAAAATGGACATCCAGTTATATTAAGACTGTCATTTCTTAATATTTAAATAAATATTAAAAATAATAATTTTCCTTAAAATAAAACAATATGTGTTTAATGGTTTTTATAAGTATGATATTTATTTATTTTTAAAATACCAGAATAGAACATCTAGTTGCTTTAAGACTGCCCTTTTCTTAATATCGAAAAATAAATAAATATTAATATTTAAACAAATATATAGATCTATATTTATATGACTAATATGAAAATAAAATAATCATTAAAATAATCATTTAAACATATTGGAATTGAAATGATAATAATACAAATTAAATTGCAATTAAATAGTGACTAAAACATATAAAATTAAAATAATAGGATTAAAATATAAAATATTAAAATTTACAGCCCTTATTTATAGTATTATAAAAATATAATTACTAATGATGTAATTAACCCTAATTATTAATAAGTGATTAAAATTATAATTATTAAAATTAAAGGCTCTAACTCGAATAATAAAAAGATCTAAGTGCTAATAATGTAATTTAGCCTTATTTAATTAATTCGGGTTAAAATGATAATTACTAAACTATAAGGGACTAAATTACGTATTTATCCTAAATATATATATTATATTATGTAAAGGACTAAAATAAAATAAAATAAAATTACTAGATCGAATTATAATATATAAAAACATGCTATAAGGATCAAATTGCAAGTTTTAAAAGTTACAGTGGCTGTGGGAATAGTTTAGCCATGCGTGAAATTACACAAAGGCCCTCCCTTAAACGATGTCGTTTAAGAGAAGGTATATATACCCTATTATGGCTGGCCCTTCGGGCCTCTCTCTAGATTCTCTCTAGCCTCAGTACGTCTGTCGTCGCTAACTCTGCCGTCAGCCACCTCCTTCGGTGGCCGGAAATTTTTTTTACACTAAAATACAACCCTGATTTCCCCAAGGTCAAGTCTGGCCTTAGTTTCCCCTAAAAGACTCCTAATCAGAGTAAATCTATGAAAATACCTTCGGTATTTTCTGTTCTCTGGCGATGTTTAGTGCTTCCGGTGATGGTCAAGGCTCCAAGGGTAAGTTTATTTCTTATTTCTTTGTTTTCTATTTTGGTTACCTGCTTGTAGTGGGTTCTCTCTCTTTGTTCGTTGTCGTCCTTTTCTTTGCAGGTGGTCGATGGCTTTTATAGCCATTGACGGTGTAGCTCTCGAACCGGTCCCAAATGGTGACCCTAGGTGAGTCACCGAACTATGGTGGTGACTCACCATAGGGTTTCAACGTGGGGCAGTAATGAGGTGCTTCTGGAGGCTTCGGTTGAAGGTGGCTTCGTGGAGGCGTGGCAGCTGGCTAAGACGTCGACGTGGGGCGACTGGAGGTAGAGGCGGCGTCGCATGGTCCCTAGGGTATCATAACCCCAGGGTTTCTTGTTAGAGAGCTTTGGACCATTGGATCTTACCAGATCTAACGGTGGAGATCGTTGGCGGCTGGTTGAGATGATGGAAACCCTAGAAGTGTTCCGCTGGGCCTGGTCAGGTTGGGCTCCGGTCTGTTTGTAAACTGGGTTGGGTTTATTTGTAGTTGGGCTCCGGGTTTTGGGTCTGCAATGTATTAAAATTAATTAATTATTTAATAATAATAATATAATATAATAATAAAACAAAATAATAATAATAAATAAAACAAATGAAATAAAAACTAGTGTATTCAGCTGCCCCTCTTTGTTCATTCTTGTGCTAACGAGAATATGGCAAAGACGAAAAGACAATAAGTTTTTTTTCATTTGATTATGATGGAAATGTTGAACAAGTTCTTCTTCTTTGAGATTAGTTCTTCTCATTATGAACTTTTCCACTGGGGATGAAAATTTATCTTCTTTTGTGATGTAATCTAGCAAAAAGTTGAACAAATTCTCCTCCTTCTTCAGATGAGTTCTTCTCATTATGAACTCCTTCTGGAAATGCTGATACTGATCTATCTCCTTCTGTGATAGAATCAAACAAAGGTTGAACAAGCTCTTCTCATTATGAACTTCTTCTTCATTATTCAGACGAGTTCTTCTCATTATGAACTTTCTCTGGAAAAATTGATGTTGATCTATGTCCTTCTGTGATAGAGTCATGTAAAAGGTTGAACAAGCTCTTCTCATTATGAACTTCTTCTTCCTTCTTCAGATGAGTTCTTCTCATTATGAACTTTCTCTGAAAAAGTTGATCCATTGAGTGATGAATTCAAACAAAAAGTTGAACAAATTCTTCTCATTATGAATTTCTTCTTCCTTCTTCAAACGAGTTCTTCTCATTATGAACTCTACCTGGCAATGCTGATCCATCAAATGATGAATTCAAACAAAAGGTTGAACAAATTCTTTTCATTATGAACTTCTTCTTCCTTCTTCAGATGAGTTCTTCTCATTATGAACTTTCTCTGGAAATGTTGATCCATCAAGTGATGGATTTGAGCAAAAGGTTGAACAAGCTCTTCTCATTATGAACTTCTTCTTCCTTTTTCAGATGAGTTCTTCTCATTATGAACTCCTTCTGGAAATGTTGATCCATTGAGTGATTAATTCAAACAAAAAATTGAACAAATTCTTCTCATTATGAATTTCTTCTTCCTTCTTCAGACGAGTTCTTCTCATTATGAACTCTACCTGGCAATGTTGATCAATCAAATGATGAATTCAAACAAAAGCTTGGACAAATTCTTCTCATTATGAACTTCTTCTTCCTTCTTCAAATGACTTCTTCTCATTTTGAACTTTCTCTGGAAATGTTGATCCATCAAGTGATGGATTTGAGCAAAAGGTTGAACAAGCTCTTCTCATTATGAACTTCTTCTTCCTTCTTTAGATGAGTTCTTCTCATTATGAACTCCTTCTGGAAATGTTGATTCATTATGATAGATTTGAACCTTTCCTAAAATCTTTGAAATTCCTATCAACATTCAACATGGATAAAATGAATGGAAATGCACCTATTTTTGCAAATGCCTAAATATGATGCATGAATATTAAGTTCATTTTTATTTGATTTCAAAGTGGTGAACTCGGTCTTCTTTCACTTGGTCAAAATGTCATTTCAAACTGCATTTCTGATTTGGAAGAGCAATCTTTATGTCTTCTTTGCTTCATTTAAGTCTCAGAAGAAATGTTTCATTTATGGAACTCTTTCCGTAATCAAAATTATGACCTTGATGCCCCAATTTTATCTTTGATAACATCGGCTTTCTTTGCTTGGACTTGTGTAGAAATCCAATAAAGCTTTCATCTTTGAAAAGAGAATCTATTTTCTTTGAAGATGGTAGACATAGATATGCCTGACTCAGCAAGGATTAATTGGGAGAGTAGAGTCTATAATGTTTTAACTCTTGAAACACATCACAATGAGGATTTATCCTAATTCCTTTCACGTCTCCACATCTAATTAGATCTCGAACAAGGCAACTTGAACCATATCATGTCAAGTTGTTTAACAATAACCTGTCATTCAACTTTAGTTGGCTCTACTAGTTTCTTTTTATTAAAAATTTCAACTTCCCTTCTGTGGAAAGAAATCTTCATCATATCGCACTTCTAACTTTGAGGTTGAAGAAGACAAACTTCATCTTGGACCAATAAATGGAAACCATCTGATCATAACATTGGTTCAACATTAGAATGACTGGTTCGTAAAACATTTGTCAATACATTCATCATCTCATGTGGTTTATGCTCAGATGCTAGTAAAACATTTGACAACACATTCATCCTTTTCTGTGACTTCTGCACAGATGCTATTTGATAACACATTCATCATTTCATGTGACTTATGCACAGATTTCTGGTCATGGAGGCTCTTTCGTAGTGCTCAGACCTTTCGTATAACGTCACAAGACCACTTGAGAACAAAACTCAATAGGAATACAAATGAGATGCTGGTGTGACCAAAAAGTTGATCAAATTCATGAGATATGCTAGTGATGAATTGAATAAGAGATACCAATTGATCTTGATATTATCTCAGGCAAGGGTAAGTGTGATATTGATCACGTTTTCTTCCATAACAAGTGTTGTAGGAATTAGAAACACATCAACTATAAGAGCCATGTACAGAACGATATCCGTGGAATTCTTGCCGCTGGGGATGAAACGTACATGATAAAACCAAAATAGATGAAAACTCAATTCACCCTGGCTGGCAATGATAACCCCACTAACAACGAGAATAAGAATAACATAAGATGAGCCTCTTTATTCAATATCATCAAGTAAGTGAAAATTGTTGTGAAAAAAACATCTTCGTAGCCCAACAGTTCAGTTGAAACTAACTGCCAAAAATCTCAAAGAAATATGTTCAATCATTATTGTCACACAAAAGACCAAATTCAAAGCCGAGATCTTGAGGAACTGAACCATGGATCAAATGGTTTGCCTGGGGACCATCTGTATACATACAACCGTGATGTAGCTTAATAAAGAACATGTTTTCATGTGACACATGGTTAAGAAGATTGGGTATTTGAAATCATACTTGCTGAGTATATATTTGTTCAACAATATGATCCTGATGTAACTGTCTGATGAATGAAACAATAATGTAGTGTCAGCTCCACTGTCACTGTTTCACCATTTTCATTCTTCATGTCTTTCTATCTTATTGGAAATATTTTCTCAAAGCAATGATCTTTTCATAAGATGATATGGGCCTTCAGCGTGCCCCGACATTTACTGATACGAACATTCAAAATGCACCAACATTCCTGATTCTTGATTGAAATGGGCTTTCAACATGCTCCATCATTTCCTTCTTGTTAATATGAGCCTTCAAAATGCCCCACAAGGATCTGTCTGAAGTAACCTTTAAAATGCCCCAACATTTGTTAATACAGATGTTAAAAGTGTGCTCAACATTACTTCTTGCTGAGATGAGCCTCCAAGAATGCCCAAATATTCATATTACTATGAGCCTTCAAAATGCCCCACCATTCTATTTCTGGTTGAAATGGGCTTTCAAGATATCCCGCATGAATATGTTTGAATTAGGCCTTCAAAATGCCCCAACATGTACATATACAGATGTTAAAAATGCATTCACATTACTTCTTGTTGAGATGAGCCTTCAAGAATGCCCAAATATTCATACTGATGTGGGCTTTCAGGATGCCCTACATGAAACATTTATGTCTGAAATGGGCTTTCGAGATGCCCCAATATTCTGCTTCTGATTCACTCTTAATGTCTGTTTGACGGGAATATCATGATCCCTACAAGGTCCAGTTCTGACAATGCACTGTTATGGGTACTTATGGCTTTATCCGTGCCTCAAATTTGTTTATCTTGAATACTCTCATTCTGATGTCACTAAACAGCAGTTGTTAAGTAACTTGAGGAATTCTCTTCATGTTGTCACAATCTTAAGAATCAATTATTCAGACGGAAATGTCTGAGATATGTGCCTCTTTTGAATGAGGTACCCATTGGATCTAGAGGGATGTAGTCGGGCAGAGTGGTATAAATTATTTGGTAATTTATTCCAGGTTGACACGGTGAACCCTATTTTTAGTGAAGGCTATTTCTAGAATATACTTTTCTGTGGAACATGTTAATTCTAATAACTACTCATCTGATTATGAAGCGATCTTTCAGGGTGACTTCACATATATTGATAGTTCTTCTGATACAGAGGAAATCCTGAATTCTGATTCTGATGAGGAGAATAAACTATTATACTTGATGAAAATGAAGTACTTAGAGGCTGAGGCTTCAATAGTCATAAAGAGATGTAATTCGAATTCATCAATTGCAGAGTTGACAGATTTTATATGTGCTGCTCAAATGACTAAGGTTGTTGACGCATTTCTTTCGGTAGAATATAGGAAACCATTATGTAATGACCCCCATTTACAAGGAAAGACGAAACTCGGGCTATGATTTTTGGAAAAGGAAGAAGCTTGAAAAGAAGCTTTTTAATTAAGACGATCATGCAGTTCATCTTTCAAATCCAATGATTGGTTTTGGGGTTCTTACTGAACCAAATCAAATAACTCAAAGAACACTTCCAGAAGATGCTATTGGACATTCTTATTTTTACTATGAGAATGTGGCACTTGCTCCAGTTGGTGTTTGGACCGAAATGTCACAATACTTACACGATGTAGAGCCAAAATTTTAAGATTCGAAGTATTTTTGTATTGTTGCACGGAAAAGGGCTATATTCATAATCTGCCAATTGAGAACAGATTTCCTCTTATTCTGCTTTCTCCACGCACCATACATGATGCTTTTCCATTGACAAAATGGTGGCCTTCCTGGGATCCACGAACAAGGTTAAACTATTTACAAACATGTACATGAAGTGCCAAATTGACAGAAAGGATCCGCAAGGCTCTTGAAGCTTGTGATGATGAGTCATCTTCGAGTGTCCATAAGTATGGTCTTGATGAGTGCCGAAAATGGAATCTAGTATGGGTTGGAAGGAATAAAGTTGTTCCACTTGAACCTGATGAGGTGGAAATGCTTCTAGGTTTCCCTATAAACCATACACGAGCAGGAGGATCTGCTAGAGACATGTTCCCCGTTGGTATCAATGTTCTATCTCTTTTCTCTAGAATCAATGATGCAGAATTTTCCTTTTACTGTCTTGGCATACTTTTGAAAACAGATGAGCAAGAACTAAATGATGATCAGTTGGAGCAATTAATGAGTAGATTTAGCGGATTCGGCCTTGTTGTTGGTGGCATCTCGTGTAACAACCTTAATGGAAGCAATAAACATCATCAAGATGGACTCGAGGATTTTTTTGGTGTCTTTTCTTGCACTGAATGCTACAGTGACTGCCTCTTCTGCTGCTTTAAGATACTCACTGCTATATCCCACTATTCCCGAACCATGGAAAGGTTTAATTGATAGTAAAACTGGTTATCTTTACTTTTGGAATCCTGTAACCAATGTTACCCAATATGAAAGGCATACAAGTGTAGAATCCGCTCCAATGTCATATTTTGTGCCATAAGTTCAGATTTCAATTCAACAATATTTTGCAGGACATAATGGATATCATCTTGACAAAGAAAATGATCGACATGAAAGAAGCAGCAATGATGTATCAAGACTTGAGCTAGCACCACGGTATAACCAGAGTACAGTTGGTGGACTTGTTCATTCCCATAATACACCTTAATGGGACTTATAGATGTGTGATTGAATCTTCTAGAGACATGGATTGATAGATGGGGAAAATAATTTGTCTGGTGATGCTTATCACCCTCAGTATGAGATAAGTGATAATCTTTCTTGATGGATTGCTAATAATGTCACAGGAGATCGTTACAAGTTCAATTCTCCAGACTTTTTGGTTTCTTGGACCACTTGCTTTCAAGAAAGTGAAATGCTTCATCATTTTGGCATCGTTTTTTTCTACAATAGAGGTAGAATAAACAACTTGCTTCAAGGACCTTCCTTATTTGAGACTGTCTTGTTTGAAAATATTTTTTTTCTTCTTTCTTTATCGAAGAATAAAAGAATTTGGTAAAATGTTGCCTATCACAGGTTCACAATAGAATTAAATCATAAGCATGAATTTAAAGAATATTAAATAAATCAACTACTCTTTCAAATCATTCAAAAATCATAGTCCTATGGAAAGTGTCAAAATTATTGACTGATTTGAGGTGTAGGTTGATTCTGGTAAAGTAAGGTCTCTCAGGTTGGTCAAGTATATATGTCTCTTTGAGTTTCTACTAACTTGAAAAAATGGTTGTTATGCTCATCTTGTAGAGATACTTCTCGATTCCATAATCCCAAGAACATCTTTGGGATGTGGTGCTTCATTAAGAGCTTAAGATCGTCTCTTATGTCGTTGTTGCACCATTTAATATTCGAGCCGCCTTTTCAGGTTTTCAACTCGAATCCTCCTTTGGTTTCAAGAAAAAATTTACATCTTGAACCCCCCTTTTATCATTTTTCATATCATGCATTAAAGATTTTTTTTAAAAAAACCAATTTTTACAAATAAAAATCAATCTTGAGAGGCGAAATGAAATCTGAAGATATTCTCTTTTAATTAGAAATCCATGTATGATTAGAATGGACTTTTCAGGTACGTAACGTAGGCCAGGGTTTATGGTTATGAAAGAAAAGGATAAAAAGGCCCAAACAAGTATTTAAGGGTAATTAAACCAAGGATTAATTCATTCTGATGCCTTCAATCTTGCCTTGCCTGACTTGAATCTGCTTTGCTACTTGGATCCCTCTAGACTGCCAAATTTTGGATTCATTTCCATTTTCTTTATATCTTCATCATTTCTTTCTCTTCTTGTTTGAATATGAATCTTTGAACTAATTGCACTTGATCAACCTTATAACTTGAAGCTCAATGAGTCACCCATCTTGATTCAAATTTTTTCCTTTTTCCTTTTTCCTTTTTTTTCTTCCTTTTTTCCTTTTTCCTTTTTTTTATTTTTATGAATGAGTATAGGACTTCAATTGCTTTGAGCACCTCATTTTCCTCTTGAAATTCAAGAATTCTTTTGTTATTCTTGATTGGATTGATCTTCAAGCACTTAGTATTTGACATACCTTGTAGTTCAAAACTTTTTTTACTTCATGGAAATTTGTCTTCGCAACAAAATTGTATTGACAATCTTTATTCCTGTGAGCAGATATCCTTCACCTTGCCCCCCCCCCCAATGTGGAGGGTGATCCTTGGTTAGGGTTGAATCAGAAGAAAAATCATTCAGGCTCAAGTGTGGACAACAAAGGATATATATATACATATATTTGAAAGGATAAATGAAACAATGTCGTTCGTCATCTCATACACAGAAGCCTTTGTAAAAAAGATGTATCCCCAGGGGGATGAATATTCAAGATTAATCTTTATTTATATGAAAACAATGTAATTAATGCATGATATATCAATCTTTTTTCTTTCTTCTTTGAGTATGCCACAATCACTCGAAATTATCTTTGATAAGTTGATCCATGATGTCCCATCTTGTCTCTTCTTGCAGGAAGATTCACGGATAATTGAAAGTTTAGTTCTTTTGAGGTCATTTTATTTATGATGGTTTTGTATTTGGAATGAAAAAAAGTGTGTGACTTTTGAATTCATGTATGTGGTGGAAGGTAGTATCATAAACCAGTAAACCTCTGGAGTTGGTGTCTCAAAAATAGGTAGAGACATTTCTTCAGAATCTCAGCTAAATGTAGTGTCGAGATTTGTTTTTTTGTAAGGATCAAGTAATTGGCGTTGGATAGGATATGGAAGATATAATTTTACCACTTGCCAGAGATCTATAACTCTTGAAAAATTAAAAGAATATTTAATCTTTCTGATACTCAAAAATTTCAAGATTAAAATTCAATTTCTTGCTCATAACCATAAAAGCAACAAAAATTTATTTATCACAACAAGACAGAGAAAGGAACAAAAAACAAGTTCAAACAAGATGCTGAAAATAGAAAGGTACTACAGTGGTAGATATCAACTTCTACTTGTTTATATAGCTTGCATCTATCATTCCTTGAATGTTGGGTGTGTACTTGGCCCAGGATTTTCATCTTTATTTGCCCCCCATTCCTTGATCGTTTCTTATGTCAAGACTCCCTTGTCAACGAGCGTCTCTATTTCTTTTAACAATGACCAACAATTCCTTGTTGAATTCCCAGATATCCCCATGTGAAAATTACATAAACTATTTTGATCATAGCAATGGGCATAAGGATTTGGTGCCACTTTCACCAATCTTGGTGTAATGTATTGGCCTTTAATCAAATGAGGATACAGATCTGAGATAGATTCTTGAAACACCATTAGAGTTTTTCTTGCTCGAGAGATTATCACTTTCTTTGATCGTTCTGAATGACAAAATGTTCTCCTGTGATCGAGGGGGTTATGGATGCTCATTTCATCTACAACTGGGGTAGTATTAACTAGACTCCTTAAGTTGCCCCTTGCTTTATTAGTTTTCGAAAAGTCTGATATAGGTATCTGAGGTATCTTCTGGGTTATATCTACTTCATTCTTTCTTAGACCTATGGGCCAATCTCGAATTACATCCATGGGAGCCTTTTGATTTCTTTTCTCATTTTCTTGCATCCAATATTCTTCGCATGATTCAGTCATATTAGTCTCTGTTGAAGCAACAGTTTCTGAACATTAAACCTTAACCCCTTCTTTTATCTTGTATTTTTGAATTACTTGCTCTAAAGGATCTTCGAAATTTCCTTCAAGGTTACCAGGAACCTTAGCTGAACAATTTGGAATTCCAATTTGATTTATCCAAGGAATCTTCTTATAGGTCCAATTCTCATTTATAGGCCACTATGGTTGATGAAGTTGTGGAGTAGTTAATTTGGCTGAGAGCATTTTCTGATGCAATTTTTAACCTGAACAGTGAAAAGAAGGAAATTAAAAACTCTGCACATTCTTTTTCTTCTTGATCAAACTTTGGCCCTTTTCTATGTCCCTTTTCTTTGGGTAAAACTTATCTCTCACAAGTGAACTTTTTCTATTCATTGATTCTTCATTCACCATTAAGTCATCCATGCCCCTCGGGACCAAATCTTGAAGCTGTCCTGAATTACCATGCTCTTTAATAGGTTCTTGATCATCAAACACTATCACGTCGAACTCATTATCATTCAGAACCTCATTCATAGCCTTCACAGTGGGATCCTCTAAGGGTTTCTCTCCATGGATCATATCATTCATTATATCCATTAACGTGGTCATTTGTTCTTTTGAATCAGCTTGGATCTTTTTTGCGTGGTCAGCCATTTCTTGTTGAGTCTTGATAAGTTGCTCTTGCAGTTTCTCGATTCTACCAACCCTTGCTAAGATCTCATTCATGGCTCTTATTTTTCTTTAGGAAGACCAAGTTAGCTCCACTTTGATTTCAACAATTCTGTCATGGAATTCTCCACAAATTATTCCACGTTGTCATGATTAAATGCATGTAAAATAGTTTGAAATAAAATGTAATTATACAAAGATGGAAATGCAAAAATGAAAATGTAAATACAAACGTAAGAATGCAAAAAATGCAAAATGCAAATGCAAATGTAAATGTAAATATGTGAATAAAATTGCAAATTGTGCCATACAAAAGCAAACATAAAAGTATAAATGCAAAATGAAAAATGCAAAGATGCAAAATGCAAATATACAAATGTAAAAATGTAAATTATTTAAAATACCAGAATAGGACATCCAGTTATATTAAGACTGCCATTTTCTTTGATATTGAAAATAAATAAACATTATTATTTAATTAAATATTTTTTAATGCATGATGTAAGTTTGAAAATGTAAATGTAAATACAAACGTAAAAATAAAGATGCAAAATGCAAATGCATGTATGAAAATGTGTTACTCAAGAGTGATCATCTTAGAACAGATTTCATTGAACACAAAAGTTTTCGTGCATCAAACAAAACTTTTACATATAAAGGACAGCTTTCAGTCCTAACTTCAGCATATAGGGGATAACTTTCCCTCCTAACTTCTCTAAAGCCAAGTTAATTTATTAGCTTATGGGTCATATTGCTTGTCTGCACTGTAGCTTCTTCCATGACATTCTTTTTCATCTTTTATATATCAGTTCTCGGAGTTGCTCATTTTCCTTTGTAAGAGAACCTTTGTGTTCAAGAAGTTCTTGGACAAGACATTTATATATGTTGCAGTTCTTTTTCAATCTGGTGACCCCTGTTATCCATTCTTCTGGAGTGTTTCCTATGCTAGCATTTCGAAAGGCTTGACTGATCTTTTGGAAATCTGCATGTATGATTTCCACTTATGTGCTCAATTTCTTGTTTTGGTCATTCAAGTCCTTCAAATAATATGCTTGAGCTTCATAAAAACCTCCTCCACTCTGAATGCCCTGACTGATGCTCTTACCATAGACTGCTTTTGGTATCAATCTGGCAGAATCTTTGTGGAGTACTTTTGGTATTAATACAATAGGATCTCTGTGTGCATTGCTCGTTTCTATCTTCAGAGTTTCTTCAGGATGTCTTTCCTTGGCCGCATCATATTTTGTTTGATCATAAAACTTTTTGTCCATTTACGATTTCTTTCCAATTTGATGAACAGTCTTTCAAGTCAACACCTTTTGGTTATGCCATGATCATGCAATGCAGACAAAAGAATAAAAACAAATTAGAGTAATGTAATATGCATGGAAAAATAAGAAAAAAATAGAATAGTTAGTAACAACTGATGGAAAGAAAAATTTTATTTATAAAGGTATAACTCCTAACCTCATGCTTTCTAGTTCTATGCTTTGTTTGGAAAAAATTAACGTAACTGCATGATTTCTAGTTCGCAGACATTTATTCAGAGAGAAAAATAATAAATTAAAAAATTAAAAGCTAGAGCTTATTTCTCCTTTGTGTACACCTATGGACAGGGGTTCAGTACTGTCTTAGATCAGGTGAAGTGCTAGGGTTTATTATATGCAGGGTTTTAGTTCTAAGAGTAAAGGTACTCGAACTGTCCTTGTTGGTGCCCCCTTGGGCTGTCAAACCCTCAATCCTAGTCCATCACAGACTTAAGTGGATCGAGTTCAATTCGAGGGGACACATTTCTCTATGCCTGACACGGAGAATAAATTCTCACGAAGACATAGAGTATATGAACCCCGAAAGCTACTTGCTAGGTCTCACACGGAGAATAAATTCTCACGAAGACGTCGTTTTAACTCCCACTTAAAAGGGACAAGCTTGATTGTAAAGCTTTATGTCATGTAATGCAAGTGTTGTGTGTGAGGAGAAATGTTCAAACCTCTGACAAAATAATAAAATTTAATACTTGAAAATAAAATAAAAATATAAAAAATAATATATATAAATATTATGAAAATAATAAGTATATATAAAAATTTTGAAAAGAAAGAATTATAAATTAAATATATGAATTTTTAATTTATAATTAATAGAGACAATTTATAATTCATTTAAAAGCTTGACTTTTCCCCAGCGGAGTCGCCAAGCTGTCGTAACCCGTTTTTGCCCGGGCACGAATTTTTACTTGGTGGGAAAAATAATATGGATAAAAAATGATTAAAAAAATGTTTTGGGAGTCGCCATCGGCCTTTTAGGTCAGGTAGGTCGAATACCTAAAAATTACCTTTTAAAAGAGTTTTTAAGAAAACATCCGTTAAAAGATAAACTGATCTGCGTTTAACCAAAAATTCATTCTTTTTAGAAATAAAAAGGGATTCGTGGTCGGTTACGTTTAGGGAAGGATTAACACTCCTACAATGCCCAAAATTGGTACATATTAATTATAAATTGTCTCTATTATTAAAAATTTAATAGTTCAAAATTCATAATTCTGTTATTTTTATTAATATAATTTTAAGAAAATATATTAATTTATATATATATATATAAATAAGATATTTATTTATATAGAAATATCATAAAATGACTTCTAGGTGCTTTAAGACAGCTCTTTTCTTAATATTCAAAAATAAATAAATAAATATTAATAAAACATTTATTAAAAATAGATTAACATATATAATTTATAAAAAGTAAAATATTTATTTAAAAATATCAGAAAATGGACATCTAGTTATATTAAGATTGTCCTTTCTTAATATTTAAATAAATATTAAAAATAATAACTTTCCTTAAAATAAAACAATATGTGTTTTATGGTTTTTATAAGTAGGATATTTATTTATTTTTAAAATACCAGAATAGAACATCTAGTTGCTTTAAGACTGCCCTTTTATTAATATCGAAAAATAAATAAATATTAATATTTAAACAAATATATAGATCTATATTTATATGACTAATATGAAAATAAAATAATAATTAAAATAATCATTTAAACATATTGGAATTGAAATGATAATAATACAAATTAAATTGCAATTAAATAGTGACTAAAACATATAAAATTAAAATAATAGGATTAAAATATAAAATATTAAAATTTACAACCCTTATTTATAGTATTATAAAAATATAATTACTAATGATGTAATTAACCCTAATTATTAATAAGTGATTAAAATTATAATTATTAAAATTAAAGGCTCTAACTCGAATAATAAAAAGATCTAAGTGCTAATAATGTAATTTAGCATTATTTAATTAATTCGGGTTAAAATGATAATTACTAAACTATAAGGGACTAAATTAGGTATTTATCCTAAATATATATATATTATATTATGTAAAGGACTAAAATAAAATAAAATAAAATTTCTAGATCGAATTATAATATATAAAAACATGCTATAAGGATCAAATTGCAAGTTTTTAAAGTTACAGTGGCTGCGGGAATAGTTTAGCCGTGTGTGAAATTACACAAAGGACCTCCCTTAAACGACGTCGTGTAAGAGAGGGTATATATACCCTATTATGGTTGGGCCTTTCGGGCCATCCTCTCATTTCCTTCTTTTCTCCTCTCTCTTTAGAACTGAGAGAGAGATTTCTCTCTTGCCTTTCTCTAGATTCCTTCAACCGGAGGAAGGCCGGCCACCGGTCGGCAATCGTCTGCCGCCGCTAACTCTGTCGTCGGCCACCGCCTTCGGTGGCCGGAAAAAAAAAATTTACACTAAAATACAACCCTGATTTCCCCAAGGTCGAGTCCGACCTTAGTTTCCCCTAAAAGACTCCTAATCGGAGTAGATCTATGAAAATACCTTCGGTATTTTCTATTCTCCGACGATGTTTAGTGCTTTCGGCGATGGTCACGGCTCTAAGGGTAAGTTTTTTTCTTCTTTCTTTGTTTTCTGTTTTGGTTCACTGCTTGTAGTGGGTTCTCTCTCTTTGTTTGTTGCCGTCTTTTTCTTTACAGGTGGTCGATGGCTTTTATAGCCATCGACGGTGTAGCTCTCGAACCGGTCCCAAATGGTGACCCTAGGTGAGTCATCGGATTATGGTGGTAACTCACCATAGGGTTTCAACGTGGGGCAGTAACGAGGTGCTTCTGGAGGCTTCGGTTGAAGGTGGCTTCGTGGAAGCGTGGCAGCTGGCTGAGATGTCGATGTGGGGGCGGCTGGAGGCAGAGGCGGCGGCGCGTGGTCCCTAGGGTATCATAACCCTAGGGTTTTTTGTTAGAGAGCTTTGGACCGTTGGATCTTGCCAGATCCAACGGTGGAGATCGTTGGCGGCTGGCTGAGATGATGGAAACCCTAGAAGTGTTCTGCTGAGCCTGGTCGGGTTGGGCTCCGGTCTGTTTGTAAACTGAGTTGGGTTTATTTATAATTTGGCTCCGGGTTTTGGGCCTGCAATGTATTAAAATTAATTAGTTATTTAATAATAATAATATAATATAATAATAAACAAAATAATAATAATAAATAAAACAAATGGAATAAAAACTAGTGTCTTCAGTCATAATTAAGTAGTAGGCTATTATCCATCCACCAACCTGATCATCGGTGCAAAGATATTGATCGGAAACTCTGATATTCACCAGCACTCGTCTCAGACAACTTACTATTCCCCAACCATTCGCGGTTTTCCATGGCTAATTCAATAGTTCGGTACCAAATAGCTCATAAGAAACTTTCCATCTGCACCAAAATAAAAAGCAAAGCTTTGTTCAAGATGTCAATATATACCCACTTAACAAAAAACTATCACTAAAACAATATGAACAAAGCCGTTTAAAAGAAGCACTTTCAACAATCTAAACATTAAAAGAACAACTAACGTTACTTGTCTTATCATTTACTCAGATTTGCCCCAAATCCTGCCCCAATAACGACAGATAACACTTTAAAAAAGCCAAAAATGTTCTACGTTCTAGCAAATGGAAAACTGTTCTCAAAATTCTTTGCGTGAAAATGGAAGCTTTACAAAACTAGAACTACCCATCTCATTCTTCAAATAATTCAAGCAAAACCCATTACCAAGATCACAATCAATGATAAAAGTATCTGAAAAGAAATACCCAGAAAACTAAAAACCCAAACCTGAGGTAGCTGAAAGTTAAAGAGCTCCAAAGCCTCTTCTTTAAATTTCAGCACAAACTAAGTAAAACCCAGATATTAAAGCAACTTAAGATATCAAGTAAAAACAGTTTTAAATACCTTTGAAATGATATTAAAGCAAGTTGAAGGAGTCGAAGCAGCTGCACTGACCAAAATCAAATACCTTTTGAAAGAAAGAAAGAATCTTAAACTTTAAAACCACCATAACAGAAATAGAAAAGCAAAACTTGAGTTCAGATTTTAAACCTTAGTTTTAAGAGGGGGGGGGGAGATCATTAAAGCAAACGCTGCAGGAAAAGAACTGAGAATGTCGGTAACCAGTCAGCTAAAGAAAAACACTTCAAGAACAAGTTTTCAGATAATGTGGGCTTCTATTTTTTGGCTTTCTCTTTTCCTTTTTATTCGTTTTTTCCAAAAGAATTTAAAAAAAAAAACCCAGATGACAGCATGTGATTAGTAATGAGTTGAAAGTAGGTTGAGCAACGAAACCGAAAAAATTGAAAAATCGATATGAATCGAGTAAAACGGTTCGGTTCGATTTGATTTAGTTTTAAACGGTTCGGTTTTCGGTTCGATTTAAAAACTTTATTTTTTTGATTCGGTTCGGTTCGGGTTTTCCATATGAAACCCATTTGTTCCATATTGAACCGAATAGGTAATTTTTGTAAAAAAAATTATAGTTTCAAGTGATTTTTTTATTGAAAAACCGAAAAACCGAAAAATCGAACCGAACCGAACCGAAAAACTCGAACCGTTAAAAAACCCGAATCGAACCAAAAAAACTGGTTTCGGTTCGATTTTTTCAGTTTTTTAACTATTCGGTTTCGGTTTCGATTTAAATATTGAAAAACCGTTTATTTCGGTTCGGTTCAATTTTTGATAAAAAACCGAACCGAACCGAACCGAATACACCCCTAGTTGAAAGAGTTGGAAGTTTCAAATTAAAAAACCAACCTTTTTCAGCTTTTCATTGCTCTAGAAAAAGAATCTTTAATTGAATTTGTCCCTTCTTTTTTAGTATAGTTTTTGAAATGGAGCTGGCCTTATTCCACCCAGAGGGGAAATGGATACGGGGAAGTGGGAGGCTTATAATGCAAATTTTCATTGTTAATTTCTTCACAGGTGTCTTGAAAAACACAGCTGCATTTGAAGAAGAAGAATATTCAGCAAAGCTATTTTTTTTTCTATCAGTAATCTGTCTCTCAGCCTTTGCTTTTAAAACTGTTGCTTGTTCTATCAGTAGTGGAAGGAAGGAATCCAATGAGATAGCCCCTGCAAAGTTACCGATTAAATTTTCTGGTTTCTCGAGATGCGTGCAATTTCATTTTTTTTTATCCTGTGTAGTGCCGCTCAACTTTTTTCTTCTTCTTTCCAATGGTGGCGGTGCCATTGGATGTTGTTTCTCCTACCAAACATTGACACGTCACGTGGTAGAATTTTACGAATGAAATAATCTGCCGCCATAAAAAACATGTAAAGAAGGACGTGGGCACTCTCATAGCCCGTCACCAGCCGTCTCACCACATCCACATCTACATCTCCGCTCATTTACAAGCACAAATTCGAAATCTAAAAGCATCAAACCAAAAAGTAAAAGAGAACATCAAATATTTCTCTTCATCACCAAACTTATCTCTTCAGATTTACAACCAATGGCTCAAACCATGCTGGTAATGTCCAGCGTTTCAACAAGCCATGTTCTGAATTTGAAGAGAGACCACCACCCTTTCCTCCATTTCCAAGCTCAAGGCTTAATGCCTAAACCTTTCTCTCATTTCTTATTCAATCCACTCTCCAACAGTGTTGCTGCTTCATCATCATCAAGAGCTTTCACCACTTTTGCAATCTTCAAACCAAAGACCAAAGCAGCTCCCAGCAAGAAGGTAATTTCTTTTTAATTTTAATGGTGTTTAACTTGATTCTGAATTGTACCCATTTTTGTACTTGAAAAGGTTGCACCGAAGCCGAAGCCAAAGGTTGAAGATGGAATCTTTGGAACATCTGGAGGGATTGGTTTCACCAAGCAAAATGAGCTCTTTGTTGGACGTGTTGCCATGATTGGCTTTGCTGTAAGTAAATTCTGCAATAATATTTGTATCTATTTACATACAACTGTTTGACAATTTGCCTGAATGATTTCATTTTTGTGATGCTGCTTGTAGTTAGCACAATAAAAACGACTCATTCTATGATTAACTGATGACTCAAGAGGTTTTATTTGCAGCATTAATTGTTCAAATACATTGTATTTTGAGGGTTGGTGCTGTTGTTTTGTTAGAAAATAGAAATCTCAGGTTGTGTGAAATTTGAATCCTGCTCACAATTGATAATAACATGGGGGTTATGGTGCACTCATGTATGCAGGCATCCTTTGTTAGGAGAAGCAATAACAGGAAAAGGAATTCTAGCACAGTTGAACCTGGAGACAGGCATTCCAATTTATGAAGCTGAACCCCTTCTTCTCTTCTTCATCCTCTTCACCCTCCTTGGAGCGATCGGAGCTTTGGGAGACCGAGGTCGATTCGTTGACGAGCCTGCTACAGGCATTGAAGGGGCAGTCATCCCTCCTGGGAAAGGCATTAGGAGTGCCTTGGGCCTCAAGGAAGGAGGTAAACATCAACTTGTGCTACCAAATTCAACAGAGTTTATACATGCAATGATCAAAATTTTATTAAATATGGTATTTGTTTTGTGTTGATCAGGTCCATTGTTTGGGTTCACAAAGGCAAATGAGCTGTTTGTGGGGAGATTGGCTCAGCTGGGGATTGCCTTCTCATTGATAGGAGAGATTATAACAGGGAAAGGAGCACTGGCACAACTAAACATTGAGACAGGGATTCCTATCAGCGACATTGAACCCCTTGTGTTGCTCAACGTTGCCTTCTTCTTTGCTGCTGCTATAAATCCCGGGACTGGTAAATTTATAACTGATGAAGAAGAAGACTAGATTTTTCCTATGTAATTTGTAATTAACATCATCTAATTTCCTCTCCCTCTTTTTCCCCTTCCTTTGCATCAATGAATTGCATTGCTTTTAAACAAAAATGATCATACAATGTTGTGGGGGGAAATGATGAAAATGATTTTAGATTCCAATAACCTTGAAGAATACCCCAACATAGTTCCCTAAAACTGGTAAAATATAATCAATTAGGTTTTGAAATCCAAAGTAAAAAAAAAGGTGGAA
The DNA here is from genome assembly GCF_006381635.1 of Hibiscus syriacus. Lineage (NCBI taxonomy): Eukaryota > Viridiplantae > Streptophyta > Magnoliopsida > Malvales > Malvaceae > Hibiscus > Hibiscus syriacus. The sequence goes on from NW_024063016.1 coordinate 546,464, forward strand.
ATTAACAAATATTGTGTGTGATTTCATTATGATGATTATTATTATTATTATCATTTCTCAAATTATGTTACATTTACAATTATTAAAGGGCTGCCTTGACATGCATATTAAAAGAATAATCCACCTAAATCCTCTGCAGACTATAGTAATCATTAATCAAGGACAATATCAATAATGCTTGCTCCTTAAAAAAAGTCAAATGATTGGTGATCAAACCCAATCACTTCAATCATTAGCCATCGATGCTTGTAAAATCTAAGTTGATGACTTTATTATGCTTACTTATTTATTCCCTCCTTAGCCACTAAAATATTAAAAATAAATAAACTATGTCATATGCCACTAAACTTTACGTGGTATCATTTATATTACTGAACTTTCAATTCATTTAATTATATTATTAAACTTTAGTTTTAACTTAGATTATATCAATAATATGTACAGATCTTCCGTCAATATGTTGACAGCAGACAAAATAATGTTATGTCAGTGATAACTATTGATATCAAAATGACATCGTTTTAGGTACTGAACTTTAGGATGTATCAAGTTCGCCGTTAAACTTTTGAATATTTTCTTTTTTGACCTACATTTTTAAACCGTCATCGATAGTCAATAATTGCCTGGTCACTGATCATCTTTTAAGGCAAGGTCAATATTAAAATGTTCATATCCTCTTTCTTCTCCTATGATTTATTTTATATGAAACCCACTCAAAATCGACGAAAATCTATTTAAAAGTTTGACGTGCTAATACTTCAATCTCTTTTGATGACGGTTTGATGAGAATAATTTTAAGGTATGTTATTTTATTCATCTTCTTGAAATAATACTTCTCACTATTTAGATTTTTTAACAAACATCCAAGATCCCTCAAATAAAAGAAAACATGCTAAACCCCTAAAAATTATAGGTTTTTTTTGTTTATTTAATTTCATCGATATTGAATTGGTTTTGTAGAAAAACTAAGAAAAAAGAGGAGTGAAATGAAATTTTTTGGAATCGATATTGTCGCGAAAGATGGTCAATGACAGATAGTGATTAGAGGGTGACTAGAAAAGTATAATGCATAATCTATACACCCCTAAAATTCAGTGTCTAAAATAATATCATTTTAGACATTAATAGTCGCCGTCAAAACCACGTCGTTTTCTTTATCACAACATTTGAATTTTAATAGTCTAGTGGCATAATTTAAATTATAAATCAAAATTTAATATTATAATTGAAAATATTAAAAATTCAATGATATAAACGATATAATACTTAAGTGATATCTAATGTAGTTTATCCTATTAAAAAGCAAAAAAACGAAACACCCCTGGAGGAGCGGAAAAATATTCTCTTGTTTTAATAAGAGCCTTGGCCTTAAAATTGAACCGTTAATTATTAGGATAAAGTATACAAATGATCATTTAATCATAGAATATTGTTTTGTTGAGTCTCTTGCCTATTAAAAGTTACAAAATATTTATTTAACTATTCATTATATTTCAAACTCATCATTTTCCGTTAAAATATTTATGACATTTTAAGTTGAACTTTAATCTGCTAACTGTAATATGATAAATAATGATCATAAAATATTAAACAAATATTATATTTCAGTCATCATATTAACGTCTAACTCAGACAACCATCAAATTTAACGAAACATGATGAGCTTGGAACATAATAAATAGTTGGATGACTATTTTATAATTTTTAATAGTCGATATACTTAATAAAATAACGCTCTATAATTAGAAAATTATTTTAAAATTTTTAATGATCAAGGATCTTAATAAAACAATATTTTATAATCTGGTATCATTTTGTATACTTTAATTATTATTTGTATTCTCATTAAGTTTTCCTTACTAAGCCCTGAAAATTTAGCCTTTAACACCACCCCGATTGAGGCTAGAGCGGACAAATCTTCCCTCGTCATCAACTCAGCGGTTATTACTAAAAGGTCGGTATTTTTTAGCACCGTCATCCGAGTCAGAGCTGTTGATTTTTTTAGAAGAAGGAATAATGGAGAGATCGGTTTTTGTGAACGATGTTCAACAGGTCAATGGAAATCTCCGTCACTCTGTTTCCTCCGCTTCTCTAAGACATGTAGCTTACAGGTTGGTTGATTTTTCTTTTTTCGGGATTCCAGTTGGTTCTTTTCTTTTCTTTAATTGGATGCTTAATATTTTGAATTTTGATTTCTTGGTTTTGTTTCATATGAGATTATTGATTCTGGGTTTGTTGTTTTTTTCTTATTTGTTATGGTAATTGATTGCGTTGTTGACTATGCCTAATTGTCTTAAATAAAGTTTCTGTTTTTTTAACTTTTTTGTCTTCATTGATTGTAACCAGGGGACTGGTTTAGGTTCATAAAGAGTTCATTATTAACTGTTAATTGGAGTACAAGGCTGAATCTTGAATGAGCTTTTGATCAGAAGAGAATCGTTGTTGAGAATTAACTTGATTGTAGAAGGGACCGTTTGGGGGTGACAACGAAAAATAGGAAATAATTTTTTGGGTATACCAAAAGAATATGCTTATTTGTCTTGGTTAAATTGGCTTACGGCGATTTCTGTGCAAAATATGATGCTGAACTACTACCATGGTGAAGCTATTGCTACAGTAATTGCTTTGATCAATATTAAGAGTTATGGGTTGGGGGAAATGGGGTTGGGAATGAGCTTCTCTGTTTTTGCTTTTCTTCCGATAGTATTCTGGCTGTTAATAGGTATTGCTTTTCTACATCTGATTTACTCCCTTTTTTTTTTTTTGGAAATATCTGCTGTTGACACTCATATCCAACACCGTAGTATAATCTTCCAAAGATTTTGTTGAAAAGCTTTGTAAAATTTAAACATACATGTGTCGGACATATACCTCACATCTGAATTCAAATAACTCAGTTTTTATTTATGTTAGGGGTTTATTAGGATGCTAATGGACTGGTTTGGTTTTTGAATTTGCTGTTGGTTTATTTCTTTATTTGCTGTAGTGTGGTGGTCGTAAAATTTATTTGAACTGGACGTTCTTTTGGATGAATAAAACAAAATTTATCCAAGAAAAATAGGATGTTGAATTGCTAATGGACTGAAATGATTATTTATGTTATTTTGCATTTATGTTAACCTTGCCTCCTTAAATTCTCTGCCTTGCTTGATGGTTGGTACTTGGTGGACGTAGTAATAAAACACCTGAAGATTCAATTTTTATGGTTTGTTGAGTTGTAATTTGATTTACTCGGCTTTCATAGTCACGGCAAGTTCTTAAATTGATATGGTCTGTTTGACCTAGATTATTAAATCCAGATTATGAACTCATGTAGACATGTTGGTTTTCATTTACTTTTAGTTGACTAACAGATCAAGAGCCTTTTAGGACTGAAAGAGTTTTTTTTTTTTTTTTGGCTAAATAGGAATGAAAGAGTTTCCTATTACTTTGGCATATGAAATTGTAAGCTAAGCACACTTACATTTGAGTAGTTGACATTGAGGATTCTTTTTGGTATGTTTTAAGATATGGCAAAGGGATGATGATTCTAGAGTTTGAATCCTAATCCTTGGGTACTAACAGAGAGCCTCAGTCACTGCTTCAAGGTGTTGGTGACATTGAGAAGTATAGTCGTAGTAATTCTTAATTCTAAATTTCTTTACGAAATTGCGATGAGTTCTCAGAAAGAGTCGATTAGCGGAAAATTCCCTTTGATCCTTCAAATATTGCACATTACCATGTCATCTTCAAACACTTGTTGAAACTCTAGTCTCCTTGTTTCCAGTGATAGATAGTGAATGACCCTCTGTAAAGCAACGTAAGCAAATATATACTTTATATATAAAGAAACTGCAAAGCCTTTTGAGTTTCTAACACTCTGCATAGTAGTTTAGTTGGAAGTTTTTATAATCATTACAATTTATGAAGGTATAAAATGGTGGAAACAATTCTTTCATGCAGTTGTGGTTCTTGTGGGTATGAACTAAACCTGAGTTCTTCTAGGCGAATCACCGCAACAATTGGCTCCAAATATAGGAAATCTATAAAACGAGGGATTATATCATTCTTCAGTATAGATGAGAGCAGGTTTACACAAGTCGACGAGTTCCAATGCATTCCCTACTTTTCAAGGCACTCTTGGAGCTTGTTTTGCCATAGAACCAAACTCCTTTGCCGCAAGTGTGGCAACCACATTGGAAATGCTCATGATGACAAAACTTCAGGCTACGCCCTTGTATTAGACAAATCCGATACAGCCTCTGGTAGTGAAGCTTCTAGCCATAGAAGATATGATGTCAGAATCCGTGCCCTACAGCCCTCATCGGCTCAAGAACTTGGCACTCCACCATTTATGTGATTTAGTCGAGTGTTGTATCTCAATCACATCGTTTATGGTCTTCCACTTTCATTATACTGAGTTTTCTTGTGGGTTGCTTCAAGTCATCGTCTTCTCTTATTTATTTTTCTTGAACATGGTCTTAATATGGCAAGTAATGTACATAAAAGGAACTGAATTCTGCATGGCAGGTGATTGGGAGTGTTTGAAAGGAGTTGAGCCAAGGTTTAAATGTATCATATTCATGTAATCTCTTTTTGAATTGAATCAAATCCAAGGCATACGAAACAAAATGTCCCAGACCGTACTCACATAACAACCAGATTCTGAAGATGTTGGGTGCTTTAATTTCTAACCAAAATTTTGGTGAAGTTAATTTGTTTTATAATACTTAAGTAAAAAATCGTAAATCTGAATTAATCTAATAAAAATGTTTTAGATAAGAATTGATGACATAACCGAATGATAATGAAATCGTATTTAATATACATAAATATATGATATAAAAGTGAATAACATATGTATTGATGATCGATATGTATAGGAAATAAAAAGATATACTGGTTTCGGTAGTTCAACTATATAAATATGATTAAATTATTTTTATGTATATATGTTACATGTATATATTATATATAATATATATTCGTTAATATTTATAATATTTTTATTTTTTAATAATTTATTATTTTATAGCTTATGATATATATTTTTTTTAAAAAATTAATAGAGTTTTAGTATTTTTAAATTCTTTTAATAATTTAATTTTTAATTTTAGTATTTGCATATTTTAATATTTTAATATTTAAATAATTTATACTTAAAATTTAAAATAATTTTTTATTTTAAAAAAACAATCAAACTTTCTAAAAAATCAATTTGGTCCTCAAATTCGATAAAATAAACAAATTTAGCCACTATCTCATTATTATCTATCATGGAATGCCACATCAACACTATGGACTATCACATTAATACTGTAAATTATCATGTCAACATCGTAACAGTCATATGCGATTATGTTGGTTAAAGAATCGATTTTTTTCCTTTTCAGTTTAAAGGTGACATTAAAAAACTAAGGGCCTCATATACTATCAAACCTTTATTTTTATATATTTAAAAGATTATACTTTAAGTTCATTAAATATGTATAATAAAGAATTTAGAGGGAAACTTTTGTTTTGTTCCTTGAAATACAAGAGGAGAGTTAAAAGAAAAAGAAAGGTTAAGGTCATATATTGATTTAAATGATAAAGAGATTGAGATCTTTTAAGTAATATTTTAAGTTTAAGCCTTACAAATAAGAAAGATAATATTTGGAGAATTTTATCTCACTTGTAGGCTTTAATTTAATTTAGCTTTAAATATAATTGACTATAAAATATAAAAGTCTACATAAAAAGAGAGAGAGAAAAGTATAGGAAGATGCCCTGCCTAGCGAGTTGTTACATTGTTCTATGTAATTTATGAATATTTTGTTTAGAAGTTTCAGATCTCTATGTGAGGTGTGTCAACAGAATGTGCCTCTTTAAAGTATGTTTGACTTGAGAGCTTCGCAAAAGAAAAAGCCAACCCACACCGATCCTAGGCCTAGCCGGCTAGCCCCACTTTAAATGTTGAAAAACCAAGCCGAGTCTAGCTTAGCCCTCCCTTCTTATGAAGCCAATGAAATTAAAGCTGCTGCTCTTTTATTGGTCACGCCATCTGGCCATGTTCTATGTTTTGGGTTAGGTGGATGAAAGATTTTAAAGGGTCCTCTTCCTCAACAACACTCAACCTCCCCTCCCCCTCTTCCCGTAATGATTTAAATTCCTTAGCCACTTCACCCCTCGGCCGGATATACGATTATAAGTTAGAAGAATAAATTTATAAAATTTTAAAAGAGAGTGAAAACAAATTATCAATGACTTGTTTGACGGAAGTTGAAACTGACCGAAGAGTTGACCTTAATGTATGGCTACTATGGTTTCCAATTCAACATTGATTGAAAAAGAAAATCTAGAGACGCTTTTCTTTGAGACAAAATGCAGCCATGATTCTTTCACCATCTTCATCATTACCATCTTTTGATAATGGTGGAGATGAAGGAGGGCTGGTGGGGGTTAAGATTTATGTCTTGTCATTTTCGACCACTCCATTTTAGCCTTTTTCTCAACACCCATTGTGGTCCTAATTGCACTGGTCCTTTTGCTGGAGATTTAGAATTTGGGACAAATTCCCTTACACTGAAGGGTCTTTCTGAACAATCAAAGGGCCCTGCTGGCAACTTTGCAGCAGCTCAATGACTGACATGTTGGCCTTGTGAAATTATGCTCCAATGCTCCTCACTTTGTGCATAAGAAAGATATGGGGACTCCAAGTATGGTATGGAGAGAAAAATATACAAATATTTCTTTTTGTATAAAGAATGTCCTAAACCAATCTGAAATGAGTGGCACATTGTAAAACAATCCTTTTACAGCTGGTTTTGTTGATCAGAAAATCAGAATAGAATAGAAGCAGCCAATGAACTTTAAGCCAAGGATAGCATAAAGTATATTTTGACTCTTACCCATAGCTCAATTATATGAGAGAGCCCCAACACACAAATTGGTATGGAGGAGAGAAAAAGCAAAGCTTTAGTGTCCCTTTCTATACAAAAGCATGTCTTTATTCTTTGGTCCACTTTGTCAGAGTCCTCATCCATCCCTTCCTTCTCATCACTTTCACACCATCTACCTTGCTGCTGCCCATTTGGCATCCGTTGGCCTTGCTGGACCTCTTCCACCTTATGAGCTGGAACAAGTGGCCAATCCGCTTCCGCCACCTAAGCGAGGCTCGTGGTTTCGCATGCTCGATCACGCTCTTATTGGTCTCCTTGGTGACCTCCATGCCCTTGGTCAAGGTTGGGTTACACGACATGTTGCATTGCTCAAAAGAGACCTTAGAAACCGTATCCTTTTCCCATGAACCAACACCATTCTCTTCAAACTTGATTGAGATAAAGGAATCTGCAAAAGTAAAACTTGGACACTGAACAAAGGGTTTCAAAAGAAGATTACTACAACTAAAAAGTACTAAAAGAAAAATAAAAAGCAAAGGAAAAAGTAACAGCTTTTATTATTTTTTAATGGTAAAGTGTATGTATTTTAGTACATCAACCATATTTGTAGCTTGTCAGCTATATACTAACAGTGAGTGCAAAACTAAAGCAATGTCCCAGAAAAAAAAGAGGAAAAAATGTGAAAGGAAAGCCATCTTTACCAAAATTTTCTATGCATATATACATAATTATCTGCAGATTTGGATGCATTTTAAATTGCCTTTGAAAAAATCATAGGATTTCCTAGGAATTATTAATGGCATTCATTGTTCCCAATCAAACATATCTTCCAATTAGCATCAAATGATATTCCCAAGCAAAACATACAGAGTCATGCATACCCAGAGAAGATAACAGGAAAAAGATTCTTCATTTCCAGTTTTACCAGATTTTGACCACTTTTGTCACTACACACAATAAGTTTAAGATACGCATGCATGCATGTGATTCATATCTTCTTTTTTTTTCCTTTTGGCTGATGCAAATTCAAGAACACATAAAAGAAAATAATGGGGAATCACCTTCTTGACTGGTTGAAGCATCAGAATGTTCAGATTTGCAATGCTTGAGCTCTAGACGATTGAGCACTGAACCTAAAGCAAAGATCTTGAGGAGGTTAATGGGAGGTTTCTTCAATGAAACACCTTGAATAAATCTATGGCTGCCTCTGGTGGATGATGATGAAGAGCGTTGGGCTTGCTTTGAAGCTAAGATAAGAAGCCTCTCGTTCAAGCACAAAGCACAAACCCCCATAACAACTACTTGAGGATGGAAATAACACCTTGAATTGTCTTCTCTGAACCCATTCATCATAGTATGGGGTTTCCTACTGGTAAAAGATGAAGAGAGGAAATATGAACACTCTTTGAAGAGGAACAAAAATGGAAACAGTTTGAGTTGGTGTCGGATAGCTTATATTGCGGAGAAAGTTGAAGTTAAGAGCATCGTCAGATTGGTCCCCAGTAACCCATCAGTTAGGACAGTATAGTATTAATAGGTGGGGAGTGGTATGCTGTGGGTTTTTCGATAGCCATCCATTTAGCTAGATATGGACATTGATATACTTTGAAGCCAATTCTTTTGATTTTGAACACCTAATTTGTTTTTGACAAATAAAATATATATTTTCTTTTAACATTATTTTTAATCTAAATTTGATGCTGTAGAGGTTCATTATAAAATGACATTTTTAATCTTATTTTTGTATTCACATTATAAGAATTTAAATCTTTAATCTTATTTAGGGATTTAATATCTTATCTTGTAAACCAACTAATTTTTTAATTAAATGTATCTATAGTTATAAATAGTTAGTTAATTCACCCATATTGTCAACTATAATATATGTATCCCCCCCCCCCATTTGTTGGTGAGAATGTAGTAGATGAACTTGGGAAGGTAAATGCAAAACCCAAGTGTCTTGAAAAGGAGGTTGGTGATTGGAATGGATAAAATATTGAGACTCCCTATTGATTTGAGTCCATTTAAAGGCACAAAATGTAGGGAATTGATGTAAAAGGCATGAGAATGGGGAAAGCAATTTGGCTTGAATCTTATCATTTATTGGGTTTTCTTTTTTATATTTGACAAAATCACATACTTTAATTTGATTATTAATTTTTTAATTGGAGAAGATATTCAAACCTTTTAGTTTTGATGGAAATTTCATTTACTCGTATGGTTTGAATATGATCAATTACTCTTCTAATATTTTAAATTAAAAAAGATAAAATTTAACTTTTATGAATTACTTTATTTGTCTTAATAAAAATGTCACAATTAGTATTTATTTTTTAAAAAATTTTGAACTTTAATATTAAATATTTTAATTATTCAAATTTTACAACTAATGTATTTAAAGTAATTAATATAAAAATAAGTGCACAAACTATACCACTTTTTTCAAATAGGTGCCAAAACTTTTTTCGATTCATCTAGATGACTAACATTACAAACGTTACTACTTTAGGTGTCCTGATCGTAATGGCCATTAAAAAACTCCATTAAATGACACTATCACGTTATGGTAATTTTAAATTTTTTAAAAAAATGAAAAATATAATTATACTAAAAAAACCCCTAATTTCTCTTAAATTACAAAAAAAACCAAACCCTAAAAATCACAAATATCTAAACCTAACCATAACCTTACCTTCCTTATTGACCACTGCTATCAACGTCTTCCTTGCCATCACCCTAGTTATACGCCGTCATCCTTGTTGTCGATTGATCGTCGGGATCACGTGGTGTCGCCATTTACAACATCATTCTTCGTCGAATTCACATCGATTAGCTCCTGTTATGGCGGCTTTTCATTGGCTAATTGGTCTTTCAGGTGGAGTTGCGGTCAGGTGAAGGCTCGGCGACAACAAAGGGTGGCGATTGATATGGGTTTAGGGATTGAAATTAAGGTTTTAAAGTTTTAGGGTTTTTTTAAATTTTTTGAAATTTTTGAGGGGTTTTTAAAATAAAATTTTAATTTTTTATTTTAACATGTGTCACTTAACGTAATATTTTAACGATCGTTATAGTCAAGACACCTAAAATAATAACTTTTGTAACGTTCAACACCTAAATGGATCAAAAAAAAGTTTAGACACCTATTTTAAAAAATAAATATAGCTTGGGAACTTTTTTTTATTAAACCTATATAAAAACTACTTCCTTCACAATGATATTAGTGATAAAAATATTATTGATAAAAAGAAATGTTCAACTCATCAATTTGAGTGATTGTTTCATGTGGATGATGGAGTGACTTTATCGGGAGTAATGACAAATGCAAATAAGAGTTACGATGGACAAGTGGTTGTCCTAAAAAATCTGAATTTATTTTGATTAATTATTGATTTAATTGAATGTGCCCATATGAAGTTTTATTTGTGCCTAAAGAAAACTACAAAGAAACACTAACAGAGAATGGAAGAGGTGAACAGAAATTGCTTCTTTTTTATTCAAGAATTCCTTCGTCCGAGGGAACAAACATTGTTTATATAATAGCTATATCCCATGCAGCTGACAACTACTTCTAGGTAACAGTCTAACTACATATCTATACAACCTAACCTCCTCGCTAAGACTCCAATCAGTTCAACCCATGTGTAGTCTAACTGACCTAGCTAATAACAACAACTAGCTATTCTCAACTTTCCTCCCACTTTTTCCTAGCTAATAATCCTTATTGTTTCACTCTTCCTCTAAAAACTTCGAAACTCGACTTGGACAATGGCTTGGTGACTGGTGGGTCCATCTGCAACTTGATGGAGAGAGCTGGAACATAACTCACACAAAATTGACTTGCAATTACCTTTTCACGGATAAAATGAATGTTAAGATCCACGTGCTTCGATTGTGCATGGTAAACCGGATTTGCGCTTAAAGCTATAGCTCCGGTGTTATCACACCAAATAACCGGTTGCTCGTGCTGTATTACTCCAAAATCAATTAATAACGCACTGACCCAAGTCACTTCGGCTACTGCATCTGCTGAACTTCTGTACTCCGCTTCCATAGCCGATCAAGACACTGCTTTTTGTTTATTTGAACTCCAATGACACCACGTTATTACCTATACGCACATAGTTCCCTGATATGGATCTTCGGTCATCCACACTTCCTCCCCAATCAGCATCTGCAAAGGTTGATATAGACTTTGGTCCAGACGCTGCTGGTGAAAACTCTAGACCGTAATAGAGTGTACCTCCTAAATAGTGAAGGATTCGTTTTACAGCGAGAATATGCAACTCACGTAGCGCATGCATGAATTGTGCCACCTTATCCACACTAAAAACAATATCTGACCTCGTATGACAGATATACAACAACGCACCTACATGCTCAGAAACTTGTCTTCTAGAAGTTCTCTTGCATCTTGTGACAGCTTGGTGGACACGATCATAGGAGTGGTCGTCGGGTTTTTTTATCTTTGTATTGCTCAAAAGTTCTAGAATAAACTTTTGTTGAATGAGAATAAGCTTTGTTGAATGAGAATAAGCGACCTATGGCACCGTTTTACTTCTATTCCTAAGAAGTAATGAAGCTCTCCGAGATCTTTTAGCAAAAATTTGTCACTCAGCTGCTGCACGACTTTCTCAACTTCTTCAGTTGACTCTCCCGTAATGATGATGCCATCCACGTATACAAGCATGTACGTACTCATGCCCCCTAGTTCATAACAAAGAGCGATGCATCAGCTCTTGATTCATGAAAACCCATCTGATTCAAGTTGTCCTTAAACCTAGTGTGCCAATTACTTGGTGCCTGACACAAGCCAAAAATAGCCTTTTGAAGCTTGCAAACTAATCTGGTGCCATTGGGAGCATGTTGTTCGAAGCCTGGAGGCTGCACTATGTAAACATCCTCGCTAAGACCCCCGTTGAGGAACACATTATTTACATCAACTTGTCTCAATGGCCACTTCCTCGTGACAGCAAGAGACAAGACAACATTCAACGTAGTAAACTTGACTACTGGACTGAACGTGTCCCAAAATTCCTACTTCTATAATTTATTATTAATATATATATATATATATATATCTTTAAAAATATTTTTGAATCTATTACTAATTTAAAAAATCATGATTGTCCCCAATTAATTATTATGGTGCCTACTCTCTTTGAGCGATTGCTGTATTAACCGTTGATTTAGATTTTTATTTCTTTGGTCTTGAGGTTTAGGGTTGTTATTAATGGTCTGGACGTACTTTTGGAATCAATCGAATGTGTGCCTTTAGTATGTGCCTCATATTCTTAGGTTTTCCATCCTTGTGTTTATAATGTTCGTGTTATTACTTTAGAATACTTTGAACTCTTCAACCCAAATCCACTTGCTCGTATATATTCGTACATCGGTATACAAATTCATCCTTGAAGTCGAATAATATAACACCATTTAAAAAAATGAAATGGAATAATAACGTGCAGCGCATTTTTTGTTGCTCTTTCTTCCTCAAGTGAAGCAAAATCTATGCTTCATCATTGCATGAGAATGATTACAATTGCAGTTAAGATGGAGTAGAAACCCCATCACCCAAATACTAGAAACCTTTTCACGTTATCATCATTAATTTATCATCACGACTCTTTAATCTCTGAAAAATACATTTCTAAAATGTTTTCTATTTTTATTTTATTCTTTGGGTTCAAATCTAACTTGCAAACCTTTCTTATTAAATATCAAATCACTCGATTTGACTCGTTAAATATCCGAGTTTAATCCATTCAAATATAGAGTTGATCAAACTAAATTGAATTCAAGTATCTTACGATCCATCTAGTCTCATTTATCCTTCTAATTACACTTGTGAATATTATATGTTAAGATATAGCAAATAGGGAATAATAAAAAAGGAGTAGGATTAAATGAACAAGATCTAAGGCACATGGCAATGGCATCTCTCACACAAACTAATGTAAAAGGTTTGAAGAATAAAGCATCTGAAAACTCATCCAACCTCATGTATACTACCAAAGAATTACTTGAAATTTGTCTTTCACGATAAAGCTACCGCAAGGTGTAAAAAGAAGATCAAATCAAGTTGGGTTTCTCAAACACAAAGACAATATTCCACACTTAAGTAATTATATTAACCTTAATGTTTTTTAGCATGGTTTGCTTTCCAAAGAGAGAGAGACTGGACAAATATAAACATAATCAAACTTCATCACCTGGGGATTATAAGCCTTGCAAAATGCAAAGTGAGGCGAGGGAGTTAGCAAGGTGAGAAGAACATGAAGAAGATTTAAAACTCTTTTGAGTCGGAGGAAGGGCATGAAACAAAGTGAGCAAATCACCCTTGTTAGCTACATGAGTAAGTGCCCACATAATGACATGCTTAAAATGCGAGCTATGGTCCACCACAACCATCACTCCCTCAACACCTGCAGACCATTCATGTAACACCCTCAACCCGTATCCGACTCGGATTTAAGTCCTAGGTGTCACATTGACTTTTCAAAACATTTTCCTTTACAGGTGGATAAAAATTCAACTCACTATTCGATAAAATTAATATTTTCATTAATTGACATAACTGAGTTTTACAAAACATATCAGAGCTTATACTATTCAAATCTTTATACTACATGCCAACTACATTCTAATAAACAGAATACATATATTCAATATGTTTCTGATATGATATTCGTAAGGAAGATGCTGACCTGTCTTGCTCCTCTTAGCTTCTCTTCTCGCTTCTATAATATAAACTACATATGAGTTTATAATATCACATGAATAATTAATGCTATTATAACATACATCTTCATGTACACTTCATAAAATGAATACATACATACACAAACCTTATAATATCACATATGAGTTTTACTATTTCATATTCTTATAATCATTTACTTTGCACTACTTAGCTTATATCACATTCTACTATATTCATTTAAATCAGTTACTTACCTTATTCTTAATCCTGTAATTTTGATCGCAATCCTACATATCTTATCTCTCCTTTTTATATGTTTCTATTTAACATTTCACCCATAAATTCTCGTTACATATTCTAATATCCTAATTTCGTATATTCTCTTAATTCATTCCTCACCAAATCTTCATTTAATAAACATACATTTGCATAACTTATTGTCATTTGATTCCTCTGATATTCTCATATGATTTCTTAGATTCTTATACTAAATTTCATATCCCTTACTAATTTAGCAAGGTTAGTTCACAGTTCTATTTTAAACGTATATACCTTCTTACACAACTTATCTAATATCCTTTTATACTTATTTATATACCTTTTTCCTCAATTAATATACTATATGATTTGTCTCAATTCTCATTAATCATATAGTTCACCACTTCATTATCTATTTATATATATATATGTATATAGCGTTCACTATATTTCTCATAAAATTACTTCTAACATATCATATAATTATATTATATATTATATTCACTTACATTCCCATATATCATATCAACATATTTCACATAGAACGTATCATATATGCAATAAATGAAACTCATGCATTCACATCCAAATGTCTAATCACATATGACAATCATGTTAAGCTTATATATATTATTTCTTTATTGGCCCATGTACATCTTGGAGAACTAAAGATATGTGAGTTCATTGAGGTTGTGCATTGATGCTGTCACCACAGCTCGAATAAATTCCCACTAGGGGCACTGTATATTTGTCCCGAAAGACCACTATGTCCCGAAGGACCACTATGTCCCGAAGGACCACTCCTTAAGAGCCATACACATAATACAATGGACCAGATAAGTGTACCGAAGTACCACATATATGTTCCACATAATTACATATATGTCCCGAAGGACCACGTAGAACCCTCGACTCTTGGCATGCCAACTTTATCTCTAGCTCTCATGTCACTTAACATGGGCATCATTATTATGTTTACCCTATATTCACATAGCCATATCACATAAACATAGGTTCTTATCATATCACTCATATCATATGGCTTATCCCTTGAAATCTTGCAATCATATCACTTATACTCTCATAAATCATATCTACATGGCTTATCTTATATACATATGTTCATATACTTTAGCTTTCTTCACCTTCCATAAATCCATACAATTCATTATCACATGATTGATATCTTAATCACATAACAATAACATACATTCACACAGATCATACCACATATACAATAATATATCACAATTATGCCCATATCAATAACATGCTTATATGTATGCTATTATAGGAAATAGACTTGTCGCAAGTCTTATTTCCATTCATCATAATATACCAACTAATACGCACTCACCTTAGCCTTGCTTACTTTGACTCGATCCTAATCTTTCGATTGTTCCGGAATAAGATTACGTTCTAAATCTACATAGTAATACATTGATACATATCAGCATACGAATTGATATATTCTAAACTATTACTCCTTAGGCTAAAAAGAAAACTATTTTCATCTTTTAATGAAGGTATGCATCGATGCACTATCTATGCATCAGTGTATAAATCCCATTCGATATTTGTATTTTAAGCAGGTGCATCGATGCACTCCTTATGCATCGATACACTAATTGCATTCGATGTTCATTTATTTGAGAGTGCAGCGATACACATTGAATGTGCATCGATGCACACAACCCATAAATGATACTTTGAGCACGAAAATCCCTTCCTGATCCTTTCAACTCTTTTATTTTTTTCACCACTTTTTATATTCCCAACTTTCATACACATATTTACACTCATTCTTACTCAATAATCACTTCTTTAACCTCCAAATCATATCCTTTATATGGCATTCAAGAATCATACGCAAATATCAACATGTTCTAAATCTCATCCTAACACTTCCTATTCCTTATTTAGATTGATGACAAGTCAAATCAACTTCCAATTCTAATTTTTAACTCTATAACAAAATTTCATTCAAAAACTCACAATCTTTAATCTCTTCTAATTCCATCATCTTTTGATTTTAAGATAACTTAAGTTTTCCTTAAGCTTAGTTATCATCTAATAATCATAAACCAATCTTAAATTTAACAAGAAACTAACTAACTAGAAACTCACCTTTGTTTTGGGTTCCCACGCATGAAGGAAGAAGAAGAGAAAGAGAACTCTGGAAGCTTGTAGATTTCTCTTCCCTTCCACGTGGTTAATATATAAACCTTTCTTTAATTTAATTATTTCACTTACAAAAGACCCTTTTGCCCTTCACTTCATCTAATAATTACTTACCTTTTCAGGTAATATTTCCAAATGAATAATTGAACTATTCCATTCTTCTACTTTAGTCACCAAGTTCTGAAATTTTACAATTTAGTTACTAACCCATAGATTGGAGGTTACAATTCATATTGAGCTCTTCTTCTATTTGAGTTACATGATCGGTTTTTGCCCCCGCACCTGCACCCCAGTAGGATGGTACCACTAAAGCCGTGCCCAAAACTTCCACAGTGCCATCTATTGGTCACTTCCTGGACTTGCACCAGCAGGTGCCCCATTTGGAAGTATGTCTGATGCCTCCACATTGGTGAATTCAGTAGCTACTCTCCCTGCTGCATTTGTGCTATACTTGCTTATCAAATTAATCTCATCCTTCTAATTGTAATTTTGGTCATCTTTGTTTTGAACTTTTTGATCTGTTGTATGCAACTTTCAAATGGCACTATTAATTTTAACATGATTTCTCATCATTCAATGCAATTAACGGGCAGCTGCCTCTTCTGTTCATTAAAATTTCTAAGGATTGCTAAGATTTTTATTGCCCTGTATCTCCATGTTTCATGATTTCATGATTTTTGCTTTCAAATTTGTTTTATTTTCTTCAATTATTTTTATGAATAATTTAATATTATTCATAACAAAGCCTTCGGTAGTCAGTGCCCTTAATATTGAGTTCCCTACTTCACATGATTCCAAGCATGATCTTCAAGGCTGCTTCAGACAAATCTCTTATCCTATGTTTGGAAAAAGAAATGGAAAGGTTAAAGAAAGTTACTGATACATTACAAGTGTGAACTGATAAGCTTATTTTACCAAATTAAAGCCTGTTGTTATTAACCAAAGTACTTCATTTGAACAGATAAAAAACTTTCAATGGCTTCAACTAAGGTTAAAAAGATACCTATGTAACAGTGAAGTTTGCGGATGATGAGCTCACAGGAAAGTTTGCAGATGCTAATATACAACGTTATGAACCACTATAACAAATGATTCTGCAATATGTTTACATTTCTCAAAACCTCACATTTTTATTGCAGCTGCTGTAGTTTGGATTAGTTTCCAGCCAAAAACGAAGGTTTCTTGAGAGTTTTAGATAAGCTTTGTTTGTGAGCCACAAAATGGAAGGGGGAAATTATCGTCCACAAAGTTGAAAGCTTTAATAATATAAGAACCAAAATAGTAATTAATTAATAAAATAAAATAAATTCCTGGAAAATCTATACAAGAATGGCCTCCTCAGCTTGGTCTCTGTATTACCACTACATTCCACCATTTTTGAAGAAGAGAGGTTTACTAGACGATCAATGCTTTGCTATTTTGACCAATAAACATTCTTTTGCGTATATTTTTACTCTTAATTACTCCGTTGCTTTCATGATATAAATATCTTTTTTAGCAGGAGGAGGAGGATTGCTACATTTTCCTGTGGTAAATCACAAGACACTGCAGCAAAAGCAAGAATAAATCAAGGAAGACGATGGGCATGGCCATGCAGCGTCAACCAGAAGAATACAATTTATTTAGGATGGAGAGAAAAAGGGTTTTAGCAATAGTAATTTTTTAAATTCGGTAGAAAACATAAAAGGTTGTTAAACTAGTGTTTTGAAGACATTTTTTTTATTTCAATGTATTATGAGTAAATTTATAATTTCATTACCGTATTTTAGAAACTTATAATAGAGTCATTTTATTTATCAATTAATACAATCAAGTCATTTCTCTAACGACGTTATTTTAGAAAATTAATATAATTGCAGTTGGCATACATTAAGGTCAACTTTTCGGTCCAAGTTTCAACTAGGGGTGCGAGCCAAGTCGAGCTCGACTCGAAAACTCTGAAATAGAGCTCGACTCGATTCGAAAACTCGTGAGCTTAAAATTTTCAAGCTCAACTCGAACTCGAAATCCTGAATTGAAGCTCGTGAGCAGCTCGAAAATGCTCGAAATGAAGAAAAAAAATCTTAAACTTAACTCGATTGAAGCCTCAAACTCAAACTCGAACCTAAATCTTAAATACATGAAAATCTTAATGTATTTTTAAAAAAATCGATACATAAATATTAATATTATTAATACTTTATTTTTAAAAAAATAAAATCTTAATATATTATATTTTCGAATTGCTTACGATCTTTTCGAGTCGAATATCAAGTAGTTCGTTTCGGCTCGTTAAAAACTCGAGCCAAGCTCGAGCTCGAGCTCGAGTCCGATCCGAGTATTTATCGAGACTTGATCGAGTCAATCTCAAATAACTCACGATCTGTCTCGTCTAATTTACAACCCTAGGCTAGCTAATTAAGGCTCAATTCTCCGTATCCTTTTTAATGCAATGAAATCTTCCTTCTCACCTTCCTCCGTACACACATTGTACGGATCAGTTATGGGAGAGTACGGTGTCGACTCGTCAATGCCGGTTAAGCAATCCAAAAAAAGAAATGTATATTTGATGAGACTTGACACACGGAACAATAGCTTGAATCTTCATCGATGGCGTTTAGGGTTTGTTTGTAGGGTCTCTCGAGGGTGAGTCCGATAATGATAGAGACAAGCTTTAGGACAAATTTCTATATATACACTGTTTTTTACTATATCTAATTATGCATAAAATAGTTTCCAGCATGCAACACAAGTTTCAGCATGAATCTGTTGAGTGATTAATTGTTGACTTACAGTGGTGTACTGATCTCTTCTTTCAAATCTCGAGTTCAAATAATGTCTGTTTGTATGATATGTGTTATTAACAATTAATAAAGATTTTAAATGGATACTACCTAATAATCATTCAGATTAATAAAAGAAAAATTCAATCATGCAACAGGGTTGCCACTGACAAACAGATTATACCTTGCGTTTTTGCGCATCTTTTGCTGCAATTTACCTTACAATAACATTGAAAGTTGATGTGTTATCTGCATGTATCCACCACGTATGCCAACTTGTTGAGCTCAAAGTATATGTAAAAGCTTTAAGGGTAAAGTACACTAGAAGATGATATTTCATAACAATTCAAAGTTTCTTCTCATTTTCAGAGTCTTTAATAAACTTTTCTTACAATAACAAAAATTTAATGAGATAAAATAGTAAAGCAATATACAAAAATGTTAAAATATGTAACATTTTAAAAAAAAGTGTACATTACAAGAAACGCGTTTATAAATGGATGTTAAATTAAGTATTAGATTTAATACAAAAATAAATGTATAAACTGTATAAAGAATTTTTGGTTAAAAATTAATAGGTGTTTAACGTTTTCTCCGTTATGCTTTTAGGTGTCTATCGTTATATTTTTTTATTTTTTATTTAAAAAGAAAAAACCCTCTCCCTTCTCACCGTGTTCTCCTCCCTTGCAAACAGCCAAAGGACAACTGTCACGGTCGACTACCATGACTAACCAAACAGTAAACGACCGACCGTCTCATCCAATCAAACGGTCGACTACCACGACCAAATGGACTTTTAGGAATTCGAAAGCCAAAAATGAAATCTTTCATTTATGTAGTTTTTAGGTGTCCAGTTGAGAAAGTACGGGGATTTTGGTTGTGGGTTGGTCGGTCGTACATCATTAGGTGTTCAATCGATTGACGACGTTGGTGGCGGCTGGCGGTGGCAAAGAGATTAAAATTAAGGTTTTAAAAGTTTTGAATTTTTTTAAGATTTGAAAAAATTTAGTTTTTTGAAAATATTTTTTTATTTTAAATATAAATTATCAGAACGTGACATGTGTCACTTCACAGAAATTTTTAACGGCGACTAATACTCGAACACTTAAAATTTTAATGTTTAAAATATTAGACACCAAATGATATTTCAAGATATAATTTAGACTCTTGTTTTTATATTAATACTAAGTATTAGTTTCTAAATATGTGATATTTGAGTAAATAGGCCTATGAACCCATGCCAGCTGGACGTATAGTTTTTTCTTTTCAAACGTCAAACTCGAAGATGAGCAGCTTAAATATGAATATAAGAACATAAGATAATATAAAAATTAATATTTGTGGGATACTTTTAATAGATAATAAACGGGAAAGAAAACATTTGACTTAAAATAGCAGCTTTATGGTAAAGGGTAAATAAAAAATTACAGAGAAAAAGCTATTTAGAAGTTGATCCATGAATGATTCAGTTTCAAGTGCTTTCATAGTTGAAACAACTCATTTGGCATGGCATCACTGCAGGAAAACGTTCATATCAGTAAACAAATATTTCTCAAACTCACTTCTCTTGGAGTTATCATTTCGATTCCCTTCATATACAGTTTATATATATTTCTTCTTAAAATTACCTCATTTATGTATAAAATTTGTTAAATTGATCCAGACCAGCTGCTGAATGTAGAAAATGAAAGTACTTGCTCATTTCCAAGAAACTAAACCCTTGTTTCATTTCTAAGTTTCTGACTAATTAAAGATTAGAAAAATGAGGAAAGATGGCCCCAACACGTGCAGCGGAATCATTTAAAAATGCATCTTCTTATTGCAAAATCAGATCCTGCCAGCACCTGCAGCAGTATTTGATTGAATAATACTTCACGTTTGATTTAGGACAATACCCTCTAATTTTAAGAAAGGAACAAGATTTGTACGGGTAGCCGACACACACATGATTTATCATTGGAAAGTGCATTTCTGTGGACTATTTATTTAATGTTTCACTGTCAATACCTTTTTCCTTTGTTATAGCAACTAGAAATTTGATGACCATTGCACTTTAGTACAACATGTGTTCCTTTCCACATTATTGCCTTACAAATAGTCATCTTATCTTCTGCCTAATGGCCTGCCTTTTGTAACCTTATAATTGAAACCTATCGTAATAGGAATGTTCCATGTGTATTCTATACATACATACATCTTAAGAATATTAAGTTGTTTCAATGATAAAAGTAATTTTTTTTAAGAATTCATATTCGAATAATTACATCTATAAGATTTATGTTGAAAAGTCAAGATAAATGGCTTAGCAGCCAGGCGGCTAATTTGGGCAGCAAATGGTGGCAACAGCCGGCGGCTTTGAACAATTATTAAGCAAATGGTTGAAATTCATGGATGGTAAAACTACACATTTAGTCATTGTATTTTAAGATATTTACAAATTAGTCCTTAAGTTTCAACTATAAATACCCTAGCTCATTTAGCTTCAAAACCATCCCAAAGCATTCTAGCTTTCTTCCAATACTAGAGAGAATTTAGAGAGTTTCTTGAGAGTTGTTTTCTCCTTTTTATCAAGAGAGAATTATCATTGTTTTCTCCTTGGTAGATCGAGAGAAGTTGTAATTCCTATTTTCTCATAGTGAAATTCTTCTACCATTGCCCATGGTTTTTACCTTATTTTATTTAGGGGTTTTCCACGTAAATTTTGTGTCTCTTTTTATCTTCATTTTTTATTTTCTCAAATTATCAGTTGCGATTTTGCTCTATCCGATAGCAGTCTTCCACAACAATTGGTATCAGAGCCAGATTAGATTGTGTAATATCTGCTTATTGTCTTTGTGGTTGCCACCAAAAGGTGGATCCTCCAACATAAGAAATTAAGAAGGTATTACCCATTCTTTGAAGATTCCAGAGAACTATTCACGATAGTGAAATAGTGGGAGCTATCCGTAATTGAAGATATGACAACGAAATTTGATATTGAAAAATTCAATGGGAGAAATTTCTCATTGTGGAAATTAAAGATGAAGGCCATCCTAAGGAAAGACGGGTGTCTAGCGGCTATCAGTGAAAGGCCGGTGGATTTTGCAGATGACAGCAAATGGATCGAAATAGACGGAAATGCTATGACAAACTTTCATCTAGCATTAGCAGATGAAGTATTGTCAAGCATCGAGGAGAAAAAGACAGCTAAGGAGATATGAGATCATCTCACCAAATTATAAGAGGCCACATCGTTGCACAATAAAATTTACCTGGTGTCGATCCTCTTGTGGTCTGTCAGAGACGTAAGCAACATGAAGGTACAAGGTAGAAAGAATGGTGTGAAGATATGATTGTTCAAATCAAATCTTCAAGTGGGAGATTGTTGAAAAGTCAAGATAAATGGCTTAGCAGCCAGGCGGCTAATTTGGGCAGCAAATGGTGCCAGCAGCCGGCGGCTTTGAACAATTATTAAGCAAATGGTTGAAATTCATGGATGGTAAAACTACACATTTAGTCATTGTATTTTAGGGTATTTATAAATTAGTCCTTAAGTTTCAACTATAAATACCCTAACTCATTTAGCTTCAAAACCATCCCAAAGCATTCTAGCTTTCTTCCAATACTAGAGAGAATTTAAAGAGTTTCTTGAGAGTTGTTTTCTCCTTTTTATCAAGAGAGAATTATCATTGTTTTCTTCTTGGTAGATCGAGAGAAGTTGTAATTCCTATTTTCTCATAGTGAAATTCTTCTACCGTTGCCCGTGGTTTTTACCCTATTTTATTTAGGGGTTTTCCACGTAAATTTTGTCTTTTTTTATCTTCATTTTTTATTTTCTCAAATTATCAGTTGCGATTTTGCTCTATCCGATAACCGTATTCCGCAACAATTTATGTGTGCATTCCCGATAAACTAAAAAAATTTATGAAGAGATATTATAAAAAATACATACATAAGCATGAATATACCTAAAATGTATTTGTATAAAATATTTATTTTCGAGTGTGGATAACGACCGGGAATGTGCAATGTACTCGTTTGTTAGATCTTTGAACATTTGCAGGCATATGAATGGCCACTTCCCTGATAGGGAAGATGACAAAATACAATCTGCATCAAACCAATGCATACTATACAAAAATTGGGCTCATCCCACCCATCCCATAGTTACAAAAACTAATAAGCTCTATACGTATTTTGGTCCATAACCCTAACTTTAGAAAGGGTAATTTGTGTCTCAAAAAAGGACTGGCTTTAAACCTGAAACGCACGTGGCCAACATGACAGGCATCGTAATTGATTTTGGACCTGCCAGCCAGACCAGCAACAGCTGGCTTCTCCCTCTCTCTTATTCTTGTGTTTTTTTAACAATTTTTATACTATGTGTACATATTTATCGAAGTAAACAAAATTATCTTTAAAATGTACATTATTCTGTTAAAGTCTATATTTATTACTTGTATTTAAATATAAATATGTTATATGATTTTTTTTAAATTTTTTTAAATAATATATATATATATATATATATATATTATTTAAATTCAAGTACTATGATTATAGTGCACCCAAAAAACTGATTAATAAAAAACCCTCTAGATCTTGGAAGTTACTTGGGAAGAATCCTATGTTCTTTTTCTTTTCTAAACTCACATTAGAGTATCAAATAAACAAAAGGGTAGTTCTTTTTTTTTTTGGCATAAATAGTTAATTTTACCAAAAATAAAATGAGTAGATCATTAAAAATATAAAAAAACTGAAATGAAATCATCAAATGATCTCAATAACGAGAAAAAATATTTTTTTAGAAATTTCAAATTCTAACATCTACATTTTTAAAATATATGTATTGTCAATAGATTAGAAAATCTGAACAAATGTAATATTATAATTACCTCGTAGAAAATAAAGAAACCAATATAGAAGTGTTTTTAGTTTTGAAAGCTGTAACTTTGAGGATGAACATAACTATTTGAGGTCTGTGGAACAAGTAGGTTGAGTGTGCAAATTGACATTTCTTCAGTGCATGTGTCATCTACAATATATATTTACTATAACACCACTCACTGATATCTATTTTCTATTTATATACACCTTTAAATATGTGCCTGTCACCCATTTCTACGTTTTCATATTCATATACGGATTTGACCAAGGGATCTTCCATCTTCAAGAACTGAACTCTATCACCATCTATAAATACTCCCCGCTTTCAGCTCTTCACCTCATTGCACTCCTCGGTTCCAAAACCAACAAAAACCAGAAGCGTTTGATCCTTTTGCGGCATATCCAACAAGTACACACTGCAATTTGTTCATAAATTGATCCTTTTATCTTGATAGTTTATTTCCAATGGTGAAGAGTGGTCAACAAAAGGTACAAGCATTGACATGTCCATCACCATCATCATCCTTGAAGAAGAAGTACAAGGGTGTGAGAATGAGAAGCTGGGGTTCTTGGGTGTCCGAGCTTATTAGGGCACCTAATCAGAAAACAAGGATTTGGTTAGGGTCTTATTCTACAGCAGAAGCAGCAGCAAGAGCCTATGATGCTGCACTGCTATGCCTCAAAGGTTCCCCCGCAAATCTCAACTTCCCACTCACACCCACTCATCGTTACATCCCTGATACCATTATGTCTCCTAAGTCCATACAAAGAGTGGTCCGCGCCGCCGCCGCCGCCTCCCCACCAATATCTCCAACGCCACCCTCCACATCCTCATCTTCATCTGTTACATCACCATCTGATCAAGTACTCGATGATGAAGTATCAGTGATGCAATCACTTGAGCCTATTTCTATGGCGGAGCCATGGTACAACTCCTTTGATTGCCTGCAATCTCCAAAGTACATTGATCAGATGTTCAACTTAGCGCCGTTTGATCCACCCGCAGTGATGAATGATTTTTATGAGGAATTGGACGATATTCGTCTATGGAGTTTTCCCTAAGGCATTACAATTCACCATTTCTTTTTTCGTTCATTTGTATTCATTGATGATCTTCAGTTGTTGTTTGAAGGCATTACTGACAGTGACTCAAAATTCATATTTTTGGTAGGGAGAAGAAATCCACATGGAGGTGAACACATTTTTTTGGAATCTCAAAAATGAGGTTTCTATGTATTCAATTTATGTATAAATTATGCAAATTAAATGGCATTCTACCTTTGTCATGTAAAATAAGCATTTATTTTTATTATTAAATCTTTTCGATGTGTTTCTTGTTACATGTTAGGGTTCTTGAAGTTATTCACATTCCATTTAGCCCTTTGGAAACTGTGAGGGTGCCCCCTCTTTATTTTTATTTCTGTCAATGGTAGCAAACTATGGACATTGTTGAAACTTGAAACCATATGTATATGGCTGGAGCCCATAGCATAGGATAGTATTTCAGACTTTTTCATGAAAAATCATTTATATTTATTTATTTTGATTAATCTAAGTAATATTTATTGAATCAATAATTATGAACAAATATAATTAAAAAATTGGTTTGTAAGAGGATTATAATGAAGATTAGGTCAATCTTATAACCATAGTTATAGAATTAAAATAATTTGATTCTCACATATTGCATACCAAAGATGATTCTAATCTCGTGGGTTACCATATTGGGTTTTAGAGGGATGAAAATTACTGGCGGATGGATGCGGGAGGCCCAACTGACATCCCTACCCTCAAAGGTGACCCATTTTACATCGTTTGGCTGCATCTAGCTGCATTGTCTAACGAAATTGACATGGAACCCATTGTTACTGTTGTGGGCTCATGGGGAAAACATGGCAGCATAGATGTTCATACACGGCTGTCAATGTTCAAAAAGCAGAGAATGGTTGCCATGAAAAATACAGTAAGAGCAGAAAACCAACGACTAAGAAGAAGCTTCCAAAACATAAAATGATGACAACAAAGTACGGTAATGTTTGAAATTAAACATGGGGTGCACCGATTCTGGGAAAGCATCTGCTTCCTTACTGCTTTCATAAGTAAGCTAAAATGTTACACTTTTTCTTGTCTTGTAGAAAACGTTGTTAATCAAAATAATGGCTTTCCAGTGTGTAGACATCATTTTTTTCATTTAAATTTTATTATTATTATTAAATTTATTATTACTAATTATTATTATTATTATTATTATTAATATATATATATATATATATATATATATATATATATATATATATATATATATATATTACAAGCCCAAAGGACCCGGAGGCCCGTTTTACAAATATGGAGGCTCGGTTATCAAATCCCAAACCCAAATGGAAACCCTGAATTGATTTGGGGTTTCAGCTAGGGTTTTCACACCCTAGCCCCCAGCCGCCTCCAAGATTCCAGAAGGCCAGCCGCCGTCAACATCATCAGCCGTTGGATCTGGCAAGATCCAACGGCCCAAAAGGGTTCCAGATTGAAAACCCTAGGGTTTCTAACCCTAGCAGCCAGCTGTTTCCAGATGCTTCCAGCCGCCTCTGATGATTCCAGGTGGTCCAACAGCTGCTGCCGACACTCCAGAACGTCACGAAGCAACCCACGTCGAGCCCTATGGTGAGTCACCACCATAGCTATGGTGACTCACCGGGCCTTTTATCCTTTGGACCGGTCTGAAGCCATCACCGGTGGTGGCTATAAAAGCCACCGTCCCCTGCAAGAAAAAGAGGAGGACAACTAGAAAACGGGAGACAACAACACCAACAGCAAGCAATCCAACCACCGTCAAACACCAAAATAACGAGATAAAAATCGAAAGAAATCTTACCGAGGAAAGCCACACCACCACCGGAGTAACCACGCGCCTCCACGCTCCACAACAAACCTTCGAAAACCGAAGGTATTTTTATAGATTTGCTCCGATTGAGAGCTTTTTAAGGTAAACAAATATCAGAATCGTCATTAGGACGATCCGATCTACGTTGTGGTATAAAGTTTTATTTTCCGGCCACCGGAGGCGGTGGTCGGCGGTGAGGTTGGCGGTGGCTATCGGCGCCAGAATTCCCTCCGGTGAGGGAATTAAGAGAGAAGGAAGAGAGAGCTTCTTCTCTCGTTTTTGAGAGAAGAAGAAGAAGAGAACAATGAGGCTGCTGGCCCTTCGGGCCAACTATGAAGGGGTATATATACCCCTTCCCGAACGACGTCGTTCTAGGAAGGGGTATATGCGTAATTTACATGTATGGCTAAACCCCTTCCGTAGCCATCTAAGTTTTGTAATTATTCATTTTAGTCACTAAAACTAATTTCTGAATGTTCTAATTCAGTATTCAAATTTTATTTTATTATGTTTTAGTCCTTACCAGTATTAAATAATATATTTAGGATAAATATCACATTTAGTCCCTAATAATTTTAATATTTCTATTTTAATCACCTATTAAATAATTAATGGCTAATTATACTACTAGTATTTATATTTTATGATAATTCTAACCATGTCTCTTAAATATTTATATTTTATAATTTGATCATTAAATTTTATATAATCTTAATTTTAACCATAAGTCTTATTATTTTTACATTTTAGGTTCATATATTTATGAATATAATCCAATAGTTTTAATATTATTACTTTTGTTTTCTTTCATTTTAATTATTATTATTTTATTTTATTATTACTTTTGATATATGTTTAAATTATTATCTTCATGATTATTTTATTATTATTATTAAGTTATATAAATATATAATATTTATTTATTTATTCTATTTGTTTATTAAATAAAAATCCTATTTATAAATTTAATTTTATAAATTACTTTTAAGAAAAATAAAACATATTTTGATATATATTTATTTTTTAATATCTAAGAAAAGAGCTGTCTTAAAATACCTAGAAGTCTTTTTCTAATATTCTTAAATAAATAAATGTCCTACTTTTATAAATTGTATATATTAATCTATTTTTTTGATAAATGTTTTAATATTTATTTATTTTTTAATATCAAAGGAAGGAACTGTCTTAAAACACCTAGAAGCTCTTTTCTGATATTTCAAAATAAATAAATATCTTATTTATATAAATTAATAAATTTACTTAAAATTATAGTAATAAATTTAAATTAAATATATTTTGAATTTTTAAATTTTAATAATAGAGACAATTTATGATTAAAAAGTACCAATTTTGGGCGTTGTAGGGGTGCTAATCCTTCCCTAAACGTAACCGACCACGAATCCCTTTTTATTATTAAAAAGAACGAATTTTTGGTTAAAACACAGATCAATTTATCTTTTAATTGATGTTTTCTTAAAAACTCTTTTAAAAGATATTTTTTAGGTATTCGACATACCTGACCCAAAAGGCCGATGGCGACTCCCAAATTATTTTCAAAACCATTTATTCACATCACTTTTCCCGTCAAGTAAATATTTCGTGCCCGGACGAAAACCGGTTACGACAGCTTGGCGACTCCGCTGGGGACCGTCAAACTTTAAAATCAATTATAAATTGTCTCTATTAATTAGAAATTAAAAATTCATTTATTTAATTTTTAATTCTTTTCTTTCAAATTTTTATTATTTATTATTTTTATATTAATATTGTTTTTTATTCAGGTATTAATTATTTTATTTATCTGTTAGAGGTTTGAATATTTCTCCTCACACACAACACTTGCATTGCATAACATAAAGCTCTATAATTGAGTTTGTCCCTTTTAAGTGGGAGTGAAAGCGACGTCTTCGTGAGAATTTATTCTCCGTGTCAGACCTAGCAAGTAACTTTCGAGGTTTATATGCTCTATGTCTTCGTGAGAATTTATTCTCCGTGTCAGGTATAGAGAAATGTGTCCCCTCAAATTGAACTCGATCCGTTTAAGTCTGTAATGGACTAGGATTGAGGGTTGACAGCCCAAGGGGGCATCAACAAGGACAATTCGAGTACCTTTACTCCTAGAACTGAAACTCTGCATATAATAAACCCTAGAAATTCACCTAATCTAAGACAGTACTGAACTTCTATTCATAGGTGTACACCAAGGAGAAATAAGCTCTAGCTTTTAATTTATTTAATTTATTATTATTTTTTCTCCCTGAATAAATGCATGCGAACTAGAAATCATGCGGTTAGGTTAATTTTTCCAAACAAAGCATGGAACTAGAAAGCATGAGGTTAGGATTTATTATATACCATGATAAATAAATTTTTCTTTCAATTAGTTGGTATTAACCATTTTATTTTTTCTTATTTTCCCATGTATGTTATTTTTGCTCTAATTTGTTTAAATTGTTTTCTTTTGTTTGCATTGCATGATCATGACCAAAAGGTGTTAACTGAAAAGACTGTTCATCAAATTAGAAAGAAATCATAAATGGACAAAAAGTTCTATGATCAAACAAAATATGATGCGGCCAAGAAAAGACATCCTGAGGGAACTCTGAAGATAGAGAAGAGCTATGCACCCAAAGATTGTATGCCCATTGAAGAGCAAAAGGAGATACGAGAAATAAGAGAGCAGATGTCCAAAATGATGGATATAATATCTGTTTTGGCCAAAAGAGAAGAGATTCCTGCACAGAAAGAGAGAAAGCTTAATGAAGATAATCCTGCAATTTCATATATGCAAGGGACTTCGGATCTTAACCAATTGTAGAAATTACAGACAATCATCATTCGTATTTACCAATCGTCTGGAGATACCAAAGAAATGGTGACGACTGTACAAGCTCCCAGAGAAGAGAAGAATCATGTAATCTGAAATCATCGAAGTTTAGTATGCTCCCGATATCTAAAACTCAGGTTCAATTCAAGACAAAAGGCGGTTCTCATATTGATGCTATACCTATATCATATAAAGATTTGTATGAAAAGTTACTTGAAGCACGAGAAATAGCTCCATATTACATAAAACCATTCCAACCTCCGTATCCAAATTGGTATGACATCAACGTTCATTGTGAATATCATGCGGAGCTCAAGGACATACCATCGGAATTGTCTTGCCTTCAAACGCCGAGTCCAAAGTCTTTTGGATCATGGAACCTTACAATTTATGGTAAATGATCGACCTAATTTGGTAACCAAGGGTCCTGATAGATTAATACCAAAAGTCTTCAAAGGTAAGAATATCAGTAGGGGCGCCCAGAGAGAAGAAGATTTGCTGAGGTTTGAAGCTCAAATACGTCATTTGAAGATTGAAAACGATAAATTGAGCACCAAAATGGAAACCATACATGAAGATTTCCAGAAGGTCAGTCAAGCCTTTCAAAATGCTGGTATAGGAAACACCCCAGAAGAGTGGATAGCAGGGGTCACCAAACTGAAAAAAAGTTGCAACATACATGAAGATCTTGTCCAAAAACTTTTTGAACACAAATATTCTCTCACAAGGGAAAATGAGTAACTCCGAGAATTGACATAGAAGATGAAAGAACACTAGAATGTCATGGAAGAAGCTGTAGTCCATACAAGCAATATGGCTCATAAGCTGATAAACTAACTTGGTTTTAGAGAAGAAAATAAGAAAGTTATTCCTTATATGTAAAGTTAGGACTAAAAGTTGTCCCCTACATGTAAAAGTTTTGTTTGATGTACCGAAACTTTTGTGTTCAATGAAATCTGTTCTAAGATGATCACTCTTGAGAAACACCTTTTCATACATGCATTTTCATTTTACATCTTTGCATTTTTCATTTTGCATTCATACTTTTATGTTTGCCTTTGAAATGCACATTTTGCATTCTTATTTTTCCATTTATGCATTTTTCACATTTTTATTTAAGTACTGTTATGTACTTTAATTATAAAAACATGTAAATAATTCATGAAAGGTTCTGTAACAGTAAAAACCAAGACCATTCATTCATATTACTTTACTGTCATCATGAAAACAATGGAGCAATCTTATAAGGGACTACAAGACCAGTGGCCAGAACAATTGACAGGGTTACCTCCGGATATAAGGAAAGAAACATCAGATTCAGTACCAGATGAATCAAATCAAATTATTCAGTATGAGACATCTGATAAAGAAGAGATAATTGATAAAGAGCAACCATGCTGTCAGATTGAAGAGTCGAAAATGGTAAAACCCTATGGGGCATCCCAATTGAACCCAAAGAATAGCCTTGTTCATTATTCGCAATATGAGGAAAGATTCAAGAAGATGGATGAAGCAATCAAAAATATGAAATGTGTTGATACTTCCCACAAAGAATTAGAAGCAAGAGAGCTCAGCTTGATTCCAGATTTGATTATTCCCCATGAATTCAAAATGCCTGATTTTGAGAAATATGATGGCACCAGTTGTCCCTTAATCCATTTGAGAATGTTTTACAGAAAAATGGAAGGATATTTAAGTTCTAATGATCTATTAATTCACTCTTTCCATGATAGTCTTGTTGGCCCAACAGTAGTCTGGTACAATCAGTTGACCCAAGAACAGATCAAGAGATGGGTAGATCTAGCTGATGCATTTTTGAGACAATATCGGTATGTTAAAGGCTTAGCTCCAACACGTATGGATCTTCGAAGAGTAAAGAAGAAAACCAATGAAAGATTTCAAGAATATGCCCTAGGATGGAGAAGAGTGGCAGCACAAGTTCAACCTCCCATGCTAGAAGAAGAGATATCACGTATGTTTCGTGATTCCCTTCCAGCGCCTTTCTTCGAATTAATGCAGGCAAATCCGACAAACGAATTCGAAAATCTTGTGACAAGTGGAGATTTAATTGAGAATGTAATCAGTGAAGAAAATTCAAAAGTCACATCCAGGAGCCTGACGGATCAAAAAGCAAAAGCCGATCATGTGAATGAATGTTGCATCCAGAGTCCTAGTAATTACAAAAGAAAAAGAGCAAGTAACTATTCGGATCGACCAAAGAAATTCATGCGATCAAGAAAAACTTTGGAAGTATTCCAAACGTCCATTTCAGACTTGTATCCTCATTTGGTTAATGGTCAATACATCACACCAAGACCAACTAAAGTGACATCAAACCCTTCTGCTCATAGCTATGATCAAGATAGTGTTTGTAATTTCCACTTGGGGGGTAAAAGGGCATTCTACAGGCAATTGTAGGCCACTGTTGAAAGAAATAGAGATGCTTGTTGACAAAAGAGTCCTGACACAAGAAATGATCAAGAAATGGGGAGCAAATAAGGATAAAAAATCCTGGGCCAAGTACATACCCAACAACAGAGGAATAATGATGCATAAATAAGTGGAAATATTATCTACCACTGTAGTACCTTTCTACTTTCAGCATCTTGTTTGAATATGTTTTTTGTTCCTTTCTTCGCCTTTTGTGCAATAAATAAATATGTGTTTCTTTTATGGTTATGAGCAAGGAGTCAAATTTTAATCTTGAGATTATTGAGCATCAAGTAGATTAAATATTCTTTTAAATTTGCAAGAGTTATAGATTTATTGGCAAGCGATAAAATTATATTTTCCATATCCCATCCAACACCAATTACTTGACCTTTACCAAAACCAAATTCTGACACTACATTTATCTGAGACTCTGAAGTAATGTCTCTACCTATTTTTACACCTATTTCAGATATTTACCTTCTCGGGTAGAGTCGATTGATTGATGATACTACATTCCACCATATACGACTTCAAAAGTCACACATTGGTCCTTCCAAACACAAAACCATCATAAACCAAAAGACCTCAAAAGAACCAAACTGTCAACTATTCGTGAATTTTACTGCAAGAAGAGACGAGATGAGGCATCAGGGACCAACTCATCGATAATAATTTCGAGTGATTAGGGCATACTCAAAGAAGAAGGAGAAAATGATTAATTGAAATAAATATATCATGCATTAATTACATTTTTTTCATGTAAATAAAGTTAATCTTGAATATTCATCCCCCTGTGGATACCTCTTTTTACAAAGGTTTCTGTGTATGAGATGATAAACGGCATTGTTTCATTTATCCTTTAATATATACATATATATATCCTTGGTTGTCCCCATTTGAGCCTGAATAATGTTTCTTCTAATTCAATCCTAACCAAGGATCACCCTCTACATTGGGGGGCAAGGTAAAGGATATTGGCTCATAAGAATAAAGATTGTCAATACAGTTTTATTACGAATACAAGTTTCCATGAAGTCATGAAAGTTTTGAACTACAAAGTATGTCAAATACAGAGTGCTTGAAGATCAATCCAATCAAGAATAAGGGAAAACCTCTAAAATGCAAAAGGAAAAGGAGTTGCTCAAAGCAATTGAAGTATTATACTCATCCAAAAAAAAAAGAAAAAAAAATTGAATCAAGATGGGTGAGCCTCAAGTTACAAGGTTGATCAAGTACAAACAAGAAAAGCAAGAAATGTTGAAGATATGAGAAAATGGAAATGAATCCAAAATTTGGTAGTCTAGAGGGATCCAGATGATGGAAAAATCCCCAACAAAGCAGATCCAAGTTAAGCAAGGAAAGGTGATGGCATCAGAATGAATTGATCCTTGGTTTGATTACCCATAAACACTTATTTGGGCCTTTTTATTCCTTTCTTTCGTAACCATAAGCCATGACCTACGTTACGTACCTGAAAAGTCCATTTTAATCATACATGGTTTTCTAAGTAAAAGACAATATCTTCAGAATTTATTCCGCCTCTCAAGATTGATTTTTATTTGCAAAAATTGGTTTTTAAAATCTTTAATGCATGATATGAAAAATGATAAAAGGGGGGTTCAAGATGTAAATTTTTAAATAACATTTTAGAACCAAAGGAGATTCGAGTTGAAAACCTAAAAAGGCGACTCGAATATTGAATGGTGCAACAACGACATAAGAGACAATTTTAAGCTCTTAAAAGGAGCACCGCACATCCCAAAGACGTTCATGAGATTTTGAAAACGAGAAGCATCTCTACAAGATGAGCATAACAACCTTTTCTTCAAGTTAGTGGAAGCCCGAAGCGACATATTGAACCAACTTGAAAAAACCTACTTTATCAGAATCAACCTACACCTCAAATCAGTCAATAATTTGACACTTGCCATAGGACTATGATTTTTGAATGATTTAAAAGTGTAGTTGATTTATTTGATATTTATTAAACTCATTGTTTATGATTTGATTATATTATGAACCTGAAAGGGGCAATACTGTGTAAAATTCTTCAATAAACAAAGAAAAAAAAACATTTTCAAACAGGACAGTCTCAAATAGAGAAGGTCCTTGAAGCAAATTGTTGCTTAGTCTACCTTTGTTGAAGAAAAGAATGAACGAGGCCAGAATAATGAAGCACTTCACATTTTTGAAGGCAAGTGGTCAGAAGCCAGAAAGTCTGGAGAATTGAACTTGTGATGCTCTCCTGTGACATTATCAGCAACTTATTAAGAATAATTACCTTGTTCTAAAGGGAGATACTAAAAGACAGTCACTTTAGCAGCCATTGCAAGAAAAGGTTGCTATATGGAATGCCACCGACAACAAGGTCAAATTCGACAAATCTACTCATCAATTGCTCCAACCGAACATCATTCAGTTCTTGCACATCTGTTTTCAAAAATATGCCAAGACAGTAGAAGGCAACTTATGTATCATTGATCCAGAGAAAAGAGATAGGACATTGATACCACCATGGAACATGTCTCTATACAGTGTGTAGGTAGGACATTGATAACCAGAACAAGTCATTTCCTCATTGTGTATGGTTTTTAGGGAAACCTAGAAGCATTTCCACCTCATCAGATCCAAGTGGAGCAACTTTATTCCTTCCAACCCATACTAGATTCCATTTTGCACATCTGTTTTCAAAAATATGCCAAGACAGTAGAAGGCAACTTATGTATCATTGATCCAGAGAAAAGAGATAGGACATTGATACCACCATGGAACAATGTCTCTATACATCATTGTGTATGGTTTTTAGGGAAACCTAGAAGCATTTCCACCTCATCAGATCCAAGTGGAGCAACTTTATTCCTTCCAACCCATACTAGATTCCATTTTAATATGATTCATTGTCATAAGCTTCAAGAGCCTTACAGATCATTTCTATCAATTTGGCACTTCCTGTACATGGTTATAAACAGTTCAACTTTGTTCTTGGATCCCAGGAAGGCCATCATCTCTTTGTCAATGGAAAAGCATCAACACATGGAGAAAGCAGAATAAGAGAGAATCTGTTCTCAATTGGCAGAATTATGAATATAGCCCTTTTCAGTGTAGTAGCATGAAAATGCTTCGAATCTACAAATTCTGGCTTTACATCGAACAAGTACTGTGATATCCCAGTCCAAACATTAACTGGAACAAATGAATGTGCTCATAGCATCTTCTGGAAGTGTTCTTTGAGTTATCTGATCTGATTTGGTAAAATCAATCATTGAATTTGGAAGAGGAGACTCAATAGCATCTCCTGAAAGTGTTCTTTGAGTTATATGATCTGGTTTGGTATGAAACCACAGAACCAATCATTGGATTTGAAAGATGAATTTGCTCATAGTAGAAAATAAGGAACTCAATAGCATCTTCTGGGTGTTTTTTGAGTTATCTGATCTGGTTTGGTATTTGATTTGAAAGATGAATTTGCTCATAGTAGAAATAAGGAGACTCAATATCATCTTCTGGAAGTGTTCTTTGAGTTATCTGATCTGGTTTGGTATGAAACCACAGAACCAATCATTGGATTTGAAAGATGAAT
The DNA here is from genome assembly GCF_006381635.1 of Hibiscus syriacus. NCBI lineage: Eukaryota > Viridiplantae > Streptophyta > Magnoliopsida > Malvales > Malvaceae > Hibiscus > Hibiscus syriacus. The sequence continues at coordinate 581,812 of NW_024063016.1, forward strand.
TTGCTCATAGTAGAAATAAGGAGACTCAATAGCATCTTCTGGAAGTGTTTTTTGAGTTATCTGATCTGGTTTGGTATGAAACCACAGAACCAATCATTGGATTTGAAAGATGAATTTGCTCATAGTAGAAATAAGGAGACTCAATAGCATCTTCTGGAAGTGTTCTTTGAGTTATCTGATCTGGTTTGGTATGAAACCACAGAACCAATCATTGGATTTGAAAGATGAATTTGTTCATAGTAGAAATAAGGAGACCCAATAGCATCTTCTGGAAGTGTTCTTTGAGTTATCTGATCTGGTTCGGTATGAATCCTAGAACCAATCATTGGAATTGAAAGGTGAACTACATGATTGTCTTCATTAAGAAGCTTCTTTTCAAGCTTCCTTTGCTTCTTCATTTCCACAAATCATAGCTCAAGTTTCGCCTTTGCTTGTAATTGGGATCATTGCATAATGGCTTCCTATTTTCTACCATAAGAAGTGCGTCAGTAACCTTAGCCATTTGAGCAGCATATATGAAATTTGTCAACTTTGCAATTGATGAATCCATATCACATCTCTCCATGGTTATTGAAGCTTCAGCCTCTAAGAATCCCATTTTTGTCAAGTATAACAGTTTACTCTCCTCATCAGAATCAGAATTCATGATTTCCTCAATATCAGAAGAACTATCAATATCTGTGAAATCATCCTGAAAGATCGCTTCATAATCAGATGAGTTGTTATCAGGATCAACATGTTTCATGGGTGCGGATTTTTGATGAGCTTGTACCATTGTATATGTAGTCTTGCCATTGCATCAGATTACTGTTTGCATAAATTGGTTTCTCTCCCACAGAAAAGTATATTTCAGAGATGGCCTTCACTGAAAGATGATAAGCCACTGTGTCAGCCTGGAACGGATTACCAAGCTATTGTTACTACTCTGTCCGACTAAATCCCTCCAGATACAGAAAATGGTCACCTCATTCATAAGACACATATCTCAGACGTTTCTGTCAGAATGATTGAGTACTTCTTAAGTTTGTGACAATATCAAGAGAATTTCTCCAGTTACTTGACAATATTATTGTTTAGTGACACCAGAATGAGAGTATTCAGGATAAACATATTTGGAGCACGAATAAAGCCACAAGTATCCACCACAGTGTATTGTCAAAATTGAACCTTGTAGGGATCATGATATTCAAGTCAAACTGACGTCGAGAGTAAACCAGAAATAGAAAATTGAGGCATCTAGAAAGCCCAATTTAGACAGATCTAGAGGGACATATTGAAGGCCAATTTCTACCAGAAATAGAATATTTGGGCATTTTGAAGGCTCACAACAATATGAATATTTGGGTATTTTTGGAGGCTCATCTCAACAAGAAGTAATGTTGAGCACACTTTTAACATCTGTATCAGCAAATGTTGGAGCATTTTAAAGGTTCCTTCAGACAGATCCATGTGGGCATTTTGAAGGCTCAGATTAATAAGAAGCAAATATTGGGGTATGCTGAAAACCCTTTTCAAACAGAATCAGAACTGTTGATGCATTTTGAACACTTGTATCAGCAATTGTTGGGGCATGCTGAAGGCCCACATCATCATCTGTCAAGATCATTGACTTGAACAGATATTTCCAATGAGACAGAAAGGTATGAAGAATGAAAATGGTGAAACAATGACAATGAAGCTGACTATACATAATTGCTTCGTTCATCAGGCAGTTACATTATGATCATGTTTTTGAAAAAATATCTACTCAGCAAATATGTTTTCAAAATACCCAATCTTCTTAACCATGTGTCACATGATAGCGTGTTCCTTGTTAAGCTACATCACAATCGCATGAATAAAGATGGTCCCTTTGTAGACCATTCGATCCAAGGATCAGTTCCTCGAGACCTCGAAATCTGAATTTGGCCTTTTGTGTGTCGGTGATGATTGGAAATATTTCTTTGAGATTCCTAGTAGTTAGTTTCAACCATAATGTTGAGATTATGAAGCTGTTTTTCACATCAGTTTTTTGCTTACTTGATGACATTGAAAAGGGAGACTCGACTCTCCCTTATATTACTGTTATTCCCGTTGTTATTGGGATCATCATTGCTAGCCAGGGTGAACTGAGTTTTCATCTATTTTGGTTTTATCATGGGTGTTTCATCCCCAGCGGCAAGAATTCCATGAACCTCTTCCTGTACATGGCCCCTATAGCTGATATGTTTCTAATTCTTACAACGCTCATTACAGAAGAAAACGTGATCAGTATTATATTTGCCTTTGCCCGATATGAAAACGTGATCAGTTGGTATCTCCTATTCAATTCGACACTAGTACATTTTGTGAATTTGACCAACTTTTTGGTCATACTAATATCACACTTGAATCTCCACTGAGTTTTGCTCTCAAATGGTCTTATGACATCATTCAAAAGCTTTGAACACTAGGCAAAGAGCTTCAATGATTAAGAAATCTTGGCAGAAGCCACAGAAAAGGATGAATGTGTTGTCAAACGCTTTATGAACGTCTGAGCAAAAACCACAAGAAAGGATGAATGTGTTGTCAAATGTTTTACAAACATCTGAGCAGAAGCCACAGAAAAGGATGAATGTGTTGTCAAGTGTTTTACATCTCGACAGAAACCACAGGAAAAGATGAATGTATTGTCAAATGTTTTATGAACCAGTGATTATGGTGTTGAACCAATGTTGTGATCATATGGTTTCCATTTTTGATCCAAGATGAAGTCTGTCTTCTTCAACCCCAAGATTAGAAGTGAGATATAATGAAGATTTCTTTCCAAGGAAAGTTGAAATTTTAAACAAGAAACTAATGGGGTCAACTAAGGTTGAACTACAGGTTGTTGTTAAGCATCTCGACATGATATTAGTCCAAGTTGTCTTATTCGAGATCTGATTATATGTGGAGACATGAAAGGAATTGGAATAAATCTTCCTTGTGATGTTTCAAGAGTTAAATTAGAACAGACTCTACTCTCCTAATTAATCCCTGTTGAGTCAGGCATATCTACATCTACACTCTTCAAAGATGATAGATTCTCTTTTTAAAGATGAAAGCTTTATGGGATTTACACACAAGTCCAAGCAAATAAAGTTGGTTTTATCCAAGACAAAATGGGGCATCAGGGTCATAATTTTGACTACGACAAGAGTTCCACAAGTGAAACATTTCTTCTAAGACTTTCATGAAGCAAAGAAGACAACAAAGATACAAGTTGATCAGATGATTCTGCATGAATGCAAGCTTGATAGCATAAGTTTCTACACTGATATCTAGAGGTAATCCTGGCAATAAATGATGAAGTGAAGGAAGACCAAGTTCACCACTTTGAAGTCAAATGAAGATTGCATCAACATTCATGCATTCATAAGAACATAATTTGCACAATAGACAATGCATTACATTGATACATCTGAGTGCATTCAAAAATGAAGTTTTACAGATCTTCGGAAGAACAAGAAGATTCATGGTAAGAAATACCTTACAAGAAGAAGGTATTCAAAACCGTAAATACAGGAATCACGCGAACATCTGAAGAATAGATGGACGTAATCCACAAAAATGAGCATTATTTTGAGATTGGGGCATGTTACCCAATCAACATGTTATTTTGAAAAATAATGAGAAAACGATTTCCATAGTTTCTCATTCAATCTTTTCTAAAAATGAAATTGTTGAAAAGTAAGAAAACGATTTCCTTAGTTTTTTTACTTAGTAAACTATTTCCCTCATCTGTAAGTCCTACAGTGCATGATGTTTCCAAAAAGCCTTCGGGAGCTTTTTGATGTTTTCAAAACCTTAGGGTCATCTGTAAGTCCTTCAGTGCATGATGTTTCCAAAAAGCCTTCGGGAGCTTTTTGATGTTTTCAAAGCCTTCGGGTCATCTGTAAGTCCTTCAGTGCATGATGTTTCCAAAAAGCCTTCGGGAGCTTTTTGATGTTTTCAAAGCCTTAGGGTCATCTGTAAGTCCTTCAGTGCATGATGTTTCCAAAAAGCCTTCGGGAGCTTTTTGATGTTTTCAAAGCCTCAGGGTCATCTGTAAGTCCTTCAGTGCATGATGTTTCCAAAAAGCCTTCGGGAGCTTTTTTATGTTTTCAAAGCCTTAGGGTCATCTGTAAGTCCTTCAGTGCATGATGTTTCCAAAAAGCCTTCGGGAGCTTTTTGATGTTTTCAAAGCCTTAGGGTCATCTGTAAGTCCTTCAGTGCATGATGTTTCCAAAAAGCCTTCAGGAGCTTTTTGATGTTTTCAAAGCCTTCGGGTCATCTGTAAGCCCTTCAGTGCATGATGTTTTCAAACATTTCCATCATGCTCAAAAGAAGCCAAATGAAAAAATTATTGTCTTTTTCGTCTTTGCTCTATTCTTGTTAACACAAGGATGAGCAAAGAGGGGCAGTTGTAGACATCATTTTTTCATTTAAATTTTATTATTATTATTAAATTTATTATTACTAAATATTATTATTATTATTATTATTATTATTATATTATATATATATATATATATATATATATATATATATACAAGCCCAAAGGACCCGGAGGCCCGTTTTACAAATATGGAGGCCCGGTTATCAAATCCCAAACCCAAATGGAAACCCTGAATTGATTTGGGGTTTCAGCTAGGGTTTTCAAACCCTAGCCCCCAGCCGCCTCCAAGATTCCAGAAGGCCAGCCGCCGTCAACATCATCAGTCGTTGGATCTGGCAAGATCCAACGGCCCAAAAGGGTTCCAGATTGAAAACCCTAGGGTTTCTAACCCTAGCAGCCAGCCGTTTCTAGATGCTTCCAGCCGCCTCTGATGATTCCAGGTGGTCCAACAGCTGCTGCCGACACTCCAGAACGTCACGAAGCAACCCACGTCGAGCCCTATGGTGAGTCACCACCATAGCTATGGTGACTCACCGGGCCTTTTATCCTTTGGACCGGTCTGAAGCCATCACCGGTGGTGGCTATAAAAGCCACCGTCCCCTGCAATAAAAAGAGGAGGACAGCCAGAAAATGGGAGACAACAACACCAACAGCAAGCAATCCAACCACCGTCAAACACCAAAATAACGAGATAAAAATCGAAAGAAATCTTACCGAGGAAAGCCACACCACCACCGGAGTAACCACGCGCCTCCACGCTCCACAACAAACCTTCGAAAACCGAAGGTATTTTTATAGATTTGCTCCGATTGAGAGCTTTTTAAGGTAAACAAATACTGGAATCGTCATTAGGACGATCCGATCTACGTTGTGGTATAAAGTTTTATTTTCCGGCCACCGAAGGCGGTGGCCGGCGGTGAGGTTGGCGGTGGCTATCGGTGCCAGAATTCCCTCCGGTGAGGGAATTAAGAGAGAAGGAAGAGAGAGCTTATTCTCTCGTTTTTGAGAGAAGAAGAAGAAGAGAACAATGAGGCTGCTGGCCTTTCGGGCCAGCTATGAAGGGGTATATATACCCCTTCCCGAACGACGTCGTTCTAGGAAGGGGTATATGCGTAATTTACATGTATGGCTAAACCCCTTCCGTATCCATCTAAGTTTTATAATTATTCATTTTAGTCACTAAAACTAATTTCTGAATGTTCTAATTCAGTATTCAAATTTTATTTTATTATGTTTTAGTCCTTACCAGTATTAAATAATATATTTAGGATAAATATCACATTTAGTCCCTAATAATTTTAATATTTCTATTTTAATCACCTATTAAATAATTAATGGCTAATTATACTACTAGTATTTATATTTTATGATAATTCTAACCATGTCTCTTAAATATTTATATTTTATAATTTGATCATTAAATTTTATATAATCTTAATTTTAACCATAAGTCTTATTATTTTTACATTTTAGGTTCATATATTTATGAATATAATCCAATAGTTTTAATATTATTACTTTTGTTTTCTTTCATTTTAATTATTATTATTTTATTTTATTATTACTTTTGATATATGTTTAAATTATTATCTTCATGATTATTTTATTATTATTATTATTAAGTTATATAAATATATATAATATTTATTTATTTATTCTATTTGTTTATTAAATAAAAATCCTATTTATAAATTTAATTTTATAAATTACTTTTAAGAAAAATAAAACATATTTTGATATATATTTATTTTTTAATATCTAAGAAAAGAGCTGTCTTAAAATACCTAGAAGTCATTTTCTGATATTCTTAAATAAATAAATGTCCTACTTTTATAAATTGTATATATTAATCTATTTTTTTTATAAATGTTTTAATATTTATTTATTTTTTAATATCAAAGGAAGGAACTGTCTTAAAACACCTAGAAGCTCTTTTCTGATATTTCAAAATAAATAAATATCTTATTTATATAAATTAATAAATTTACTTAAAATTATAGTAATAAATTTAAATTAAATATATTTTGAATTTTTAAATTTTAATAATAGAGACAATTTATAATTAAAAAGTACAAATTTTTGGGCGTTGTAGGGGTGCTAATCATTCCCTAACCGTAACCGACCACGAATCCCTTTTTATTATTAAAAAGAACGAATTTTTGGTTAAAACGCAGATCAGTTTATCTTTTAATTGATGTTTTCTTAAAAACTCTTTTAAAAGATGTTTTTTAGGTATTCGACCTACCTGACCCAAAAGGCTGATGGCGACTCCCAAATTATTTTCAAAACCATTTATTCACATCACTTTTCCCGTCAAGTAAATATTTCGTGCCAGGACGAAAACCGGTTACGACACAGTGGAGACAATATTCGAGAACAATGGTTTTTATTACTTTTTATGCTGGTAAATACATCAATCAACACAACAAAGCCTGCATGAACAGCTGCATATTAAATCCTAAAGAATACTGCAATGTCGCGTCCTTGATTCAACTGCTGCAAAAAGTTTTAAACATGTTTTCAGTGTCTATTAACAGCAAGATTGTAAACTAATTAAGCATTATGATTTACATTACTGGCTGCATGATAAAACTCTAATTATGTTGAGTTTTATGATTTTCTATTGTTACCTGGGTATGAAATTATGATTATCTTTGCAAAAGGGTACATATTGCATGCATTAAAATGAAATCGCTGAGAATCAATTTTCATTACCAGGAGCTGCTCTGATTCTATCAGTCTCGGGGTTAACTCTCTGATGCCTTCGACGGAAAGGCCACAAATTACTAGCCAGTTGCCTGAGCCTCCAACATCTTCTGCCGTCATTGGAAGAATCCGAAGTAAACTCGGGTTCAGAGAAATAGTCATTACTAGATTGTTCATCGATACTGCTAATGGGCCTAGATTGTTCATCGCTACTGTTAACAGGCAACTCATGGCGGCAAACAGGACAAGAATTGTGAAGCCTTAACCATGGCACGATGCAATCACTGTGGTATATATGGTTACAAGGCAACTCCCTTGCCTCTGCACCGACCTTGAATTCCTCCTTACAAACTGGACACTTCGAATCATGGCGTAGATGTGATTCTGTAACCATCACAGTCGGAATCGCATCAATTGTTGACTCTGGAGCCGGGGGTACTCCTGGCCTGTCATCTTGTGTTAGTTGCTGTATCAACTCATTTAGTCCCTGTCCGAAAAAGAAGTTCCTTGGATCAAGACCAGGGCGTGCAGGAGATGGTTCACCTTCGCCTAGGCGAAAAGAGCCCGCAGGTCGTACGATAATCCAAGTTCTAGGAAGACGTAGAGATTCAGGTTCTTGTTCTCTATTATCAGTTTCATCAGAACTACGGCTCCTGCGCCTGCGAAGATGCTCCCTGGGAAAATTTTCACCTCCAGAGTCGAGTAAATTGTTCCGACGTCTGAACCAAGGCCTGCCTCGAGGTTCTTGGTTATCAGAATTGCCAAGATTGAATAGCCTGGGATCCATAAGAAGGGACAGTGCTTCCAATAAACGAGCGTCAGGGGATGGATCATAAGCAGTGAAATCAACAACCATCCTTGGTCTGGTGATTTCCATCTCGCAAACAAACTGCCCATGACATTGAGGGCAGACAATCTCCTGAGGATTCGTAGAGGCAATCCGGACAGATTGATGGCAGTGGTAACACCAGTAAAGCTGGTGGTTCCTCTCAGGGGGTGCACCATTGGCCCCATCGATAGCAACAGTGGTAGGATCGGTGCCATTGGCCCCAACAATAGCAGCAGTGGTAGCATCGGCGCCATTGGCCCCATTGGTAGCAGAAGTGGTAGCATCGGTACCACTGGCCCCATTGGTAGCATCGGTGTCATTGACCCTTGCTCTAGGTGGGCTTTGAGACATGATATTTCTAGTTTTCTGATGTTTTTCTTCAAATTTTGATCAATTCGGTTAAGGGTTAAGAAATCATCATATTGGAAACAACATATATTACCATACATGTACCAACATAAGCAGAAAAGTATGGCTTTCTAGGTCTGCATAAAGCAATCCTCTCTTTCAGAGTTTCGTTTTCTTTTATTGATGTATATTAATGTTTGGTTTGGTTATGCTCACACTGTTATCGTCCATGCAAAGGAAAGGATGAGAAAAGTTTTTGGCAAAGGGATTTTTGTTATCGTAAGCTTGTTTGATGCCTTTGTTCTACAGAATATTTTGAATTTCCAGGGAATTTAATGGTTAACATACCCGGAAAGAGACGCTACTATCAAATATCCTTCAAATACAACTTTTATTTGCCCAAGCCAAATCACCCTTGTAATCACTTTTTCTTCAGCTTCTCCTTCATCCTCTCAACTGCACATCTCAAAGATTCTTCATCCTTGCAGAAGGTAAATCTCACTAAGGACTTTCCATCTTCCGGATTCAAGTAAAACACACTAGTGGGGATTGCAACAACTCCGACTTCCTTGATCAGATACTCGCAAAATGAAATATCGTTCTCCAGCCCGAAAGGAGTGTGATCTACCAGAACAAAGTATGTTCCCCTTGATGGGAATACCTCAAAACCAACATCCTTCAACCCCTCCACCAAAATTTCCTTTTTCACCATATAATCTCTCTTTAGCTCATCAAAGTAGGAATCCGGGGTTCGGAGAGCGACCATAGCTGCCCACTGCATTGGAGTGGAAGTGGCAAAAGTAAGGAATGAGTGTGCTTGCCGCACTCCCCAAGTCAAGTGTGGTGGAGCAATTGCCCACCCGATTTTCCATCCTGTTAGGGAGGAATTCATAGTTTCCGTTCGCTCGTACATTCCGGGAAGGGATGCCATAGAAATGTGATCCATATCAAAGGCCAACTTATCATAAACTTCATCAGTAAAAACCAATACGTCATTCTCAATGCATGGTGATGCAATGGCACCAAGTTCGTCACGAGTAAACATCTTTCCAGTAGGATTATGCGGAGTGTTTATAAGAATGACAAGAGTATTCTTTGAGATAGTGGACTTAAGCTCTTCAAGGGGAACAGAAAAATCAGTAGGGCGCCATGTGATGCATTTTATTTCGGCACCAGCCATAGATAGTGTCGTTTCATAAGAATCGTAAAAAGGAGCAAAGAGGATCACCTCATCACCAGGATTAATTAAGCCTAACATGGTTGCAGCAATAGCTTCTGTGCACCCCGATGTAACTGTGATCTCCTTCTTGGGGTCAATGACAAGACCAGTATCCTTCTTGAAACGAGCAGCTATGGCCTCGTTAAAGTCCGGAACTCCATACCCTGGAGCATATTGATTTTTCTCATCTTTAATGGCTTGAATTGCTGCTTCTTTTACAAAATGCGGACCATCAAAGTTAGGGAAGCCTTGGCCAAGGTTTATTGCTCATTCTTGATGGCAAGCATGCTCCTCTGAGTAAAAATTGTAGTTTTGAACTTCTCCAATCGTTTTGCAACCTGAGAAAATGTACTAGGTTGCGTTTAACACAAAAAGAAAATTATGCTTTAGTCTTGAACAAAATCTGGGATTTAACAGGAGAACCATTGAATTATACAGGAAACAATGAGAGAAGATAAAGTTGCTTGATTATGGGAAAAAGCATAAGGAACATTTTGCATTGATAAAATCACACTGAAACCCAATTAACTCTAGAATCTCTAAATCAAATGAAGATAGATTCAAGCCAAGATAAAATATCAGCATTCCCTTTGTTTTGTTATATGAATGGATTTCTGAATCAAATTAATACTTCCACAGACTCGAAGCTAGAAAGATTATGAAGCTTCCTGCTCCCCTTCAGATTTTTTATTTGAAGGTCCAATGCACTATTTAAAGCTCCAATATGATTACAAGATAGTATCTGTTGATAATATTCCTAGTCAACAACATGCACATCTGGCAAAGGCAGCTAAATCCTCAAATCCATAAGCTCAAAAAGGCATTGCAACAACCACCTCGTTTTCTAATAATTTAAGACATTCTTCTTTTACAACAATCATTTCCTGGATGGATGGAAGTCATCAAAGAATCTCATAGAATTGCCCAAATTTTCATTAAAAGAGAAGCAATAAATTTCTCTACTCTTCACATGCACACCTCAATACAAAACTTCAACGAAGACTGGCCTAGAAATTTTTAAAAAAATCTCAAAAAGGAACAAACTTTGGCCCAAATTAAAAACATATATAGATGAATCAAACAAAAAAGGGGGGGGGGGGAAGTGTTACCCTTTATAAAGCTAACCGAAAACAACCTCAATGGAATAAAAAGGGCATGTATTCAAACCAAGGAAAAGAATGTGTAAAGAAGTTACCTGTAAAGGCTGGTGAGTGATTTGGGTAGACCCATCATCATGAGAAGAAGAAACGGGGACATTCTGAGTAGAAATGGTGGCCATGAATGAAGGATAGTTATTGTTGATTCTCCTATGAGTCCTGCGGGAAGAAGAATCAGAACCCTTCTGAGAATGCTTTGAGAAAGTAAAGAATGATGTTGATGTTGGGGATTTAAGCATTTGGAAGTGTGCCCAGCTATATTGAACCTGCATTTTTCTCTTGTTTGGGTCTGTGTGTCTCTTTTTGCTTAGAAAGTTGGGAGTCAAGGGTGAAAGGCTGAATGATCTTTGCCACAGAATTTAATGAGATTACAAATTTAAGTGTCTAGTGTTCCACCTCGTGTCCTACGTTGGTTTATGGCCTTTTGAGTTTTACAGTTTTGAATCACTCCTCACGATCAATCACAACATCAATCTACAAATATCATAACTAACTCTCTTTTCATTTCTATTATTTCATCAAAATTTCAAGAATTCATTTTATTTATTGGACTGTTTTTTTTTATCTTAGATAAGTATAAGATAGTATTTGTTGAAATAAAACTCTGAACCTTTTGATATTGAATACTCACACCCCCTTGCATCTACAGTATTTAAACTCGATTTCTCAAAAAATAATAACAATTCCTTTACGACGTCACTTTTAACTTTAATTGCCTAAATATTTTTATGAAAGTAAATGTCAAGCGTTTCATTACAAGACCATTTTAAGATTGATTTACTATGTTCACTAAAAAATCATTTATCCAATGAATATTTGACACATGTTTTAATTATTATATAATTTTTACTTTTTATATTTTAAATATTAAAAAATGGGTAAACTATACTTTTAGTACCAAAATTATTATTTTTAGTCCGTTTTAGTACCTAAACTTTCATTTTTTTCAAAATCATACCTAACGTTTAATTTTTATTTCATTTTTGTACCCAACATTAAAAAATTAACGTCTTTAGTAACTAAACTATCAGTTTATGTCCATTTTAGTACCTAAACTTTCAATTTTTATCAAAATTCAACGTTAAATTTTGAACAGTGTACTAAAATGAAACAAAACCATACTTAAAGGAGAATTAATATCTATTTAGTTTGAGTTTTGATTGTCGATGGGATTGCGACAGATGTAGAGGATGGCGGCTAGGTTTATAGAGAATAAAACATAAAGTTTAATTTATTTTTAGGGTAAACTATGCGTTTAGTACCTAAATTATCAGTTTTGGTCTGTTTTAGTACCTAAATTTTCTTTTCTTTTTTTCAAAATCCTATATAACGTTTAGTTTTTGTTTAATTTTAGTACCCCACCATTAAAATTTTAACGGACGAGCTGATGTGGCATAGCTCCGGTGGACGGATGATCAATCCGAACAGTGGATCACAAGAAAATGATGAGTCGACCAACATAGTTCAGTTTTAAGCCCATTGGATGGTGGACCATGGAGATAAGAGGATGAAGAAATCAAAGAGTCCACTGTAAATTTGGAGAGATTGAGGTATTTCCCAGTGAAATGGAGGTGGGGATTGAGTTAAGGGGTTGAAAAGGTGATGACTAGAAAGTTTGGGCTTCATCGGTCGACGAATGCGATGATTGGTGATTGTAGACGTGATGGCCGACATTCTCGTCTGTTTAGTTTTTAACGGTGGGTACTAAAATGAAACAAAAACTAAATGTTAGGCATAGCTTTGAGAAAATAAAGTTCATGTACTAAAATAGACCAAAATTGATAGTTTAAGTACTAAATAGGGGTGAGCAAAACTCGACTCGACTCGGAAAATCAAAAAAATTTCATTTTTGAGTTATTCGAGTCAACTCGAATTATCAATTTGGTTTTCGAGTCGAGTTGAAATTTTTGAAATTTCGAGTTACTCAAAAAATAAAAAATTTGACTAACTATTTTGATAGTTTTACGATTTAGTCATTGATTTCATTATTCATTCAATTTCTTTTTCATTTTAAGTCCATTTTTTTACCAAATTTGAACCACATGCTCCTAAAGCATCATAGAATACATATGTACTTTCAATACCTCTTTTTGATAACAAATTTTATATTTTTCTATTTAGTCCCTCAATTTTATAAATTCCTTATTTCTTTAATTCATCCTTTGTTTTAAGTTCGTTTTTACTATATTTGAACCACATGCTTATATAGTACAATAGAATACCTATGTAACTTCAATTCTTACTTTGTTTACTAAAAATATAATCTTTTTTTATTTATCCTCTTAACTTTGCATTTTACTCAATTTGGTCTTTTGACTACAATTATCTGCAAAATCTTTCTTCCCATCAATTCCTTGACTCCTTTATGCTCGAATCAATATTTTACCATCAAAATGCTTTCTTTAAAATCTAATATTATGAATATATTTTTATATCTTTAGATTGTATTTAAAATATTAAATACCATTATAATGTGAAAAGAATATAATATATATCATATGGTTAAACTAAATCAAAAATATCATAACAAATCTTTGCCATAATACTATAAATAATTATTATAAAATTAGTATAGAAAATCGAATAACGCGACTCGACTTGGAAAAAATTTCAAGTTGAGTTGTAAAACATGACTCATCAACTCAAATATCTCAAAATTTTTTGACTCGACTCGATCGAATACTCACCTCTAGTACTAATCGCGTAGTTTACCCTTTATTTTAATTTTAATTTTATTTATTTTATATATTAAAAAATTAAAAAAAACACATATTATGTTTTTCTTGGATAAATAAATTTTAACATATATAATAAAATTGACCTTAAAATATAATTATTTTAAATATACTTAAATTTATGTTTATTTAAAAATATAATTACATTAATTAAATTAAGACTTGATTAATAGAAAGTTTTCATTTTAAATTATTTTCAACGTTATAATCTTATCATTAATAAATAAAATTATTATTTTAAGAATAAGGTAGTATTACTTTTGAGTAGCATTGGGTCAACAAATGAGTAGTGGGCAATGGGTTTTACATACTCATGCAATTGGCTTGATAGATATACCATTTACAATCGAACTTTAAATGATATCAGAACAATATTTTGATTGTCTAATTTCACGTTGACATCTCAACGAGTGAGGTAGGCAAGATGGTGTAACACCCTCATTTTGTATCTGTCATCAAACATGAGTTAGAGAAGTCACATGAAACTTACGAAATGGTCCTTATTGAAATTCGGTAAAAATATTTCTTTAAAACTATTATTGCTAAACAATAAATCATAGTTCATTTTATTGCATAAAACGCATTTCTAATTATACGACATTCAAACTAAGTCCATTTTCAGGCTGAACCTAACAGTTCATAACTACAAAATGTAACCAGCATAACTGCCTAAAAACTACTTATAACATATTCCAACTATGTCTAAGCAAAGTTTATACCAAATACTAATAACATAAACATGTCAACTAGAAAAACCAAATATATCAGATGGATTTCATTACTGATACTGTAGGCGTGCTTCCTGATAGGTAAGATGTCAAGCACTCCTTACTTTGATTTTTTGCACATTACCTACACATGAAAAATTAAAAATCATCACACGCTAAGTATACACTTAGTGAGGAATAATTAATAATACGCAAAACATGTTGATGACATAAAATAAATTGTGTAATGAAAATACAAAACATCACATATGATATTACAAGAACATATAAAATAAACTTATACCAAATTCATTTCCAATTCAAAGATACCTAAAATCATCAAGTCATCTATAAAGTATTTTATGTTAAATAACTTATAAATGGAAAGTTCAACTTTCTCACTTATCTGTCATAATTTACATTTTTTAAAAATTTCTTTATGTCATATCTCAAGGTATATAAATTAGAATACAAGGCATGTGAGTCAGACGAGTATGCTCAAATTGCACTTTTAATGTCAAACAGACGTAAAAATACCACAATACATAGTATCAATGTACCAATAATCAATATCATAATGTAAAAGTCACGTCGCATCATGTATTGTATTCTCAAGAACACAATAGTCCGAAATCACATCGACTATATACTCAATGCAACTGTGCACAATAGCACCAAAATCACATTGTACTATGTACATAATGCAGCTGCTAATACTCAACCTCTATGGCATGTCAACTACACCAATGACTTTCAATGTACATACAATGTGCATTTCCACTAATTATCACTTGTTCTTCAATTATCAAAGATAACAATATATTGAATATTTCTTATAATAGCATAATGAACGGTTCATACCCTAAATATTTCATTTTCACATAACATGAATATATCATGAAAATATCATTAATCACTTACCTTTTGACATGCAAACAAAATATCTATCATATGATAAATATCATTCCAATATAATAGAGTTGTCTCATTTCAAAATGACATATAACACAAAGGTAACATAAAATGCATGATTTACCACTCATTTCCTTATCCTCACAACTTGCATTACCTTTAAAGATTTATTATTTTGTATTAATCCATACAATGTAATTCTATTACGTTTATTCCACTAGAACCTATATTCGAATACGAATCTAACCATATAAAACAATATTTCTAGTTCAACTTGTACAATTCATGGTAAATTTTCTAATCCAACTACAAAATCTATTTTGAGCAGAATCTGTTGCTCTATTTTCTGACCTATCATCGATAAAAAAATAATATTTTTTAGTATACACTTCGAAATCGGTCTCTTTTTTTACATGAAACTAGATTGACATAAAATATAACATCATAAGAATCACCTTCTAACTATTTTATAGAATTTGTGATGATTTTCTAAATTTACTCTCAATATCATAAAATCTAGGCAGATTTTATTATTTTGCATCTTTAGCTTATCCATTAATTCTAAGTCTTCTAAATACAAATTTAACCTAAATGAATGGATCAAAAAGTCATATAATATTCAAGAGTCACTTCTTACCATAATAACTCAGTCTCTGTCTCATTGCAAGCTAATATTTACATTTAACATAAATATATCACAAACATGCACTCACCTCGACACTTTAAACATTAACCAGAATGTAGTCTTCCTAAAAGCTTTATAAGAGCTCTTTTCCTTTTCTTTGTTATTCACTTCACCTCAATTGAACTCGAATGGTTCACACACATCAATTACACAACATCTAGAATCAAATATACATGTTAGAATCCATTCTAACCATGCATACAAATATAACGAATTATCTAAAAATTATGTCAATACTAATTACACTTCATACACTTCAAAATAACTTATTTTCTCTCTCTTAGGGTTTCAAGGACCAAATTAGGGGTTTTCACATTTTATTTCAAATTTAATAATTTTACCATCATAACGAAGTTTAGATGATGGCAAACAACATGAACACTTCAATTTCACCAAAACCTTAAATCCCTAATTAAAAACCCTAATAGTCGAATATATCATGGTGTGTTCACACTTGAATTTTTGCTTCAAACAACATTCCAAAGCTTGTGCAACATTGAATTCTCCATGATAAACATCAAAACAAGCTTGAATAATTTTTCCTAATTTTCTTCTTCATGCCCTAACCATTTATATCAACTTATCATGAAATTTATCTTGATTCAAGCATGGGAAAGCTATATAAACAATTAATCCTTCAAAACCAAGCTTTAATTCAATTTAATCCAAAAACTCTAATCTTTCTTCAAATTCCATAACTCATACCAACTGAAGATACTAATTTTTTACCCATATTATTATTATTATTATTATTATTATTATTATTATTATTATTATTATTATCATTAATATTATTATTAAATATATATTAAATACATATATAAATAATTAATTACAGACCCAATTACAACTGGACCGGCCCAGTTACAAACAAACCAGAACCGGTCCAGACCAACCAGAAACCCTAAACATTTGGGGGTTTCAGTTAGGGTTTCCTAAACCCTAATCCCAGCCTCCTCAGACTGACCGTTGGATCTGGCACGATCCAACGGTCCAGATTGCTCCAGATGGAAACCCTAGGGTCTGATACCCTAGGGACACGCGGCCGCCACTGCTATCTCGCCGCCTCCGCCGCTGCCACGTCCCAACCGAAGGCTCCAGAAGCTCCAACGCCAGCCGTCCACGCCATGGCTACGGGGTGAGTCACCACTGGTAGTCCGGTGACTCACCGAGACCCCCTCTTCGGACCGATTCGATGGCCACACCGGTGGTGGCTATAAAAGCCACCACCCGAACCTGAAAAAAAAAGGGAGAAGAAGACAGAAAACAGATCCCAGAGAGACAAAACCGGGAAAAATATATATACAAAATACTACCAACGATCTCAGCAGCAAAGAAACAAAAAAGAAGGAAAAAGGAAGAAGAGAAACTTACCGAGGAAGCCCCGACCACCGGATCTCACCGGAACCTTCGAAACACCGAAGGTACTTTTGTAGATTCGCTCCGATTGGGAGCTTTTTAGGAGAACATAACACCGGAACCGTCCTTAGGACGGTCCGATCTATCTATTAGTGTAAAAATAAATTTTTCCGGCCACCGGATGCGGTGGCCGGCGGTGACAGTCACGGCGGCACACGGTTGCCGTCCGGTGACCGGCTTCCCTCCGATGAGGGAAGCTAGAGAGAGGGCAGAGAGAAATTTGTTCTCTCTCTGTTAGAGAGAGAACAGAGAAAAGGAAATGAGAAGCTGGCCCGTAGGGCCAGCCAGTTTAGGTTATAAATACCCTCTCCCGAACGACGTCGTTTTGGGGAGGGTATTTCTGTAATTTCACAAAGGGTAAACCCCGTCCGAAGCCATTCCAATTTGTAATTTTTACATTCTAGTCACTAAATCGATTTTATAATACTTTTAATTCAGATCTTTAATTTTAATTTCTTTTATTTTAGTCCTTTATATTAAAATAATATATTTAGGATAAATAACAGATTTAATCCTTTAATTTTAATAAATAATATTTTAATCCTTAGTTTATATTTTAATTTATTTTATTCTAATATCCGAATTTTAGATTATTTTATTTTAGTCACTAAATTATTAAATAATAAAATAGCATGTTTAATCCCTATAATTCTGATTAATTATGAATTAGGTTTTTCGATTTTAATTTTACTATATTTTAGTTATTTATTTTAAGTATTTTTATTGCTTTTGAATATATAGTTAGAATCGTATTTTTTTAATTTTTATTTGTTTATATATTTAAATATTGTTAAAAGTATATAATAAATAAATATTTATTTTAAATAAATTATTTTAATATTTAGTTTTCAATATCAAAGAAAAGGACAGTCTTAATACAACTGGATGTCCTATTCTGATATTTTAAAATTAAAAATTAAACAATATTATTTAAATTAATATTTATCAATATCAAAGAAAAGAGCTGTCTTAAGGCACCTAGAAGTTCTTTTCTGATATTTTTAAATAAATAAATATTTTTTATAATTTTGAAATAATAGGATTATAAATTAAATATATTTTTGAATTTTTAAATTTTAATAATAAGAGACAATTTA